>NC_050450.1:38942332-39242332 GCF_903995425.1 Onychomys torridus | reverse complement strand
GGTACACATACACACATGTAGGCAAAATACCCATACACGTAAAAGTAAAGAGTACTACCAGAAAACAAAACAAAACAAAACAAAACAAAACCAAAGGAAGTGTGGATCTAGCAGCCATAGGAACAGTGGAAGACAGCCTTCCTAGTGTAGAGGGCTCCTGCTCAAGGAAATTAGTGTGTAACATGAATTCCTAAATGGTCTTATAATAAAAAACCCATTACCAGATGTTGGGGTAAATGCTGAAAGATCAGAGAGACAAAGAAAAAAGCCACTGCCACATCTCTCCTTGCCAATTTCACAAATCCTCTGAGTCCTCACCTAAAAGGATCCAGCTGAAAAAGCCTCTAGCTGAAAGGGATGCTTCTGCTGAAAAAGCCTTTAGTTCCTGTCTCCTCACGCCTTATATACCTTTCTCTGCCCAGCCATCACTTCCTGGAATTAAAGATGTGTGTGATTCCCAGTACTGGTATTAAAGGTGTGTACCATCACTGCCTGATTCTATTTTTCTCTCCTAGGCTGAGTCAATCTTATGTAGTCCAGAGTGGCTTTGAATTCAGATCTAGATAGAGCTCTGCCTCCCAAGTACTAGGATTATAGGTGTGTGCCACCACTGTCTGGCTTCTATGTTTAATCTAGTGCCTTGTTCTGCTCTCTGATCTTCAGA
The DNA here is from genome assembly GCF_903995425.1 of Onychomys torridus. Lineage (NCBI taxonomy): Eukaryota > Metazoa > Chordata > Mammalia > Rodentia > Cricetidae > Onychomys > Onychomys torridus. Next base: position 39,241,668 of record NC_050450.1, on the reverse strand, counting down.
TAAATATTATTGGGGTACACAAAATATCACCACATTAGTGCTTGAAATCAAAGATGAAAGTTAGGCCATTGGAGATCTTGAGCGGTATCTATAGTTTAAGGCTATAAGAATGTAGACATGGTCATAAAAGATAAAATGGCTGATTTGAAGACTTTTAGGAAGAATATCTGTGTTAGATTCCAGCTCAGACCTGTCCAAGGGTTCTTGGCAGGGAGGAGAGAGGAATGAGGATGTATTAGATAGAAATATAGACAGAGATAACAAGAAAGATAGAGACACAGGATAGCTTCCTGAAGATCCTGGGTCAATACTCAATTACCTCAAGTTTTATTCTAGTGGACTTTTTACATACTACAGTGGGGAGAGGCAAAAGATCTCTACCTTTCAAGATCAAAGCACAACATACAACCAAATGTAGACCCTTCCAAACACCTGGTAACCACACCATTGGCCAAATCATCCCATTATGAAGCCCTGCTGGGCAAAGCAAGCTCAGACTTTCTGACCTTGAGTAAGGCCTTACTAGGAAACCTCTGTGGGCCCCCACACATCTGAAAGCAAATGGATCAAAGATGATTTATTTCTGGCTTGAAAAATTGCCTCTTACAGGTAGAAGTTTGGGAGTCTAGAAATAAAAGTTCTTAATGAGCAATAAAAATACTAGTTCTATTAGAGCTAGACAATTGTCCAGATATTTTCCTGTAGTCAGATCTTTTTGTCAGGACTGCAAGCTCCCCAATAATGATGTGGAGACTTACTATTAATTATAAATGCTTGGGCAAATAGCTTAGGCTTGTTACTAATTAGTTCTTATAACATAAATTAGCCCATATCTTTTAATCTATGTTCTTTTATGTGGCTTGGTTACCTTTACTCTGTACTTCCCATGCTGGTTCTTCTCTGTCTGGCTGGAACTCTGCTTTCTTCTTTCCCCTGCTCTCTCTGTCCAGAAGGCCCTGATATATCTCCTGCCTTGCTCCTGGCCTTTTAGCTTTTTAATAAACCACTCACAGTGACATATCTTTACACAGTGTAAAGGAATATTCCACAATATTTCCCCCTTTTGTCTAAATAAAAAAGAAACTCTAACACAGTAAAACTATAAAAAATAAGAACAATTATCAGGTAAAATTACATTTATAATGTCCAGTGATTTGCACTTGGCAAATTCAGAGAACATACTCTATTGTCTATCCTATCTTGGTGAGTCCAAAGTTTTGACTTAATTTACATTTTATCCTAATTTGTATTACCAACCCAAAACTCTTTTTTAGATCTCAAAACATTTTAAAATAAACAATTTAAGTTATTTTTATTTTATTTTATTTTTAATATTTTTTAAGATTTATTTATTTATTATGTATACAGAAGAGGGTGCCAGATCTCATTACAGATGGTTGTGAGCCATCATGTGGTTGCTGGGAATTGAACTCAGGACCTCTGGAAGAGCAGCCAGTGCTCTTAACCTCTGAGCCATCTCTCCAGCCCACAAGTTAACTTTTCATGTCTCTCAAACTTAAACATTTTTGTGAATTTTTTTCCTGAATTTGGTAACAAGGTAAACTGTAAAACTATAACTATCCAGTCTTCAATCCCCATCAGAGACCCAAGAAGGATATTATATTACCTGAGTAAACAGGAAGTGCAGAGCAAGCAACTTCTAAAACTAAGAAACAGCAAAGACATCTGGCTGCCTGGACAGTCACCCCAAGGTTCCTCTATAATGTTGGAGCATCCATCTTTGGCCTACAGGCCTAGAATATCTGACAGATTTTTTTGTGAAGCAGGACTTTTGAAGTACTGTCCTACCCCATCTTGGCAAAGTTTGGCAGTCACTTTCTTTTGTGTCCTGCTTATCCAGTTTGGACAGCAAACTGTCAGCAGTTGAGGCAAGGGGTGTTTCTTATCCAAATGGCTAGCTTTTTCCACAAAGAAAGTAAACTCCACATGGAGATTCTTCAAGGCCCACCATCTTATCTGAAGTAGATTGGTGCTGCCAGGAGCATGTCATGAAAAGACTTACGTTTATTAAAACATCTTAAATGCCATATTCTGTAGATCTCTGAAGTGTTTAAAGACCACCTGTCTATCTAAAATATATCTCTATTTTGACCTTGAAAACATATCTAACATGACAACAGTTTGATTGTTATAGGTAACTAACTAGTAACCTGCATTTCTTTATTTTCCTAAATAGTTTGTAATAACTTTCAAGGACTAGAAATTTACATTACATTGTTAAATGAGATGCATAGTAATAATATCTTAAAGAGAAGAGACATATGTACAGTATGTTCTAACAAAATAACCTTAAATTTGTATCAATATAAAAAATTCATACCAATGTAAGATATTTAAGACTAGTAGTTGCTTTTTTTAGCTTAAAAGTAGATTCAATAATCTATGCTTTTAGCCTATCACTTCTATATCTTCCCTTTTTCTTTTCATAACAAGATCCCTAAATATAATTTTTGTTTAGCTTTTTCCTGACCATTACCAGTAACAACTTGTAACCAACCACCCTAAATGATATCAAATATCCATAACCCATTGAATGACCAAAAACCACCCCCCCTCTTAGAAATGTGAGTGTCGGGCTGGAGAGATGGCTTAGAGGTTGGGAGCACCGACTGCTCTTCCAGAGGTCCTGAGTTCAGTTCCCAGCAACCACATGGTGGCTCACAACCATCTGTAGTGAGATCTGGCACCCTCCTCTGTATACATAATAAATAAATATTAAAAAAAAAAGAAATGTGAGTGTCATATTCTCTAGATTTCTTCTTGGTCTGAGGGCAACAGCATCTCTAGGGGACCCTGAGAAAACTGGGATAATGGCCAAGTTCTGGGACAGTTAGCAGTATTATTTGTTGTCCAGTGTCTGTGTAATGATAAAGTCCAAGGCTTATCTGAAATCCTAGCTGGAGTAGTCTGTGAGGCTTGAAGCTGTTCTGGATGCAGATCATTGAGAAGACTGCAACAGAGGCACTCTGAGATGTTGGATCACCTGGACCACACTTTTTCATTGATGTTTGGTTGCCTTGTTCTAAAAACTCAAAAGCTTTCAAAGATTACATACATATCTATATTAACACAAGTCAGTTAAAGAGAGTTTTTTGTTTTATGGTTGAGCAGATAAAAGGCATTTGTCAACCTTATAAGTCCATTTGAACTGTTTAATCAAACTAATAAAAATCTCTATCCATGCCATATGAAAGAATGGCATGTAATCATAAGTCATGAGGACTCTGTAGCCAGTGAGATTTATCATGTCTCATCTCATCTCAGAGCTGTTCCCATGTCAACGGATCAGCTTATATGTCACCTGTCCTATAGTCCTTTTTGGCTTCCTCCCTCATGTCTGTAGCCAAGATACTCAGGAGATCTCCCCCAGTCAAATATGGTCTCTATTAATCTGGAAGGAATCCACAGCCTTTTGTTTCCTATGGAAACATAACCTCTCCTCCAACACAACACATTGTCTGAATTCCATTTTGAAGTTAAGATATTTGTAAAATATATAGGTTGGTTTAATTTAGCAGTTTCCACAATCCACTGTCTCTCAGCAGCTATTGTTTTTTTACTCATTAGGATTAAAAAATTTAAAGCTAACAAGACACCATATAGGATCCAGACTCTCCGTGTATTTTCCATCCTTAGGTGGCTTATTTTTTTTATTACTTTACTCTCTCTTCAAAGACTTAATTATTTTTAAACTATTTTCTGACTATTTACATTCTTTTTTTCTTAAGCCTATGCACATTGTTAACATACTGTAACCTGTCTAGAGGTTTTTTTTTTTTTCCCCATATGAACTTGCTTTACTGCATATCTGTAACCTTTTCTCTCTGCATGAGCAAATTTGTTTGTTTGTTTGTTTTTGTTTTTTGAGACAAGGTTTCTCTGTGTAACAGCTCTGGCTGTCCTGGAACTCTCTTTATAAACGAGGATGGCCTTGAACTCACAGAGATCCACTTGCCTCTACCTCCCAAGTGCTCAGATTAGAGACATGCACCACCACTGCCTGGCTGCATGAACAAAACATAAAACCACCATGTGGCTTAGCTCATGGCACACTGGTGGTTCAAACATGCAGGCAGCTTCCAGGAGAAGTATCTCTGTACCACAGCCAGCATGAGACTAGGAATCTGTATTTGGCTCTGTTTTTGTATGTTTACAACATTTTTATAGCTTTTTCAGGTGTTTCATTGATATATGTGGCCCCATGTTGGGTGCCATATTGTACCATTTTGTTGGCTCCCAAAAAATAACATGGAGACTTATTATTATAAAATCTTGGTCAATAGCTTAGGCTTGTTACTAACTAGCTCTTGCAACATAAATTAGCCCATATCTTCTCATCTGTGTTCTTTTATATGGCTTGGTTACCTTTACTCTGTACTCCCCATGCTGGTTCCTCTTTGTCTGGCTGGAACTCTGCATTCTTCCCAGAGCTCTCTCTGTCCAGAAGTCCTTGCTATACCTCCTTCCTAGCTATTGGCCATTTAGCTTTTTAATAAACCAAGCACAGTGACATATCTTTATACAGTGAAAAGGAATATTCCACAACATTTTGCCAACTATTACCAATAGTAAAAGTCTTACTAAAGGTAACATACTTTTCAAAATTAAGTTGTAAGATTTAACTTAGGATAATAAGTCTTCCTTAGGCTATAAAATTATTTCAGTAATATCATTTCCCATAAAAATAAAAAATTGTGGGGTTGGGGATTTAGCTCAGTGGTAGAGCGCTTGCCTAGCAAGTACAAGGCCCTGGGTTTGGTCCTCAGCTCTGGCAAAAAAAAAAAAATCGTTTTGATTTTGAAATATAACTTTCCATGATTGTTCTGAATAAAGAGTCAAGGAAAATTTGTCTTTCTAGCCCCTATACTGTTCTAAGCTGCATTGTCTTTGGCCTTTTCAATACCAGAGATTGACTAATGTCATTAATATTCTACTTTTTGTATAGGCTAATTCCACTGCACAATCTTCCTGTATCAGTCTATTAAGTGCTGGGATCACAGACAAGGACTATTGAACTGAACTTGCTGTAGCATTCTTAGGTTGCATCAGCTCAAAAATTTAAACATCTATCATGCATTGTTATTTAGAAACAATATGGTTGAGACTAGGACAAAACTATAAAGTAATACTATTTCCCTTTTATTGTTAGTAACAATGTTAGTATATTGTTGGATAAAATACTGTTGGCTATAATGGGGGGGTGTCCATCTGGCTGTGACTGAACAGTATCAAAGCAAGCCAGATAAAGTAAAAAAAAAAAAAAAAAAAGCAAATAAGATTCATAGATGTATAAAAACAATACTAAAATAGTTGTTTTAGAAAAAACATTCATGAGGTTCAGCAAAATTTTATGAATGAGTGGGTAGAGATAAGAAGTAGGTATCAACAAGTTAGTGGCAGAGCTATTAATTGCTTAGTTTCCAGCACCAAATTGCTGGAAGGGGCTATGCATCTTTAAGAGGTGAAGCCTTATGGTAGGTACTTAGGTCATTTAGATTGTGTTCTTGAATTACCTTGTGGGACCTCCATATTTCTCTTTTTCTACCTCCTGGAGAAATGTAGCTGAACAAAGAGTGCATGATCTAATGGTAATACACTGAGTGTGGAGATGTAGCAAGATCTGTTTATTGAAGCTCTTCTCTCTGACCCTATGTCTTCAGAGATAAAGGTGTTCCTTTTCCTGGGTATGGTGGATTCCCCTCTTACATGGAATCTCATGCTATGCTCAGAGAAGAGAGCAGGATGAGCTTTCTGCTTCTGTATTCTCAGATGTCAAGGCACTATATTATACAATCTGTAGTGTATCTTTGACTCTACCAATAACTATTAGGGTTACATTTACATTCTACTGGGTCTGCTGTCTTTACTATAGTTCTCTTTTAGTTCCAAATGTTCCTCTAAACAGTCCCTTAAAAAACTTTCTAGTCTTAAAAAAAAAAAAAAAAAAGTGCCTTTCCATTTCCATGGGCATGCCCTGGCAGTTGACAGGTTCTAGAGAGGAGGTAAGGAGTCAGTGAAGGAAGAAGTGAGCCAGGCCATGGTGGTAGAAAGAATCTTGCAGCCTAACTAACTAGCAGTCAGAGTGCTTCTTTATTTATACAGAAGTCAGTAAGCAAGGGTAGATTCATCTTGTTCCAAAAATAGATCGTATCATTTTTGTTTCCAGATGGATATATGTTTAACTTTTTCTTTTGCACATCTGGGGGGGGGGAGTCATAAGATTAGTCATTATTGATAAATCATGACCAAACGGAGCTCTCTCTTACAATAATTTTTCCTCAAATTCAGTCATCATTGATAAACAGAGCTATCTTTTATAATCATTCTTATTCGTACCAACTCCATAGCTCAATTTTTAAGAATCTAGAGGCATATAACAGCCTGTTTTCAGACTGGTAGTTCTATGGCTTCAAGGATGCTAGACTGAAAATATCCATGCCAGCCTGGGCAGTTTGCCATGTCCTGAGCAGTATATTATTAACTCTTAATGGTCAGAGTGCCCAAGAAAGTCCTCAGGCCAAAGCTGCTACAGCTATGATTTAATTTTCGGCATAATGCAATGTTTATATTTTATATCCTTATGAAATTTGTATGTCTAATCTCGGCATTCTTTTGATTTTGGTCATATGATAGCATAGTGGCTCTGTATGAGCTAAGAAATTTTCCATAAATCCATATCCCTAAATTGTACAAATATTAAAAGTACCCCAAGTGTGCAACACATGGAGATTAAAAAACAAAAACAAAAACAAAAGTGGACCAGCATCCATCATGCCACTCAGCTTTGCTGGATCTTGGTCAAGCAGCTGAGCTGGCTTTATGCCTTTCAGAGTTCCCATCAGATATGGCTGCACCAGTGTCTAATTTACCTCATCAAAGAATATGATCTATAGACCAATCCTGGTAAATGTGTAGCTACTTTGAAACCAGCAAAAGATCCTATCTATAAACTGTTTCCCCCCAGTTTGGGGGTAGACCTCTTTATATGTATCTATCAAATTTGTTAAAGTTGTTCTTCAAAGATTCTACATTTGTAGTGATGTTTTATAGTCAGTTTTCCTATCACTTGCTGAGAGGAGAGCCTAAAAGCAAGTGTGGTACAACAGTCCTGGCAGTGCAGGCCTGTGATTCCAGCACTCAGAAGACCTTGAACTTTTATCAGTCCCCCTGCCTCTGCCTCCCCAGTGCTGGAATTACAGGTGCTTACCAATATGCCTGACTTAGTTACAGATTTTTACCTGCAATTGCTTTTTGCTGGGTTACTGTAACATTTAATGTAAACTGTCACTTTTTAAAAAATGTGTTTATGTATATCAGTATTGTAGGTAGATCTTTCTTTCCCACCCACCAGTTCCCAAACAGCGAACTTAATGGAAACTTAATATTAAATATAGTGTTTGGTCAATAGCTCAGGCTTGTTACTAGCTAACTCTCACAACTTAAAGTAACCCATTTATAGTAATCTACATTCTGCCACGTGGCATTACCTCTCTTTCATCTTGCACCTCCTGTTTCCTTTCTGTGTCTTACCCAGCTCCTCTGATTCTGCCCTTCTTCCCAGTGTCCTTAGTCTGGATTTCCTGCCTAACCTTACCCTGTCCAGCTATTGGCCAGTCAGCTTCTTTATTAAACCGATCACAGCATAATTTACACAGCGTACAGGAATATCCCACAATGTTTCGTATGTGCATATGAATGCAGGTGTACATAGAGGCCAGAAGTATTAGATACCCTGGAGATGGAGTTACAGCTGATTAGAACAGCCTGATGTGGGTGCCAAGGACAGAACTCGGGTCCTCTGCAAGAGCGGTAAAGGCTCTTAACTACCGGGCCGTCTCACAAGCCCTCAGTTGTGATTTTTTTCATTTTCCCATGTTTAAATAGTCCAAACTATGGAAAATGAGCCAGACACTACTATTGATGGTAATACAGAGATTTTTATTCAGTATGTTGGCAATAGGGGCGGCCACTTGCATTAAACAAGAGCTCAGCTCTGAATACAGAAAAGCCAGCTAGAGATGTATAGTCAACAAGCAGAGAGCATGGTGGGCATCAAGGAGGAGCATTCTGCTAAAAGCATGTCACAGACTTAAGGGGTGGGGTTTAAGAAATTCACTCACATGTAGAGGCTGAGAGACTTAGCAGGTTTTTTGAGCCACATCAAAAAGTGGCCTCCAGGGGCCTCTCCAACATTTGGTTCAGGACAGTCTTCATCACAGGAAACAAAAGATTTGCCTCCTGAAGGAAAAGAAAAGGGGAGGGATGGCAAAGTGTAGAGCAGGGACTCTACACTTTGGTCAACCGAAGATCAACCGAAGCAGCATGTGATTGGATAAGGGTAGCGAGGAGGTGAATGTGACCACAGTGCACTGTATGCAAGTATGATGATGTCAGGTTTTTAAGAAAAATATTAAAAAGACTTTTTAGATAAGAAGCAAAGATTACAGTCTCTAACCTATCTTTTTATCCTAAGATGCCACACGCTTCTCCAAGTTCCAGAGCGGCGGATGCAACCGAAATTACCTGAGCATCCTCGAGTTTCATCACGAGGTGGTTGGTTTTACAGAGACAATCCTGCAGCCCTAAGGAAGAGCATCTGACAACACTGTGCCCTAGTTCCGGCTCACGGTGCTCCAGAAGTCTCGAAAACGTTACATTACTAGCTTACCTCTCATGCTCCCTTATGCAAGGAGGGTGACCAGGGTCCTTTTACTTTTGGGAAGTAAAAGGTTTTAGAACCCGTTTCTTTAAGGCAACAGGTTTAAGGTGGCCAAATGTGCATGTAAACCAGAGGATCCACCCCCTAGTCAGCTGCCCTGCTGCTGCGCCTGCGCAAAGGGTCACCTTGTCGAGGCCCCATGGCCTTATGGGAAATGTAGTCCAGCGCGCCCGGCGCGGCTGCGTGTGCCGCCTGCTTGTGGTTTCTTCCGTGAGTGGGGTGAGTGCGGCGCCTCGGGCGGGTGGTCCGCGAGCAGGGAAGGCGGAGGCGTTCCCACTGGGAGCCCGGGGCTGCGACCTGAGGGCGGGGCCGGCCGGGCAGTGCGGTGCGCGGTCCTCCGCGAATACCGCAGAGTCGCAGGTGCGCTGCTCACGCGGGCGCCAGGCCGCAGGCACCCTGACCGAGACCCCGGCTCGGGCGCTCCTGTACCCCCGAGTGAGTCAGTCGCACCGCGTTGCTCGCGAGCTCGACCTAGCCGGGCAGCCCTGTCCCGGTAGGCGCCGCGAACGCGTAGGGAACCCGCTTTCGGAAGCCTAGGAGGACGCGGGGCCGCAGTCGGGGGCTCCGGCCTTTGTGCACACCGCTGCTAGGGATCCAGTCTCTGCCCGCGGGAGCAAAGGAAGCACCAGAGTGTGGGTCCTGGCTAAGAGAGAACCTACCCTCCGAATTTCTCCTCTTTAAGTTCACTATTGGTCAGCTAGAAAATACACGACCAAAATCATTCGAAATCTGTCAGAAATCCGTGTAGATAGGGGTATATGTATAAACAGAAACATTTTACTTCTAAAAATAGGAATGTTAGTGACCTTCCTCCATTGACCTTTACAAATGGAGTTGGCAAAATGCATTTTGTAAGATTTTAATAGTGTAAATGGTACAGACCATCTGTTTATGTCTTTCTTTGGATTGCCTCTTTCCACAAATCTTCAAGTGAAATTTCCAGGCCAATGTTACAATAAGACCTCTGGACACCACCTGCGTTATTCTTTACAGAAAGTAGCAGTTTATACATATGGTTACAGTGTAAGAGTGCCTTATGCCCCCCCCCCCCCCCACACACACACCAACTTGAAGTATTAGTATTTTCTTAAGCCTTGGTGCAGGCCAGGTGTGGTGGTGTATGCTTTTAATCCCGCAGAGGCAGAGAGATGAATTTGAGGCCACCCAGCTCTACATAGAGAGTTCTGAGCCAGCCACGGCTACATAGCCAGGCCCTGTCTCAAAAGATATCCCACAGCTAAACTCCATCTCCTTTTATTCTTAACTTTTACATCTGTTCTACAAACAGGTTTCATGAATACACAGAAAAGTTATGTATTCCTGTAGTCATATAAACCTCCCCTCTGTGTTTTCTTTTTCCATTTTCACTTGTGTGTGTGGGTGCAGGTGCACATGTGTCCAAATACATGTGGAGACCTGAAGTCAATGCTGGGATTCATCCTTGATCTTCCTCCAAGCCCACAGGCATCCCATGTTCTTGCTTGCATCCTTGTCTCTCATGCTTGCACAGTAAATGCTGTATCCACTGAGCCGTCCCCAGGGCTGCCTCCCCCCTCCTCCACCCCCTTTGTGTTTACAGTAATTAGAGAGACCTTCTGTTTCATCACATCACAGAGATGTTCATTTATAGTTCCTTACAGAATTCTCATTCCATTTCTGCAACTTTATTCTTTTCCAAATGGCAACCCTTGTTACATGTTACAATTAATCATTTCATCATTGATCAGCGATATCAACTTTCTCATAGCCTCAGTCCACCTCACCCACCCCCGCCTTTACTGTGGTAGGGATCAAACTCAGGGCCTCCAACTGAGCTATAATAACTCAGCCCCCGAATTTGTGTGTATGTGTGTGTATGTGTGTGTGTGTGTGTGTGTGTGTGTGTTTGTGTGTCTCTGTGTGTATATGTGTGTGTCTGTGTCTGTGTCTCTGTGTGTATGTGTGTGTGTTTTCTGAACTCCTTGTACTGCTAGGATCTGTTCCCTATTGGTCAGTAACCTCCATGAAGGTGGAGACCTGAGACCTTGCCTGTTGCATTGACAGCTGTACTCCTATTACTTGGCATGCTGCTCTTCGCACAGTAGGAGTTGACAAGATATTTAGTATGTCAGAGGTTTTCCAGTAATACTATTGAGCTTTTCTGTCACCTTGACACAGGTTGGAGTTATTCGAAAAGAATGAGCCTCAGTTAAGAAAATGCCTCCATAAGGTCTGGCTTTACAGCATTTCTTAATTAGTAGTTGATATTGGAGGGCCCAGCCCAATGTGGGTAGTGCCATTCTTGGACTGATTGTCCTGGGGGGTCTCTAAAAAAAGCTGACTGAGCAAGCCATGATGAGTAAGCCAATAAGCATCACCTCCTGACTCCAGGTTCCTGCCCTGTTTGAGTTTCTGTCTTAACTTTCTTCAATAATGAACAGTGAAATGGAAGTGTAAGCCAAATAAACCCTTTCCTCCCCAAGCTTTGGTCATGGTGTTCCCTCACAGCCATAGTGACCCTAACTAAGACAATTGTGTTCTAGTTAATGCCATTAAAACAAGTGGGCAAGTTCTCTTTCAAGACTATAACCTTAAATTGAAATAATGTGCACATTTGTGTGTTCTAGTGTTATAATTTGATTATACAGCGTATGGTCAAATGAGAGTAACCAGCATCATCTATAAGCTCACAGCTTTGTTATTTCTTTGTGTCAGGAGTGTTGAAGATGCTTTCTTCAGCAGAGTGTAATCCCAGCTCCTGGGAGCTGTCTTCCATTACACAGCAAATTCATGGACAGCCTGGGTTGTGTGAGACCATGTCTCCAAAATGGAAGATAAGGGGCTGAAGAGATGGCTGGGGGGTGGAAGTGCCTTCAGTGCAAACATGAGGACCTGAATTCAGAGGAACGTGTAACCTCAGTTCTGGGGAGGTGAGGCACAGAGGCAGGAGGATTGCTGGAGCTTGTTGTCCACCAGCCAGACTCCAGGTTCAGAGGCTCTGACTCAAAGGAATGGGCAGAGAATAATAAAGCCGGACACCAAAAGCCCTCTGACACCTACACACACACACACACACACACACACACACACACACAACCAAAGAACTGAATCTTTCTTGCTAATTTAAAAATAAGCTAATATGAGTTAATTATAGCTAACCTTTCTGCTGTAGAAGGTTAAAAGATACTTCTCTTGCTTAACTTTATTCTTGTGCCTGATGACTGACTCTGCTTCTCAGTGTCTGGTAGCCACTATGGTACTCCTGCTTCATTAAGATCCACTTCCTCAGCTTCCGCATATAAGTGAGAATATCTGCTGTTGGTCTTCACTAGGCTCCTTTAAAACGTTTTTCTAAGGCTAGAGAGGTGGCCCAGCAGTTAAGAGCCCTTGCTGTTCTTGCAGAGGATCAGGTTTGGTTCCCAGCACCCACATGGTGGCTTAAAACCATCTGGAACTCCAGTTGCAGGGGATCCGATACCCTCTTCCGCCTCCTCCCACACCAGACATGAATGTGCCACACAGAACACTCATACACAGAAAATAAATACATCTAAGAGAAAAAAAAAGATGTTATACAACATGATTAATCATTTTTCTTAATTAACTTTAATATTGTGATTGAGGTATATAAACTGTTTAGGAATGTGTTAAATGTATAGATTTGGGTCAAGGAAGTAATAGCTTAGCATCCTGAGCCATCCTACCCATGAATACAGCATGCCTCCCCATTCATTTCTGTTTATATACCTAAGTAAGCTTAACAAAGCCAAGTTTATAGATAAACTATTTAATTGTATTTATGTTGACGCCTCACACTTCTTATTTATTGTAGGTGTTTTATTTTCGTTGTGACAGGAGTCTCCTCATGGCTTCCTTTCCCTCCCTCAGCCCTATCTCTACAGACTGCACATTCTCTAGGAAGGCCCCCCAGGAAGGAGGAAGGCAATGGGTGGTGGGCCTCCGCCCTTGGGAGCTCAGGTGAGACATCTCTGTCAGACGTCTTTTACTCCCGTCGTGTGAATGGCCTTCATTACAAAGGACAGATGTATTGGCGTTTTGGAGCATCGGGGTCCTTTCAGTGTCCTTCATCTCTGTTCTAAGCTGACACTGGAGGTCTTGATGTACTCAAAGGCTAGAGAAGGCACCAAAGTCCCAGGAGAGATGGGTTGGTGTTTGTAGGAAAGGGAAAGGTACGGCTGTGATGAGGAGGGAGTGTCCACTCATCTCAGGGTCTGGGGAAGGACGCCCCAGAGGATTTACTGTAATGGAGGTCCAAGTTTCAGTTTGGAGTCTTACCAGTCATGCATCACATCACTCTCCCATGGTCTAGACAGAAGTCACAGCCATTACCTGATCGTCTGCCATACACGTGGCATGGTTAAGTCTCATGGCATTGACTTCTGTTTAGCTATGGTGAAGACTACATTGTTGTGGTGTCAGTGTCAGGGATGCAGGTGAGAGGGTGAGAACATGTAGGAAGGGCCAGCAGCAACTTCCCACCAGGCCCCAGTCCTTAAAGGCCCCACCACTGTGTTTGTGTGTGTGTGTGTGTGTGTGTGTGTGTGTGTGTGTGCGCGCGCGTGTCCATGCTTATTACATTTGCAAAGGCCAGATGAGGACACGGGTGTCTTCCTCTGTCACTTCACGATATTTTTATGTTTAGACAAGGTCTCTTGCTCAAGCAGAAGCTTATCATTGAAGCTGTGTTAGCTGCCCAGAAAACTACCAGGATCTACCATCTGTACCTGCCAGTGTTAGGGTTACAGGTATCCTGCCTTTTATGTGAGTCCTTGGGGTCTGAACTCAGGTCTGCTGGTTTGCATCGCTCACTCTTAGCCACTGTTACATCTCCCCAGCCCTCTCCAACCTCTTAAACATTGCCACTGGGGGACCAGGCTTCTAACACTTGAACCTTTGGGGTCAAACCAGCTCAGGAGCCAAACCGCTCCTCTGTACCTTCTTTTCCTGTCCACGTTTCCTGAGACGGCCAGTGTTGATTGCCACCTTGACAGGATCTGGAACCACCTGAGAGAAGGCTTAGGGCATGCCTGTACTGTGTTGCCCGGTGCTGCTTGGTCTCTTTTCAAGGCCTTATTGGCATAATCCCCTGTTAAGGAGGACTTTGTGGTTTCAGGAGTCAGTGACATTCAAGGACGTATCTGTGGACTGCTCTTGGGAGGCGTGGATGCGGCTAGAGTCTGTGCAGAGGAAGCTGTGTGGCAGACTGATGCTGGAGAGCTCCAGGAACCCGGTCTGCCTGGGTGAGAACCCCCCTTGCAACTCAAGACCCGATTCTTGCCCTCCCCCTTCAGCCATCCGCCATATGAAATTCATGGGTTTGACTTGAAACCCCAGGACTCACGGGGCATTGTTGGACCCCTTAGTGTCCCGTCTTTACAGGTAAGAAGCCTGCAAAGAATGAAAAGCATGGAAATGGAGGAAATCAGAACTGGGCTGGGATTGGATGTTGACTAAGTTCAGGACCCAAACTCTGTTTCCTCTCGAGCAGGACATCAACTTTCCAAATCAAATGTGATCTCTGATCTGGAACAAGGACTGAGCCTGAGGAAAAGAGAACTCCCAGCTTGCATCTCGCTAGGTAAGTGTCAGGATGCAAGGCTCGTAATGTAAAATGAGTGCCTTACTAAGAAGACGTGTGAAAGGGATCTTGTGTGCGTTGTGAGAACAGTGCCACTGTGCTGTTGAGACTTGTCCTCCTCTGTTAACCTTATATCCTGGTCTTGGAGGGGGGGACGGATGCATCGTGAGGCTTGAGTTACTATACCTGGAGCATTTGTGCATTGCCTGGAGCCACTGAGCATTTGGAAACATTAGCAATGGCTTTTTTCCTCTTTCTTCATCTGTGTTCAGTTAAATCTGTCACCAACTGAGACACCTCCTTTTACTGCCTTTGTTCCCAGGCCTACCCTATATTCTTAGCTTCCTTCCTTTTGTTTATGTAAACATTTGGTAGCTTTCTTTTCTTCCTGCTTGATAGGCATTTTGAACAGTCTGCATGGTTTGAAAAGTGAGAAATGACTGCAGTTTTGTTTGCATTTCTACCATCTTACATCATATTCCATTTATTGCTATAAAATGCGCCTTTTGTGTCCACCAGCCATTCATTCCCTGCCACGCATCTCTTAATGCTTAGTGCCTTGGCCAGTCCCCATCACAGCTGAACGTTCCCTTGGAGATGGTATCTCTGACTGTTCTCTGCAGAAAACACCTCTTACATCTTGCTTTCCCATATGTCCACTCCTGTTGTTTTAAAATGTAGTTTTTTAAAGCTAAAGAGCGAGCCAGGGACCTAGGGATGGCTCAGTTGGTGACATGCTTGCTGTGTAAGCATGAGAAACGGAGTTCAACCCTCAGTGCCCACGTAGAAGCCAGGCCTATAGATTACACACCTGTAATCCAGCACTAAAGTGGCAGAGACTGGAAGAGCCCTGGGGCTCGCTGACCAGCACTCTAGCCAAATTGGTGAGTTCCAGGTTCAGTGAGAGACCCTGTCTCAGAAAATAAGGTGGAGAGTAATAGAGACACCTGACATCATCCCTGTCTCAAAACAAAAGGATGTATTATTACATGAATGGGGATGTCTTGTCAGTGTCAGTATGGTGTGATCCATTGGAAAATGTCCTCAGGAGTAGATGCTGGGGTGCTCAGGAGTGCATGGTACACCAGTGAGCTAAGAAGTGGTCTAGCAAAGCCAGTATGTAGATATAACACAGAGAAACAGTAAATGTGGACGAGTGTCTGCAGCCAGAGAATCTGGGTGAGGGTCAGGTGTGTTCACTGTTCTCTCATTTCTGTGGATTTAGACTTTCAAAATTAAAGCACCAAGAAGGCTGAGGAGAGACTGGCTGTTGTCTGAGTCCTGTGGATGTCCTAGGCTCTCCCTGGGGACCCCCTGAAGACTTCCTGTTATCTGTTGTCTGTGCAGTTTGTCAAGGAAATAGGAAACCAGGTACCCTGAGTCAAGCACACAAGTTACCCTCTGTGTGTGTGTGTGTGTGTGTGTGTGTATGTGTAGTATATTCACTTTTCACTTGTGTGTAGTGTATACATGTGGGGGTGTGGTGTGGTGGGGGTATGTGGGGGTGTGTGTTGTATACATATGTGTGCTGGTGTGCTCACTTGAGACCAGAGGACATCGGGTATTCTGCTCTGCCTTATTCCTTCTAGACAGGGTCTCTCTGAACCTAGAGGTAGGCTAGCAGTCAGCAAGCCACAGGAGTCCTGTGCGGGGCTCCCACAACTCTGGGGTGGAGGTTGAGCACCAGTGCCCACTCTCAGCTTTCTGTGGGTGCTGGGTTGGAACAGTGCTCATGCTTGCAGAGCAGGCACCCACCCCACTGAGTGCTCATGCTTGCAGAGCAGGCACCCACCCCGCTGAGTGCTCATGCTTGCAGAGCAGGCACCCACCCCGCTGAGTGCTCATGCTTGCAGAGCAGGCACCCACCCCGCTGAGTGCTCATGCTTGCAGAGCAGGCACCCACCCCCCCCCACCCCCCACTGAGCTGCCTCCACAGCTCCTGCTCCTTTTCGTTTGCAACCCAGTAGCTCCTCTTGCTTTGTCAATATTTCCACTCTGGGGTAGTTGCAGAGTGTGCTGGTATACACATGTAGTTATGCATTTCCACACTCACTAGAGTGAGTGCATTGGTTCAAGGTCCTTCTTTGCTCACTCCACTGTCATGCAGTAAGGTTTCTTGAGACATGGGATGGAAATGTTTGTCTGTGGTACTAGAGATCAACCCCTGCCTCTCACATGCTAAGCAAGGGCTTTATCACTAAGCTGTATCCCCAGCCCCATGCTTTTGATAATGATTTCCTACCCCACTACTTTATCTTCTCTCAGACTTTTCCATCAGGAAGGATCCAAAAGCGTCTTCATCTGTTTATGATTGGAGTGCACACTCTCTTTACTTTTCTTCCTGGGCATCTGTCTGCCTGCTGGCTTGTAGGCTCACTGAACTGTCATTACTGAGCTTACATTTCATTTTATGCCTACCCAGCAAGTGCTTGATAATATTTGTTGTGTATTACATAATGCTCAGTAATACATTGATAATACATTAAGTAGAACTTTTAAAGTCAGGTACAAATGTAGGTGTGAGAATTGTAACCATATCTGTGGAATTCTTACCAGTGGAAATTGGAGAATTGTCGGGATAGAATCAAAGGCCAAAGATGCTCCCACACAGGTTATAGATGCATGCCCAGGGATGAGGAGGGAGCTGGCTCAGGGAAAAAGGAAAAGCAGAAAGAATACAGCAGTGTTGATAAGAAAGGATAAAACACCTGCAGTTTTCTCCATTCTTACTTTATAAACTGACTGACTGGGAAGCCCCTATCCCAGGGAAGAGCCTGCTCAGTGCCAAGTGGGTGTGCTGGGCTGTGCTGTGTGTGGCAGAGTGCAGAAGGAAGCACAGCCTGGCATTTCATCAAGGCTGCATGGAAGGGAGGAAAGGAGAGACGAGCATCTCTGCCATGTTCTTCTCTGCAGTGGATCTGTGTTCCCCTCTAGAGGAGAAACTGTGGCCAACAGGGTAGAGCCCAGGGAATGCAGTGATGTGCAGCGTGGAGCATGCTCTTTCCAGATTTCCCTGTGTATCACTGTTAGGTTAGCAGTTAAGTGGTGTTGTGTTAGCAAGTAAATGTCTGACTGTACAGAGGTGTGCTTTGGTTTTCTGGACATGTAAGTCACACAGGTCTTTCCTCACCTTTGCAGGCCTGGCGTGTTGTCTTTTGGCATCCTGTGTTCCTGGGAGGATCTTCTAGACCAGTTGTTAAAAATTTATAGGTAATCTTTTTGTTTTTCTTTTTCTTAAGAATTAAGTCCTGAGAATTTGCATTTAAGTTAGGCATCTAAATTTAATAAAGAATATATTGAACCTTATTAAGTTTTATATAGTGTAAAAATAATTTGAGTTTAAAACTGTTAGCATTTTGCAGAATAGAAAATGCTTTACTTTTCTCAGCTGATTTTTGGAATATAATATATATAAACAGAAGGATTTATAAAGCATATATACTATTTGACACAATGCATATTCTGTTAAACCTTTAATAAATTAATGCGTAACTATTTTTTTCTTATATAAATAATACACATATCATCTAACAGATGAGTAGATTGGAACACAGAAAGGTTAAGAAACCTGCATAAAGCTAATAGTGCTCGAAATCAAATTTGAGCCAGATAAATAATCTGGCTCCAGAGTTATCACCTAACCACTATGCTATCCTGATTTTCTGTGTAGTTAGTGATGATGAAAATTAGTGAGGAATAAAGAGAGCAGACACCCAGGGACCAGAACCTATGCAAGAACCAGCATCCCACTTACTTTCTTACCTCTACCCAGGACTGACTACTAGTCTGCTTTGTGACGATTTCTGTATTCGTCACAGTTCTCTAGAGGAACAGAAGGAGATTTATTAGAGTGGTCTATGGGCTGTGGTCCAGCTAGTCCAACAATGACTGTCTCTTGAAGGAAAGGCCAAGAATTCAGTAGTTATTAAATCCATGAGTCTGGATGTCTCCAGCTGCTCTTCAGTCTATATTGGAATCCCAAAGAAATAGGTTCTAATGCCAGCGAAGAATACTTCAGCAGGAGGGTGGATGAGCTGTGAGTGAGGGTGAGGGCGAGCAGGAGGGTGGGTGAGCTGTGAGTGAGGGTGAGGGCGAGCAGGAGGGTGGGTGAGCTGTGAGTGAGGGTGAGGGCGAGCAGGAGGGTGGGTGAGCTGTGAGTGAGGGTGAGGGCGAGCAGGTAAGAGCAAACCCTCCTTCTTCCATGGCCTCTTATGTGGGCTGCCACCAAGTATGGCCCAGATTTAGGGTGAGTCTTCCCACCTCAAAGCGTCCAATCAAGTCAGTCCCCTGCAGACATGCCCAACTGTGTTTTAGTTATTACAGATGTAGTCAACTTGACAACCAAGATTAGCCATCACAAGTCCGTCCTATAGCTTGACATACAATCACATCTCCTTATGTCATAACCAGTTTCCAAATGAAAACAATAACCAGGTCATAATTCCACCTAACATGATATAACTATCCCACGTACAACTGTAAATATATGATAGATGGCAATGTCCCCTGAGGAATGGTTAGTCTTTTAGTGCCTCATAACTTAAATACAGTAATCACTAATATTATCTCAGTTGATAGAGAAATAGGAACACAAATATCACTTAATATGTATGTGCTCAGACTCATTCCTTTGTTTTTATATTTTTACATCCAGACACACACTCATTCTTAATGTAATAGCACAGAAACACTCATGCCAATTGCAGTGTATTTTCCTGTCACATGACCTTAGCTGGTATTTATAACTACCTTCCTTTATACCCGTTCTGTATTTCTTCTGTCCCCAGCAAGCACCTCAGCAGGTCTTGGTCTTTTCCTGGAGGAGTGACCCACACTTGCATTCCCGAGCACCTGGGTCCTGTGTCACCCTGCCTGGATTATGCTGTTGTAGTTTCCCATTGACTTTACCCACAGACCATGGGAGCACCAAGTGAACCATAAAGGGTCTCCTACACTCCAAAGATAATCTTACTTACTTCCATTGTGGAGAAACAATACAATTTCTCCCTGGTAATCTAGATTAGTCACCCTCCTAATACTGTTACTCTTTCTTAGCCTGTTGGTTTAAGTGGATCAGAAACCCAAAGTGGCCAGGGGGAAATCTGAGCTTCCAGCTCAATGGAATGTTTGTTGTATCTCCTGGCAGAAGTGCTGCTCAATCTGGAGCCAAAACTTCTAGGCTAGCAGAACTTAAGGTAATGGGAACAGGAGGCAAACATTTTCCAAGTAGGTCACTAGGGGTGATAGAGAGTGGAATTATTCCCATTTCCAGCCCCTTGATTCCTGGACCTGTGGATCCTGGCTGTGGGTGAAACTATACCGTATATTGGATGCTGATTCAAAGCATATACCATCTTCTGGAGAACTCTGTCCCAGCCATCCAGGCTGCTGCCACCTAATTGGCAGTATAAGTGCATCTTCAAAAGGCTGTTCCATCTTTCTATCAGGCCAGCTGCTTCCGGATGATGGAGGACATGGTAATACCAGTGGATTCCATGAGCATAGGCTCACTGTTGCACTTCTCTGCCTGTGAAGTGAGTTCCTTGGTGAGAAGCAATGCTATATGGAATAACATGACAGTGAAGAAAGCATTCTGTCAGTCTACAGATGATAGCTTTGGCAGAAGCGTTCCACACAGGAAAGGCAAACCCATAATCACAATAAGCTCTCTGTTCCAGTATTAGGTATTCTGTGTTGTGTGGGACATTCAAAGGAATGTAATTTTAGGCTCTCTGGCAGTAGAGAGGAACAGTTTCTATTAACTGAACCTTGAACCTCCATTCAGAAGCATATTTATTGAGTGTACACAAAGGTTGTGTTTGAGATACAAGTTCCTCAAAACAAAGCTGAACCTCGAACCTCTGTTCAGAAGCATATTATTGAATGTACTCAAAGGTTGTGTTTGGGGTACAACAAGTTCCTCACACCAAAGCCCCTTTGATCTATTCTCTATGTTCTCTGAAGGAAATCATCACAGCCTGCAACCATAGTTCTGATTGTGTAATGTTTGCAGTACCAATAATTCAAGATGCTCCAAGTGTGCCTGGAGAGTCTTGTGACCAAAGTCAGCAACGGATGGAAAACTTCCTCAGAAAAAGAACTCTATAAGTCATAGAAAATAGTCACTGTTCTCTACTATGGTTTCTTCAAGATCTAGGTACCTTCAACAAACACTGATACATTTAACTGTTATCCTAGATACAGTGAGAAGCAACTGTTACATTCTAATGTTTACCCTAGATACAGTGAGAAGCAACTGTTACATTCTAATGTTTACCCTAGATACAGTGAGAAACAACTGTTACATTCTAATGTTTACCCTAGATACAGTGACTCTACTAGATTCGCACTACAAGTAAGGACAAAGTGTTGTCCTTTCCATGAAGAGTGGCCTTATGTTGTGAAGTTGACAATCAAGATTAACTATCACCATTCCCTTTCCTGGCTCTTCTTTACAGTGTGGCCATCCATTTGTGCTAATGGATTCTCCCCTGCACTTTTCGTTGGATTCTGAGCAGCAATTCCAGTATTCTCAAAGAATGTGAATTAGATAACTGGATGTGGCCAGAGTGATCTGGGGCAAGAGACAGCTGCTGGCTCATATGTTGCTTGCTGATACCACTAGGTAGACATTCTCTCCAGAGTTACTTAGGGGCATGTATTTTGGTGGTAATTCCAGCTTGACTTATAATTTCTCTTTTTGTTAAAGCAGGTCATCTTGGAAGGGAGAAGCTCTCTGTTACTTATATTTCTTGCTTCAGAGCCTTTGGTTTACTGTATCCCTTGTTGATCTCTGCTCTGTTGACTTTGATCAGCAGTCCTAAAGCTGATTCTCAGATTGCAGTTTCCTGTCCTCTCTCCTCACTGCCTCCAGGCTATTTTGTTGGGGATAAGTAGTAGTCTTAAGAACCTGAGAGGCTCCTAATCCTTCCTTCTGTGCAGTGCCCTCTGGCAGCTCAACAGATTCTTTTCGTCTTGCTCTACTCTACAAGTTCTCAACTTCATAGAAAGACACCTTAGGAAAGAGTAAGGTGATTTGGGCCTGTTTCATCTGTGAGTAGAACACTGCTTAAAGGTTAAGGAAAAAGCCTTTAAGACAGTATCTTCCTCCTTTAGAAGCGGTGAGCTTCAAATGTGTTCTGTTCTGTATGTTGTAGATGATGGTGTTCCCCAGGGATAGTTTACATATAGTTATGATCTTACACCTTGTCAGATTATTTTATCCTCTTTTATATCTGTGAAAGCTCAAATCCAAAGAAACAAGTACATCACTAAAGTGGTGTTAAAATCCACAGTTTGAACTCACATGTGTGACTCAAGGGGCAACAGTCTTTTTACACTGTGATATTTCCTTAAATTAATTTGGTGTAGAGTTCTAAGTAATTTTATGAAAGGAAAGGAACTACTTGTAGGAATGCCAGGTAGGAATGGATAGGTATCTTGGTTTCTTTCCTGGCTGCTCTAACATTATCGTAGGGGAGAAAGAAGTTATTTCAGCTTACAGTTCCAGGTTACAGTCCATCATGGCAGAGAAGACATTTTGGTAGGAGATTGAGACAGCTAATCACAAAAAAATGCGTGGTGAAGAAGCAGAGAGGAATGAATGCATGCATGCTAGTACTCAGCCTCCTATCGTCTTCTTAAAGGATTCCTGTCCAGGGAATGATCCCATCCAGTCAGTGTGGGTCTTCCCACAAAAATTAATGTGATCAAAATAATCCTCCATGGGCATGTCCTTGGGCCAACACAATATAACAATCCTTCATTGAGGCTTTCTTCCCAGAGGAATCTAGAGTCTGTCAAGTTAACAACATCAACCCTTACAATTCCACCCCTTGCCAATTTGATACCAAAACAAATCAATTTAAAGCCATAACCTTCTACCCCTTGTATCCATAGGCTCATTACCATGTTATAAAATGTGTTCAGTCCAACTTTAAAAGTTCCCATTGTATTTAACAATTCCATTACCTTAAAAGTTCAGTCTCTTCATTGTGAGCACCAACTTTTTTAAAAGTTACATACTTCCAACATAATGGCACAGAGTAAATAGGGCATAAAATAATCACACCAAAGCAAACCCAAAATCCTGCAGCTCCGTATCTGAGGTCTTAATATTCTGGGCTCTATGTGGCTTAGGTATCTACCCTTCAGCTTTGCCACACTCTCCTAGGCCAGCTCTACTTCATTCCTTCAGCTTGCACTGGCAGATATCCACAGTCCTGGCATCTCCAATAGCTTATAGTCTCTATTGTGACTGAGACTTCATTTTCACAGTATCACACAATAGTCTATTGAGGCCTCTATGCAGAGACTGACCTTGCCATATGCTTCCTGGCCTCAGCTAAAATCCATAGCCCCTCACCCCCCATCTTGCATCTTTCATGCCTTCAAATCTAGTATATGGATTATGCTGCTAAGCTCTGCTGCAGCTCAAGAAGAGGCATGACCCCCTTGGACCAGAGCTGTCCTGCCTTCTGTGTGCTAGTCCTGGAGAAGCATGTGCTAGGAAGTTGTTATTGAGGAACCGGAGCCACTTCAAACTAGATTTTGTTCTTTTAAATGAATTTGAGTCTTCACATGAAGGAGCCTCTTTTGGGTGCTTTTTGCTTCTCATATAATCCCAGTGCAGTGCAGGAGGTATCTCAACAGTGGCGCTGATCTCTTTAACAAGTACAGCTGCATTCTCAGACACACCCTAAACGCCCTCCTGTCCTCAGTTTCTCCTGCCAAACCAGTCAGT
Organism: Onychomys torridus; assembly: GCF_903995425.1. NCBI lineage: Eukaryota > Metazoa > Chordata > Mammalia > Rodentia > Cricetidae > Onychomys > Onychomys torridus. The sequence continues at coordinate 39,218,607 of NC_050450.1, read as the reverse complement.
CCATTGTCTTCAAATACAGCTGTATCCACCTTCTCAGGACATGTGCAGAATGAATCCAGATACTTTAACAAAATATAGCACAAATGGTCCCTAGCCCAGTCCATGATAGAGCCAAGTTCACCTGTCTTGTTAGCTCCCACCAGAATGAGATAAGCTCTGATTCCAGCATTCAGTGACTCTCAGCCAGTGTACAAAACTCCTCCGCCTTCTAGCCACAAATGGCTCCAAAGACATAAGAACGATACAGTCACATGTACACACTAAAGGCACCACTTCTGGGCACCAATTTCTGTCTTCATTTCTCTTCTGTTGCTGTGATAAAACACTCTGATAAAAGTAACTTAAGGGACAAGTGTTTATTTAACTCATAGTCCACATTAAAGTCCATTCATGGTAGAGAAGTCACAGTGGCAGGTGCCTGAGGGAGCTGGTCACTTTACATCTATAGTCCAAAGACAAGAACAATGAATGTGTGCATGGTGGTGGTCAGTTTGCTATCTATTCCTATCTTATACAGGATCCCCTACCCAAGAGAAGGTCCAGACTAGCCTTCTCACATCACTTCATGTAAGCCAAATAATCCTCCACAGTTCAACTCAATCTGGATAAACCTTCATTGAGATTCCCTTCCCAGGTGACTCTGGATTCTGTCAAATTGAAAACTAACACTATTCATCATAATATAGCATATCATTGTGATCTGCTTTCCCTAGGCAGTCCCTTCTGAGTTTTTTCCCTTTAGGTCTCCATTCACTGTTGATCCAGCCCTCCTGAATGAGCTAAGCCTTCCTCTCAACTTATCTAGTGGATCTGCCATTGTCTTAGTTCTTCTGTTTCTGTGGACTGGTACACTGCTCTGCACCTTCTGATTTCTCTAAAAAATTGTAGAAATAGTTTCAAAATCTCTTAACTGCACTTAACAGTCATTCTACGCTTATTCTCTGATTTCCCTTTATGTAGTTTCTAGTCACTCTGCGCAGAAATCAATATGCATTTGAATTATTTACTTTTTTTCAGGCTGGGAGACAAGACTTGAAACCAAAGAGTTAACTCCAAAGTCCAACACTATTGAAAATTTGCCCTATGGGGTCATAATGGAAAGGGAAGATCTCTGGCATTCAGCTTTAGGGGCTGTCTGGGACCCCCCTTGCTGGTTAGAGGGGCAACAGGAAAGATATCTGGACCAAGTGGCAGTGACCCAAAAGGAAACCTTTAATGAGAAGAGGGTATGTGGAGGTAATAAAACTGAAAAATGTTCTGTTGAGGTTTCAATGCTTAATACACCACAAAGCATTCCTTTGCCAAAAAGACCCCATAATTGGAATTCATGTGGAAAAGATTCCAAACAAAATTCCAAGTTAATGAAAGCTTCAAGAACGTTTGTAGGAAAGAAAATATATGAATGTGATGAGTGCAGGAAAACCTTCAGCCAGAGTTCATCCCTGCTTAAGCACCAGAGGATTCACACTGGGGAGAAGCCTTACAAATGCAATGTATGTGACAAGCACTTCATTGAACGCTCCTCCCTCACCGTACATCAAAGGACTCATACAGGAGAAAAACCCTACAAATGTAATGAGTGTGGGAAAGCCTTCAGTCAGAGTATGAACCTTACTGTTCATCAAAGAACTCATACTGGAGAGAAACCTTATCAGTGCAAAGAGTGTGGAAAAGCTTTTCGTAAGAATTCATCCCTTATTCAGCATGAAAGGATTCATACTGGAGAGAAACCCTACAAATGTAAGGATTGTGGGAAAGCTTTTACACAGAGCATGAATCTTACAGTGCACCAGAGAACTCATACCGGAGAAAAACCCTATGAATGTAATGAATGTGGAAAAGCCTTCAGTCAAAGCATGCATCTTATTGTCCACCAGAGAAGTCATACTGGAGAAAAACCCTATGAATGCAGTGAATGTGGAAAAGCCTTCAGTAAAAGCTCAACTCTCACTTTGCATCAGAGAAATCACACTGGAGAAAAACCCTACAAATGTAACAAATGTGGTAAATCATTTAGTCAAAGCACATACCTTATAGAACATCAGAGACTTCACTCTGGAGTGAAACCTTTTGAATGTAACCAGTGTGGAAAGGCTTTTAGTAAGAATTCTTCTCTTACTCAGCATCGGAGAATTCACACTGGTGAGAAACCTTATGAGTGTATGGTATGTGGAAAGCATTTCACTGGGAGATCATCCTTAACTGTACATCAGGTTATACACACTGGAGAGAAACCTTATGAATGCACTGAATGTGGAAAGGCCTTTAGCCAAAGCGCCTACCTTATTGAACATCAAAGAATTCATACTGGTGAAAAACCCTATGAATGTGATCAATGTGGGAAAGCTTTCATTAAGAATTCATCCCTTATAGTGCACCAGAGGATACATACAGGAGAGAAACCCTATCAGTGTAATGAATGTGGAAAAGCCTTCAGTAGGAGTACAAACCTTACAAGACATCAGAGGACTCATACATGAGAGAAGTTTGCACTAGCACCTTCATCTTGATCAATTCATTAATAATAACCCTTTGTCATATTAATGTAGATACTTCAGAACCATAACTCATGTGGGAACCTTTTAGTTGAAGTACAATATAACATACCAGATAATAAAACCATAGCAGATTAACCATATGAAAGTGAACACTTTCATTCAGATGGTAAAATTTTATATCAAATTTGAGTAGCTAATACGTAAATGATGAAGATAAGCTCTATTGTGTCATACTTGGAATTCTGATTTGGGCATCACAGAGTTTTCACACTGGATGGAAAATGTGATAGTACTTAACTAGACAGCCAAAAAAAATCTGGTATGTGGTACTAATCCCCATGTATTTAAACAAGTCACCCACTCTCATAAGAGCACAGTGTCCTTATGTGCTAAATGAAAGATTTGGGGTTAGATAAAATGTCCAAAAGATGCAGGGAATTTTTTAGTCTTTTGTGGTTATATGTGCTGTGGAGATGCTTTTATTTCATACTGTGATTTTCTTGAATGTTTTAGGTTAAAATCCTCTACCTCTAACTCCTATTGTCCTTCAAGTTCTCCCCTTCCCCTGGTCCTTTATCTTCTAAAATGTAGGATAGTTGCTACTGGGTGGAAGATAAACTGTGCATATTTTAATGCCATAGCATGTTGTTTTGAATTCTCAACTGATAGTCATTAAACTGTTGTTAAATAAGCTGATTATATTTAGATGACAATGAGACAAATATAATCTTTAAATACTTGGGAATCAAATGCATATCTTTGTGTCTTACTTGACTGTCATGGAAATTTAAAGATATGTGGATTGAATACTAATTGTGCTGGATAGTTTTATGTCAACTTAACACAAGCTACAGTCATCTAAGAGGAAGGAATCTCAATGCCTCCATGAAATCGGGCTGTATAGGGCATTTTCCTATATGATTGGTGGGGTAGCACCAACCATTGTGGGTGGTACCATCTCTAGGCTGATGGTCCTTAGTTCTATAAGAAAGCAGGCTGAGCAAGTCAGCAAGTAGCACTCCTTCGTGGCCTCTGCATCACCTCCTGCCTCCAGGTTCCTGCCCTGTTTGAGTTCCTGTCCCAGCTTTCTTCAGAAATGAACAGAGATATGGAAGTATATGCCAAATAAACTCTTTCCTCTCCAAGTTGCTTTGGTCATAATGTTTCATCACCACAATAGAAACCCTAACTATGATGCTAATAGACATAGGAATTCAGCAAATTAATAAAACATTTGCAACTCAGAACCACCACAGGAATAGTTTATAGATCATGATAGTAGTTGATTTATTAAGTGCATAGATTGAGTCCTAAATATGAGCTAGATATTTTAGGGTATCCTTGTAGGCTTTTTGGTGGCAGAGAAACAGTCCAAGAAGAGACAAGAATGAAACTCCATTCATCCCAACTTTGAAACTAATACTGTGCCAAAACTTCCAGAGTCTGACCCCAGTTCATTTATTTTAGCCATATTTAAGCACAGCACAGTGTTTGAAAAAAGGATTTTCTGATAACAACTAACTCAGTCTTGTGAGTACAAAGCTCAAGACAAGACATGCTTACACAGAAGCTCTTAACAAAGTACATATGGCTTCTTCCATAAAGTTGGGTCCTGCTGACAATGCTCAAGATAAGAGTATGGAGAATGGCTGAGATAAACAGTGCCTGTGGGAGTAAGGACTGTGAAGTACAAATGACATTACTCATAAGGATGAGTTTTATGGCCTAGAAACAATGCTCAAGGTTTGGGGGGCAGGGCAAGTCTGGGATAAACAAACATCATGTTCTGGGGAATATGGGTGGAGCCAGGCTCAACAAGTTGCAAAGGATTACTAGGTTGTAAACTACATTTCCCCCTAGCATCCCAGGAGAACAGCCAAATATCTCCTCCCTTTGGAGAGATAAACTGCATATTTAACTTTTCCTGGCTTCAGTGCTTATCTATATGCACAAGGACCTTTGCCACTACAAGATATAATCAGAAAACCAAAATTAATGTTAACATTTTTTTTTATTCTCCAGAGGTTAAGAATGTGGCAGTGTGATGAGAGAATAATCAAAAATCATAATGAGACAAAACCAGAAAGATTGGTAATTGTTTAAATATGGGTATTTGAACAAGAAAGAGGAGTCTAGAATGATTTGAATTTCCTACTTGGACAAATTGGATTTCACAATTATAGACACATAAAGTGCATCAGTTTTGTGGGATAGTGATGGTCTCAGTCCCCCTATAATCTCCAACATCTGGCTGTTATAGGAACCTTCATCTTGCTCTTGAAGAAAGGAAGGGACCCTGACAGTTGTATCTTTAGGACATAGTTAAGGTAGGTCACTTGCATATTTATACCAATTTGCATGGCTCAGTCTCTTCCCACAAACCACAGGCTTGCTTGAATACGTCCCCCAGGCTTCAGGCTGGAGTAACAACATGAGTGTGACACTTCCTACTCATGGTACATAGGTCAGCTTCAAGAGTTACAGGGTGGAGAACTCCTGGTCCCTGCTGCCAAGTAGCTCCTAGCTCAGGATGCCCAAGGGAGTGAGCCAGCAGATGCAAAGCAGCAGAAATAATGGAAAAGATGGCTCAAAGAACCCAGCACATCTAGGAAATTCTGAGGAGTTGGTGATTTGAGTGTGTAGCAGTCAAAGTGACCGGAAATAAAGCTAACGGAAGATATTGCACCCTACAACAAAGATCTTGCTATTAGGCTCTGCAAACCGCTAAGAACTAGGAAGAAGTAGCCACTCCTGAAGAAATCAGATTGGTCCTATATAAACATTCATTTGCATATCCATAATTCATAGTGGGAGCAGACAGGGAAACAGTTTTGGTTTCTCTCAACCCCTTTCATTCTTAAACTGGATCCTAATGAAAAGAAGTCGATGAGAAAACGGGGGTTGCCCAGGTCAATGCTGGGAACAGTAGCTAGTAAGGGAGTCCTAGCTAGGGCACGATGGTTCGTGGGTTTTATGTCAAAGGTGTCAGTTCAGTTTGGGGTTGTTTTAATCACTGAGACAGTCTCATCCAGACTGGCCTTGAACTCAGTGTGTTGCCAAGGAAGACCTTTAACTTCTGACCCTCCTGCCTCTACTTCCTGAGCGAATTACAGGGGCACTGCCACCACACCCAGTTTACATAGCTCTGGGTATCAAATACAGGTGTTCATGCAAGCACTCTACCAACTCCGCTACATTCCAGCCCTATTTAGAGGTTACAGGCACGTGTGCATAGACATACATGCGGAAATGAGAAGTCAGATAATGGAAGTTGCACTACTTTAATAAGTTCTGTTAGACATGGCTCTTCCAAGCTGGCCTGGATTGTCTTTGTACCTTCATCAGCAGAGTGGCTTCCTTCTTCCACCTACTTCACCTCCTGGGGCCTTGCTCAAGGCATTCATACATTAGTGCCTGTTTCCTCCTTTGTTAGTGGTGCAAACCTAAGTGCTTTGGGTTGTGTTAGATAATCAAGTGCTTAGGAAAGTGCCCAATGCAGTTAGTGCCAAAGGCCATCCAGAACCCACAAACATCTAGGAGAACCACTAGGCTCTCAAAGCAAACGTCTTAGAGGAAGGTGAAAGGAAAAGCGTCAGCTTAGGACCCCAAACACCAAGTTCTCAGCATAAAGGAGATTGGTTTGCCCCAGGGGGACAGAGGGCAGGGAATAAGAGACAAAGACAGGAGATGGAGGGAGAAGGGGAAGAGAACAGGGGAAAGGGGACAGGAGTATTTGTCCCAAGGGGACAAAGAACTGCATCTAGATAGAGAGGAGATAGACATGGCCCATAGGCAAATGGTGGTTCATAAAGGTAAAATGGGAACCCCTGTGTTAGGATGAGGTGTTTAGTTTTAATTGGGTATATTAACTAGGTGAGCCAAAGGGGGCTTCTGATGGCTGGACTGCAATACTTTGATAGCTGGACCTTGGTAGCGCCAGGAGGAGGAAGTGGCCAAATAAGGGAATAGATCTTGGAGGCTAGCTTTAGGAATGTCATCTAACAGTTTTAACAAGGAGGAGGGAGTGGGGGAAGGGCAAGGCCTGCCAGAGCCATGCTTGCCCTGCTTGGGCTGGCCAGTCTCTTCAGAAGGTATGTAGTGGAGGGAGGCTAGGCCACACACTGCCTGTTGCAGAAGCTTCCAGATCTAGCGTCCTTTCTCTCCCTCAACCACACCATGGTCTGGGCTTTTCATTTGTTTATTTTGTTGTTGTTTTGGGTGAGTTTTGATTCTCTTTGTTCAGTGCTAGAAATCAAGTCAGCAGATGCCATGTCCCTGTGCCACCACCATCCCTAGCCCTCACCCTGACTCTGTCCTCCCCAGAACTGACCAGTCTCTACAGACTGTCTGTCACTTCAAACTCCCAGCGCGTTCCTATCACACAAAATGAATCCTATGTTCCTATCACGGCTCTCAAGACCTCAGAGTCGCTGGCACTCTCATCTTGAGTTGTTTGTTTTCCTTTTTTTTTTTTTTTTTTGCGATGATGCTAGTCTTGCTAAGCATCAAATACACCAAGCCAGCTTCTTTGTGGGAAGTCAAATCTTCCAACTATCCCCCACCCCTGTTCTCTCTGTAACTCACTAACACGCCTTTACTGTCCTGTCACTCCCTGATGAATATTTTCTGTTTGATGGACTTAGTCAAACCAGCCCTCCAGTGCAGGGTTACTCTGTTTCTCCAGCCTCTGCACGGTGCCTGGCACCTACATGCTCGCTAAGTGAGAAAACGACACCTTTAAAGCACTGGATAGAGTCACTGATATTGCATCCTAAAGGGTGGCCAGCAGTGCCTGAAGTGCCAATCCTCAGGTCATATTTTAAATGTCAAATTTAATTGTTTTACTATTTTGCCAACAAGAACGTTGCTGCTTGAATACTTACCACTTATTCAAAGGCAACTAGCTATCTCTAGGGGGAGGCCCTGGTACATCACCCCATCCTCGCCCGGCTCCACCCTGCGGTTCCAGAAAGACTTGTTGACCTCCAGGGTCGTCGCTCCGCTACTTCACTCCTGTTCCTCCCACCTCTCATCCCCGCGCGTCTGGGTGACAGCCACGTAGCCCTGCTACCGCCCCCTGGCTGCATTGAGCGCCTTGCCTACGCTTCACGGACCGAAGTGCCTGTCGAGAGCGCGATCCTGACACTTTCCAGCCCTTTCCCTGCAGCTCGGCCCTCTTACACAGTTTCTGGACCTTCCCGGCTTTAGTTGCAGGGTCGAGCACCCCGGAAATAACAACACCGCTGAGACAGCAGCAAGCATTCTTTACAAGACCCGGATCGCGTTTCTGCTCTTCTCTGAGTGGAAGAGGAGTCGGTGTCCCCGCAGAGGCTTCTGGGAACTGTAGTTCAACCAAAAAATAGCCACTCTGCGCAGGCGTACATCATCACTTTAGCCTCCCACTCTCCCTCTGGGGAAAAAAGGAGTCCCGAAACCCTAGAGTTGCAGCACCGTGATTTGTGGGAATTAGGGTCCCCGGCTCCAGGAGCAGTGCGCACGCGCGATTCCACTTCAGGCTGCAGGCTCCTTGTGGCCTGACTGTTAAGTGGTGGCTATGCTCTGTCGCCGCGGTGGAGGCGCCTCGAAGGGCAGCCCCGCGGTGACCAGCAGCAGCGTCCAGAGTGGAGCCGGAGAGCGACGGTCAGGTCTGGGGGAAGGGCGTGCTGGGTTGTGGACCATTTTAGAGGACATGGATCCCATGCCCTTAACTTCGCAGCATATGCACTGAGATTTGACTCCACACAGAGAAAGAACTGGCAGAATGGTCTTGTGGTGGAACTGAGGGGTCCGAACGTGATTGTGTGGAGAAGGGTGGTTCTTTCTAGTGTGTCTGAGGACAGACTCGGGGAGGTGGCAGCATCCAATTGATGAGTATATTCCCGGTGGGGCTTCAAGTCCTGTCTGAAGAACTTGAGAACGGGGCAACTGCAGTGCAGCCCCTGCACTTGACAAAGCGGTGAAGGGTGACTTGTGTGAATGATCCTCGCCCCACCCCAACCCCACACACACCACACAAATACACTGCCTTTGACTCCGGGTCACTTAACCGAACCCAAAGGAGAATCCTGAGGCCACAAAACAGCTGGCCTGCAAGGCATCTGAGATGAAGATCTGGCTTGCTTAGCTCCGCTCCCCGTTCCCCCTCCTTCCCTCTCATCAGAATCAAGCTGTCCCAGGAGGAAAGATGTCTTCAGATTCCCAACCATACCTTTAGGGAAAAGGACAGAGAATGGTTTGAGAACTGTGGGATGGGACAAGCTTTCTGCAAGGGAAAGTCAGAGACGTTAAGACGCAGAACGGGAAGACGTGGAGGATCTGACCAAAGGAAAGATGCCAAGAGGAAATGGCATGGTGAGCAAGTCACCTTACAGATGAGACAAGGATGGACTCTCTCAAAAGCATTAGGGAACTAGGAGCAAACTAACCAAAGAACTTACTGCTTTGGGCACACTGAAGATGCCAGGATATGGATGGTCAGGTTCACACCCTGTGACTTTTGACCCAGCCCTTTCATCGCGGGTGTGCAGGTGCTTCTAGCCTGGGGAACCCCACAGCTGCAAAGTTCCTCACCTGCCTCCTCTATGCTTGGTGGCCCTCAGAGAGCTCACCAGAGAAGAAGAAATGGCTGTCAGCCACCTCCCAGCCCTGGTCCAGGTGAGTGGAGAAAGGACGTTGTGAGTCACCCGCCCTGCTGCTGGGTTCTTGACTTGAAGAATATGAGGTTGTTTGCTCTGACCCCAGTCTCCCCTTCCACCTCACCACATCTCATCCTCATGGGCTTTTGAGCTTTACATAAGTCACATCAATGGCACAAGTGGGCAGGAGTCTAGCTTAGTATGAAATGAAAATCTTACACTTTGTATTAGCCAGTAAGATGGGAGTCCACGATGGTAAAAACAGGGTCTGACATAGGAGCCAAGAGAAGGAATTTGAACTTTTTCCTGTGAAGATAGAGTTTTGTAGACTCTCTTGTTTCTTTCTTTCTTTTCAAGATACCATGTATCTTTTGTTTCAGAGGACTATTTAATGTCACTAAAAATATTCAAAGAACTCTACTTCTAGAAGCTAGGAGTATATCTTTGTGGTAGAGAACTTTGCTGGTATGTAAAAGGCCCTAGGTTCAACCTCCAGCAACACACACACACACACACACACACACACACACACACACACACACAGCTGGGCAAGGTGGGTTACACCTGTAATCCTAACACTTGGAAGGCTGCAGGAAGAAGGACTGAAAGTTCAGGACCAGCCTGGGTTACATGGAGAGCCTTCTACATAGAGCTCAGTGCGTGTGGACGTTTCCTGTCCCAACTACCTGTTCCCAAATACCTGGTAACCTCTTCCCAAATTACCACACAGAGGCTTATATTAATTACAAATACTCAGCTAATAGCTCAGGCTTGTTACTAACTAGCTCTTACAACCCATTTCTGTTAATCTATGTATTGCCATGTGGCTCATGGCTTTACCTGTCTTCTAGCATGTCTTGCTTCCTGGGCGGCTGGCTGACTGGATTCTCTCCTGACTCCACCCTCTTTCCCAGCATTCTCAGTTTGGCTTTCCTACCTAACTTCCTGCCCAGCTACTGGCCTGTCAGCTTTTCATCAACCAATGAGAGTAATACATATTCATAGTGTAGAAAAGGATTGTTCCACAGCAGCTCAGAGCTGAAAAATATTCTGAGTAGTGCCAGCCTCTTTATAGCCAGGTTCATTTGGTAAAATCTGTTCTAATTCCTTCACTTTAAGGCCTTTAACTGTGTAGGACAGGAACATGTGGAAGGTGAGAAGATGGGTGAACAACCAACAGTTCCAACTTGCTGACTGCTCATTTCCCTGGTTTTTTTTTTTTTTTTTTTTTTTTTTTTTTTTTTTTTTTTTTTTTTGGTAAGCAAATGAGCTTTATTTAGAGGCTGGAAGTTCAAGATTGGGCAGCCATGTGTAGCAAGGGCTCTCTGCTACATTATATGTAGTAAATGGTACCACAAGGCAGGAAAGAAAGGGGTGTGGAGAGTGTTGTGTGGTGAGAGGAAACAAGAAAGATTACCAGAGGTGTTAAATTCACTTTCTAACAATCTGCTCATAATAGCCACTGCAATCCAGAGAGACATGCCCCATCCCTCCTGTTCCCACAAGATGTGAACTGCACCCTCCAGAGAATGGAACTCAAGTAACTCACTCACTTCCCCTATAAGCCCCACCTCTTACAGATTTCCCACTTCCTAACACGTTTGCACTGGACACCAGGCGCATGTATGTTGGAGGAATGAACCATATCTGAGACACAGCAGTTAAACCCTGTTTATGTTGTTTATAGGTTGCCAAGATTTGGCTGCCATTGGGCAGACGTAACTTAGGGATATAAAATGTGCCGGGTCTGTGAACTGTGTTGGAAACCTGAGATAAATAACAGTTCTTGATAGGTCAATTCATGGGTTCACTGCCACCAGTGTTTCTTGGCTCCTCAATGTGTGCCAAGGCTTTGGGTACAGGTAACAAAATTAAGCTATCTTAAGTTAAAGCAGGCATTTTTTGGCTTCCCCTTGACCCTTCTTCCTCAGTGCACACTAGCTCCCTGTGAAGACCATACTTGAGTGGTGCTGTTTTCCATGCTCGATTTTAGGCTCCTGAGAGATACTCTTTCTGTCCTTGTTCAGAATTTCCAAGGAAGAGATGAGTTATAATCAGGGAAGACATGGTGTCATAGCACAGAATGATTATTTCCATGGTGTGTGTGTGTGTGTGTGTGTGTGTGTGTGTGTGTGTGTGTGCAGTCACACATGTTGGGGTGAGTAGAGGAGAGGTTGAAGAAAAGGAAGTCTTACTGAAAACAATGGCTCTGTGCCACCCAACGACATAGGTGCATTCTGAGAAGTGCGTCGTGAAGCTGTGAGCTTGATGCAGACACAGGGTATTCCTCCCAACCTGGATGGTGTGGGTCCGCCATTCAATCGGCCTCCTAGTGTGATGCAGAGATGTGGAAAACATGAAACACGGGAGGTTACTGCTGGGGAAACATGTCATACTGTTCTGCAGTAAAGGTAGACTCTAAAATAATGCTTTTAAAGAGTACAACAGGTGTATCAGTGTCGTTTGCTATCTTTACTAAGGGTTTGCCACTGCCTGCACTGTGCTTTTCTATTATGGCTGGTGCAGTATGTTTATCCAAACCATCTTCACCGCAAACATGGAAGTCTGTGTTATGCTGACAGTACACCAGCTACATTAGGGCTGTGGAGAAAGATGGGAGGTGTTGTGGGCAAGTAAACAAGTTCACAGTCTCACTGTTTCTCTACAATTGCTGTCAAAGTGGGGGACAAAACATGTCTTCAGCGCAAAGCTCAACCTAGGAGATGCTGAAGACATGCCTCACTTGTCTCTGGACTCCAGCTTCCTGCAGGCTAATGGTCCCCATGAGCTTCTGGAACAGCCAGTCCAGAAGCTTTCATGGGCTTTCCTGTGGTATCTCCTGGTCAGTAAGAAAGGTTCTCTGTTACAGGACTTGGTGACCTTCAAGGATGTGGCTGTGCTCTTCACCCAGGAGGAGTGGAGATGGCTGAGCTCTGCCCAGAGGGCCCTGTACAGGGATGTGATGTCAGAGAACTATAGCAACCTGGTCTCGCTGGGTAAGCTGGACACCACAGCATTTAGCTTCACCTCTGGGGACTTGTTAGGAGCCCCCAGAACTGCCATACAACAGATTGGGTTGGAATTGGGCCTGCTGATGATACTACCTTCATTCCTACTATGTGTCTGTCCCTTTGGTGTCCCCAGAGCTCTGCTGAAGTCATACCTGAAGACATGTCACAATCGAGAGGGATATGAGAACAGACTGTCTGTTTCAAGCCCAAGCCACCACACACACACACCAACATGCTCCCCTTCCTTTCTGATCACCATTTCCAGAAAGTTCTGAGGACCAAGTCTCATCCTTACAATGGCTTTTATCTCCATTATGAAGAGATAAGATCAATTTTTTCCCCTTCAAAAACAGGACTCTCGGGATGCAAACCAGATGTGTTTTTTCACCTGGAAAAGGCAGACCAATGCATGCCAGAGGATGCTCCAGAAGGCTTTGTTCTTGGTAAGAATCATGCGTGTGGGACATTGGGAGGAGCCCCGTCGGTGGGGTAGGCATGAGGTCTCAGCAAATGCGACAGGCCTGCGCCACACTGTCGCAGCAAACACACCCAAACTGGCATTCGTTGTGGAAGTCTGTCCTTGTTGGAGCCCTTCCTTCCATCATTTCTTTGCTCTCTTTGTTTCACATTAATTAGTAGTCAGGGGCTGGAGAGGAGGCTCGGCAGTTAAGAGTGCTTGCCCCTCTTCCTGAGGACCCGACTTCAGTTCCCAGGCCCCGTATTGGGCAGCTCACAGTTGCCTGTAACTCCAGCTCCAGGGGATCCAACATCCTCGTCTGGCCTCCTTAGGCACACTGCACACACATTCATACACAGAAATGGAAATAAATTTGTAAACTTAGCAAACCCCCCCACCCCCCGTGTTGGAGTGACCATTCTTACTCCAGTGTACAGGAGCCACCTGCGCACCTCTGGTGAGGAGCCTCCTGGGGCTCTGGAGAGTCTGTGCTCACTGAAGCTTCCCTTGTTCTAGTGAAGCTCTGCACACGTCCTCACCTCCCTCTTCTTCCTCTAACCACATGGAAGTATAGTCAACCAGCATTGACCTGCCCTCCTGTACCAGGCTGTGTGCTTGTCTACAGGTGCCAGAAGGGCCAGGATTGGTGTAGACTTGGGTATATTGCTCAATTGCTCACACCTAGTGCAGTTGTGGTTGCAAGTGAGACTTGCTGCCTGAGATGGAGAGAGCATGACAGCTCAGTGGCTGTCACTTGTTCTGAGGAGTCCCCTGGGGGTTGTGACTCCAAGATAGGGATATGTCTTTCTGCTACTTTGAAGTATTCTAGAAAGCTCCCTGCTTTACCTAAGATGCTGTAACATTACGCTTTCCTGTAGTATGTTACAGGCTGTAAAAAACCTTTTTTTTTTTTTTTTTTTTTAGACAGAGTCTCTACATAGCCCTAGCTGTCTTGGGACTTGCTATGTAGACCAGGCTAATCTTGAACTCACAGAGATCCACCTGTCTCTGCCTCCTGAGTGCTGGGATTAAAGGTGTGTGCCACCACACTTGACCTGCAAAGTATCTTTTAAAACCTCTTATTACTATTTTTTCACTGTAATCCAGTGAAATAGGCAGAGGTTTATATTTATAGTTGATATCTACCCACCTCAAATGTTTAAGACTCAATGCTTGATGGAATTTAGCTATCATAACTCAAAATTGCAGTTATTAAAAATATTTAATTTACCACTGATAGAGGTCAGTGATAGAGCATGTATGAGGTCTTCAGTCAATGTTTATCGACCTATAGGTCACCCTTTGGGGGTTGGATGACCTTTCACAGGGGTCACCTAAGACTATAACCTAACACAGATCTTCACATTATGATTCATAACAGTAGCAAAATTACAGTTATAAAGTAGCAACAAAAATAATCTATGGTTGGGGGTCACCACAACATGAGAAACTGTATTAAAGGGTCACAGCATTAGAAAGATTGAGAACCAACTGTCCTTGGTTCAATCCCCAGTTACAGGGAAATAAAATCTTTAACTCACCCTATAGAATATTCTATAGATTTAATGTTCTTTGACAACCAAATGCCTTAACTAACTCACTAAGCCGTCTTGCCAGCCCAAAATCTCCAACCTTTTGAGTACTGACAAACCACCACACCTGACCTCAGATGACAGATCACAGTCAAAATTCAGACACTGAAAGTATTCTATAAAATTACCTTCGGCTTTGTGTGTAAGGTATACATAAGCATAAGGGGGCTTCATGTTTAATCTCGGATCCCGTCCCCAGGATTTCTCCTTATGCTTGTGCAGACCTCCCAGAGTGAAAAGAGCAGCAACAAAAGCAGTGAAACGCTCTCTTCCCGGGCATTTCTGACAAGGACTGCTCAGCTGTATTAACAGTCTTCCATTGTGGTGCCTAGTACTCTCGGCTTAGCATAGATAGTTATTTTAAATTAGCATACACAGCATTAAGTCTCATTATAGAATTTTCAAAGTTCATTTTGTTGATTCTCATCTTTCCGCCACCCCTCTGACCCCCCATCCACACACACTCACCTTTCCACTTTTAAGTCGTAGCCATCCTGTTACCCACCCTTCTCAGCATCTCTTTCCCCATCTCCTGGGCTCCTTTCTTGTTTCATAGTCTATACCCACACTCGCATACAGCACATAGAAACATTACAAGCTGGGATACGATGAGCAAGAACATGTAATTTTTTCCTTCTGAGTCTGAGTTACCTCACATAACATAACACTTTCCCTCTCCTTCCATTTTCCTGAAACTTGCATTTTTCTTTATGGTTCCCTAAAATTCCCTGCGTATATGACCACATTTTCATCATCATTTCCTGTGGATGGGCATCTAGGCTGGTTCCGTTTTCTGACTATTGTGAATTAAACACAAATAAACATGGATGAGATGTGGTGGATGTAGAGTGCTGTGGGTATCTGTTAAACATGAGATAGCCGGGTCATATGGTAACTGAATTTTTAATTTTATTTTTTTAGACATCTCCATACTGATCTCCATATGGCTGTGCTTTACACTCCCACCAGCAGGAAATAAGGCTTTTTCTCTTTGCCCATATCTCTTTGCCAGCACTCAGACAGTTATTTTTAATCACAGAAAGAAAACTATCATGATTGATGGCTTTGCTTTTTATGTTTTCTGTCCTCGGGCCACAAGCTGACAGAGAGAGCTGAGACTTGGGTGCTGCACAGGGTGCTCTGGGGTAGGCTTTTGTGCTTACTGACACATTTAATCTTTAATATCCTGCAAATCAAGAGTGATGGGTGCACTCTGCAGCTGATCCCTCCCAGTGGAGATAACGGATTTGGACTGATTGAATGCTGCTCTTGGGGGAAGGTGGGGATTAGCATAGACCCACCTGGCTCCAAAGCTGTGGCGTTTTCTCCCCTTCTCCACATCCCTTTTAATCGTGCAGAATTCCAAGGGAAACTACTAGACCTTATCTCAAATAGCTGCTAGTCATTTTTATACTTCCTTCCTCATTTATTAATTATCTGTTATGTCTCAGTGTCTCATACCCTTTAGCTTTCAATTCTCGTTTTTGATCTATGTGTTCATTTATAACCATGCAGAGTCTCATTTATATATATATATATATATATATATATATTTACTTTATTTGTATATGCCTGTGTGTGTGTGTGTGTGTGTGTGTGTGTGTGTGTGTGTGTGTGCAGGTACCTACATAGACAGAAGCCAGAGGTTGTTGAGCATTGTTCTCTGTCTCCCTTGAGGCAGGCTCTCTCACTGAACCTGGAGCTCACTATTTTTCAGCTAGACTGGCGGCCAGCAAGCCCCAGTGATTTTCCTGTCTCTGTCACCCTCCTCTCCAGGGCTGGGGTTGCACCTACTGGTGGCCACACTGGTCTTTACCTGATGCTGGGGATCCAAACTCAGGTTCTCATGCGCCTGCAGCAAGTGCTCTTACCTATTGAGCTGCCATCCCCACCCCATTTATCACTTTAATGTTGCATCATGTCCTCTTATTCTCTGTCTTCGTTGCACTGTTTTCTCTTACATTTTTTGGGAAATTTTTTAGAGCTGATATATTGGCCTTCCATGTTGCAATTTCATTTTTGCACTTAGCATTATAATTTCTTTTGGGGCCTTAAAATACATTTATTTTGAATATTGTACACGGACTATAAAAATAACAATTTTTGAACAGCCCGAAGGAATTTAAACAGTGATAAAGATGCAATACTCATATCCTACCACCCAGTTTAAGAATGGGATCTAACCTCATCTTTGAAGTCCAGTGTGATTCCTCACCACATCTTCCCCCTGGTACACTAGAAAACCACTAGCTTGGTTTTAAATGTTGTTGGTGTTGCTGGTGGTGGTTGTGGTGGTGGTGGTGGTGGTGGTGGTTTTTTCATAGCTGTCCTGGAACCTGCTTTGCAGAGCAGAGTGGCCTTGAACTCAGGGTGATGTTTACCACCATGTCTGACTTTGTTTTATTATTATGGGGGTGGGGGATGCATGTGAGTGCAGTGCTCTCAGAGACCAAAAGAGGGCATCAGATTCCCCTGTAGCTGGAGTTACAGGCAGTTGTGAATCCTTCCTTCACCACCACCACCACCACCACCACCACCACCACCACCACCACCGGTACTGGAAAGGGAACTCAGGTCCCCAGGATGGAGCCTTCTCTTCAGCCTCGTTAGCTTTGGTTTGTGCCAGTATTTCCTGGACTTCTTCTTCTTTTATTATTATTATTAAATATGTTTATTTATTAAATATTTTTTTCCAATTTACATACCAACCCCCTCCCTCCCTTTCTCCCGCCTCCTCACCTCCCTCCCACTCTACCCCCATCCACTCCTCAGAGTGGGTAAGGCCTCCCATGGTAGTCAACAAAGTCTGGCATACCAGGTTGAAGGAGAGCCTACTCCCTCTCCATTGTATCAAGGCTGAGCAATGTATTCCACCGCAGGGAATGGGCTTCAAAAAGCCAGTTCATGCATCTGGGATAAGTCCTGGTCCTGCTGCCAGGGACCCCACAAACAGATTGAGTCACATAGCTGTCACCCACATTCAGCAGGCCTAGTTCGGTCCCATGTAGGTTCCTGAGCTGTCAGTCTAGATTCAGTGAGCTCCAACTAGCATCGGTCAGCTGTGTCTGTGGATTTCCCCCTCATGTTCTTGACCCCCTCTTCTTTTTTTTTTTTTTTGGAATGTCAAACGTCATTTATTGAAGGAGGGAAGAGGTCTTACATACAGGCTTACAGCACAATGGGGGAACCCCGGTTGGCAGAAGTTCGCTTCTGATTTTTTTTTTTTTTTTTTTTTTAAGCTGAGAATCAAACCCTGTGCCTTGTGCTTGCTAGGCAAGTGCTCTACCATTGAGCTAAATCTGCACCCCCGCTCCTGATGTTTTACAATCTTGCATCTAAGCAGTTAACACCCAATATGCTGGATTCACAGACAGGAGCTTCCCTTAAGCATTCAGGGAATCTCACAGGGAATTAGCATAGGGAAGATATCAAGGTCAAGGTCAGTAAGCAAGGCAACAGTTACCCAAAGGGGGGGGGGAGAACGACAGGGACCTACAGGACCCCCTTTTACTAAAAAATGAGCTTCTGACTTAGGTTGCATGGGATGTCAGCAGGTCACCTTTTCCCGTCATGGAGACACCTGTCCAGGCCACACAGGTGTTCTGTCTTAGGTTGGTGAGCACTTCCCAGGAATTACCTGTCTTTGAATACTCATTATCATACAGGCTCAATTGTGTGAGAGCTGCAGAGTTGACTGTTGCCAAAGATCTCTAAGTGGCGCTGGGCTTGCAATCTGTGTGTTCGATACAGAAAAGACCAACAGAAGTCTTAATCCACCCATAGCCGGTAGGTTAAAGGCAACTGAGCCATTCCCTTCCTTAATGAGTTTTACTGCAAATTGGAGACTTTGTAAGATGGTGTCCTGAGAGCAAGTGGAACTTGAGTTTGTAAATTTATAGCTTTCAAGGCCAATTGAAATGTATATAGCTATTGATTTAAATTTGTCATGCCCAATAGAATGAAAGATTAACTAACTGTGGTAGCTACTTTTGCTGCCAGGGTCCCCACTGTGCTAGCTGTAGTAACCAATTATGAAATGGCAATCCCCGGAACAGTGATAGCAGTGGTCATTCCTGGACTTCTTTTCCACGTCATATTTTCTTGCTGTGGCAAAATACCTGAGAGAAATGACTCAGAATGAAAATTTACTCCGGCTCAGTTTCAGAGTTCGTAGTCCATGGTGAGCTGGCTCCATTGCTTTTGGTCCCTGTGATAAGATGGAAACACCGTAGAGGAAGCCTCCTCTTCATGGTGGCCTGGAAACTAAGGGACAAAACAGGAGGGGGTCAGGAACAATACGTACAGTAACATGCTTCCTCCAATCAAACCCTGTCTCCTAGAAGCTCATTCTACTAGGAACTAAAAATGATTGAGGTTAAGACTTGGGGATGGCTTAGGGTGTCAATGCTTGCTGCACAAACACCAGGACCTGACTTCAGATCCCCACCTCTTGGGTGAAAGCTGTACATGACACCATACATCCATAACCCTAGCATTGGAGGGCAGAGCTGGGAGGTTCCTAGGGCCACTGCCCAGCCAGTCTAGTGAAACAGCAAACTCCAGGTTCAGGAGACCCCATCTCAAAAAAAAAAAAAAAAAAAAAAAAAGTAGAGAGTGATTGAGGAAGCCACCCAGCATTAACCTCTGACCTCTACAAGTGTTCTTGACCAACATCCTGGTTGGATCTCTCAATTTTGCATGTGAGATGACATCGAGCTTTTTATTCCTAATTGTCTTGAGTTGTTTTCCAAGAACTGCTACCATTCTCTACTTTTTTTTTTTTTTGTAAAGGTGAATCTTAACTTTCTTTGAATAGTATTGAGACATAACTCTTGATATTTAAAATCACCTTTACCTACTGAGCCATCTCCCTGGTCCTATCCTAGATGTTTTTTAAGTAAACTGATTTTGAAGTAATATGTAATACAGAAAAATATACATATTTTAACTGTATAATCCAATAAATTTTAACAGCATGAACACATCTGTATAATCAACATTCACATAAAGAAAAATTACCGTCAACCACTGCCCCCACCCAGTCCCTTCTCTTTCTTTTGACCCAATGGTAACACATTTATTTTGTCCTTTCTTAAATTGCATAACTGGGATCAGGAGGACGTCACTCTTTGTCTGCCATCTTTCAAGTCACATGACGTGCAGCAGCAGTTGGCTTACCCTCATGGCCCTATTATGATTTACTGCATAAACTGGACATAGCATGGGGAGTCTGCTCAACATCTGGTTTTCTTCTACCTCGGAGCTCTTATGGAATGATGGCTGCTGGGATTATTTCTCCGGCGTATAGAAAGTGTGTGTTTGTGTTCACATTTTTGTCCAGTGTGTCCCCAAGAAGTTCTGTGTTTATGCATCTTTTGAGCCTTAGTAGACCTAGTGAAGTAGTTTCACAAATGTTTGCTCCACATCCTTTTACACCCTTGGAGTGTGTCAGCCTTCTGGAGGATGTGCGGAAGTGTCTCAGTTGACGCTGAGCCTCATTATACTTTTATTTGTATTAAACACCTAAGCATCCTCTTGTATAAAGGATCCATAAGACTTCTCTCCCTTTCTGTTTAGCTGTCTGACCTTCTCTTGTTGATTTAGAGAATTGTATAGTGAGGGTTTCGGTTCCCTCTCTGGACAGTGATGCCATCTGATAAGCACAGGTTTTCAACTTTTAAGGTAGTTTAATGTATTCCAGTTCTTTTTCTTCCTGTGGCTAATGCTTGTGTCTTTTTAAAAATGTATGGTGGAGGGGCAGTGGCGGAAGAGGTCCGAGGACAGCATTTCAGGATTGGATCCTCTCCTTTACCTTGTTTTTGAGGCAGGGTCTCTCTCATTTCGCCTGCTGTATTCATGCTCCAGACTAGCTGGCCTGCAAGGTCCCGGGCAGCCCTCCTGTTACCACGGCCCGCTTCCCCATAGAAGTGCTGGGACTACAGACGCAGACCACTATGTCTGCCTTCGACCTGAGTTCTGGCAGTGAGGCTGGAGTAACAAGCACTTTTACCCACCTAGCCATCTCCCTGGCCCCTTGTGTCCCCATTGAAGGTGTCTTAAGCTAATGACAATCTGTTTCCTCTAGCAGCTTTATTATCTTTCATGTTTAGGCCCACAGTTTGATTTCCTCTCTGGGTATCCAGCCGGCCAGGCTCACTTACTAAAAGGACCATTTCCCCCAAGTGTACCATGCCTTCCCCTTGTCAGGCATACACTGACTGCTAATGCGTAGGTCAGTTCCAGGTCCTATCATCTGGTCTATGAGTCCATTTATGAGCCATCATGTTTCACTGTTTAATCCCAGGGTTGGAGATTTAGCTCAGTGGTAGAGCACTTGCCTAGCAAGCACAAAGCTCTGGTTTCAATCCTCAGCTCAAAAAAAAAAAAAAGAAAAGAAAAAGAAAATTCACTGTTTAATCCCATGCTATTCTAATGCTTCTGGTTACTCTAGAGTTGTAATGAGTCTTACACTTGTCAGCACGGGTTTTCCAGTTTTGCTGTTTATTGCATCTAGAATTTTGGGCTTGTCCATTCAGTTTCTGCAAAATTCCTGTTAAGGTTTTCTACAGAATTTCCCAGAATGTGTGGTTTAGGTGGGGAATTTAGAGTATTGTATTCCATTCCTTTGGCTATGGTATATTCCTCCTGTTTTTAGGTTTTTGTTAATTTCTCTAGGATGTTATTGTCTGAGGGATACAGTCCTGTTCTTCTTTTGTTACGCCATATTTACTTCACAGTGTTATTGCTTTTGATGTAATTATTCACCTTTTAGGAGTCTCACTTTCTAATTATTTGTTGCTGGCATGTGATATACTGTAGTTTTTACATTCCCTAATTAATTCCTATTTTACATCTTATATGAACATAATCATGTCAAATGATAACATTTTTATTTCTTCTTTTCCAAATTTTAATCAATTTTGATTTTTTTTTTTTTGAAGTAGGGGACCACTATATAACCCTGGACTGTCCTGGAACTAGTTCTATAGACCAGGCTGGCCTCAAACTCACAGAGATTCAAAACTCACCTGTCTCTGCCTCCCAAGCACTGGGATTAAAGGCCTGCACCACCACTGCCCAGCTCAATTTTGGTTTTTTTGAGGTAGTATCTGTCCTGATGCTGCCTTAACACTTGAAGTACTATACATTCTAAGCAGAGAAACACAAAGAAAACACACTTAGGTGCCTCACCTGAACACTTCCAAACATTGCCATTAGTAACATGGGCTTCTCTCAATGTCTTCCCTTGTCTTGTTAAAGGCAGATCAGGTTTTTAAATTCTTGCTTTTTAAATCTCTTGACAGCTTGTTTATTTCCTTCTTTGTTGGATTGAATTTTCTCCTTTTCTAATCTCTTGATATTAATAGTCGGTACATCAATGTATTTCCTGTGTTCAGAAGTTTTAGCTGTCCTGTGAGCTCCCGCTGGTTCTGTACTGACAGCATCACTGACTTCAAAGGATTTCTAATTGTCGTCATGATGTCCCCCTTGGATGTGTCAGTTATGTAGACACGTATCACTTTCCTGGTCGCTCTGGTTTTGACTTGGAACATTTTGAGTTCTGTCCTAGGTGTGCACACAGAGCGGGTGGGGAATGGTCCCATTACGCTCCTGGAGTATCACCCCTTTGCTTTCTCCAGTGCTGTGGGATTTGTCTGATGCTAATATAAGCAGCCATCTTTCTTTTACATTTTCAGTCTTCCCATTCTTTTGTCTTTTCTGTTTCAGCGTCTGTGTTTTCCTGTTTCTTTCCTAATGCCCTGTAGCTGGGCTCTGTTTATTTAGATTGGTTATTCTGTGTGTGGACTTGGATGTCTGCCCCTGTTCACACTGTTGCTTCACCTGCTTTAAATCCTGTTTGTCTTTCTTCCCTTCTCTTGGACTGATAGTTTTTATTTTCACTTTGGTCCTGTATTAGCTGGTTGATTTACAGTCTTTTGCCTTTTAGTAGTATGTGTGATGTTTACAACCAGCTTTTAATTATCCAAAATAACGTTTTTTACTTGTTCTAATTCTTGCACAGGACTGGGGGTGTCGCTCAGTGGGTAGAGTCCTTGTCTAACATGCACCAAGCCCTGGTTCAGTCCCAGCACTGCATAAAGCGGGCCTTGTGCCTGTCGCACACCTGTAATCCCAGCACTTGGGAGGTGAGGGTAAGAGGGTTAGACGTTCAAGGTCATTGTCCAATACACAGTGAGTTCAAGGCTGGTCTGGGATACCTGAGATGCTGTGCTGTCTCAAAAAAGAGTTCCCGACAGTGCTGGCACCTCTCAGTATTGAAATGTTCCCTTGTAGCCTCTTTTGTGTTATTCTGTCATGAATTTTTCCTGTATATTTTAATTCTACAAGTCTTAAGGCAGTATAATCATTATATAATATAATCAGTATTTATTGTCCAAAATTTACTTTTTCTACTACTTATTTCCTCCATTTCTGTATTTCCACATGTTTGCTTTTTTTCATCCATCAGAGACACTCATGGTTTCCTTTGAACAGAGGTCTGCTGTGGACACTGTCTCTCGTTTCTTTGCAGGCTAATGTCTATTTCGTGTTTACTCTTTAGAAATGTTTTCTCTTTTGAGTTTGGCGGTTAGGTTCTTTTAACACTTGTGATGTTATTTCATTGTCTTCTGGGTTCCGTGGTTTGCATTGACAAGACCTGTTTTTACCCTGTATGGGTCCCATCACTTGACCTCTTGAGCCACTTTCCAGACATCCTTTGACCCTCTGTCACTCTTTTGTGATGCCCCAGATGGACTTCAGCATTGACCATGTCTGTTTAAAGTAAGGGCGTGTCTTCTGAGCTCATGATTTAAGCCTTAAAATGCATCTGCTTGCTTTTCTTTTCTAGATCATTTTTAAAGTTATGTTTGTTTTGTGGTTCTCGATGGAAGATTATCTGAGTGGGAGAGGGAAATGCTACAGAGAGCTTGTTCCCGATAGGATCTCTGTGAACCTACATCATCTGTATTTAGTATCCAGCCCTCAGTATTGCATATTTCCAAGCTTTACATAGACTTAAGTTAGAAGGCAGAAAATGGCACACAGTCTCAAATTTGCCTGCAGAATATCACGATAGCCCTGAGCCCAAGTGAGAAGATTGTTGACTAGGTGTGGAATTGTTATGTACAGCAAGGGATTATTTGGTCAGATAATCCATGGGGCTGTATCTACTTTTCCACTAAAAATCCCATTTGTATGTGGCCATTATGCTCCTTCCCCCAGATTCACAGATTCCGATTCCTAGAAATACTAGATGCTGTCTAGCAAGGGGACTTTGTTCCTAGGTTCCTCTGCTTACTTTAGTGTCACTGTGTTTTCCTTATGTAGATGTCACAATGGTTGGGGACATTGCTTCTGTATATACAGTTGAACATCCTTATTTCATTAGTATACTTGAGCATTTCACACAGCGTAGGGGGCAAGTTAACTTCTGATTTTCTGAATACTCAAATAAGTCTTGAAAATATAAAAACATTGGTTTCAGTCTTGAGGGTCTCTTCCCACCGAGTGTTGACCTCTAACTTCAGAGTTTTGTTTTGGCAACATTGGAGTCATAAAGACCCTATCACTGGAGAACATAGCCACACATGCCCCTTATATCTTAGCACAGTATGGTCTACATTAGAGATTTTTTTTGTTGTTAGTTGGTATTTGGTCTTTTTTGGGGGGCCCGCCACCCAACTCCCAAATAAATCACACACGGAGGCTTATTATTACTTACAATTGTCCGGCCTTAGCTTGGCTTAGTTTCTAGCCAGCTTTCTTTACCTTAAATTATCCTGTCTACCTTTTGCCTCTAGGCTCTTCCTTTTCTTGTACTTATGTAAATCTTATGCTTACTCCTTGGTTTGCTGTGTAGCTGGGTGGCTGGCTCCTGGAGTCCTCCTTCTCTGGCTCCTTGCTCCTAGCTCTCTTCTCCCAGTTTTCTCCTTCTATATATCCTCTCTGCCTGCCAGCCCCGCCCATCCTTTCTCCTGCCTTGCTATTGGCTAGTTCTTTATTAGACCATTGGGTATTTTAGACAGACACAGTTACATAGCTTCACAGAGTTAAACAAATGTAACATAAGCAAAAGTAACATACCTTAAAATTCTTGTCTTTTTTTGTATTATTGTGTGCTTTCTTTGATTCATTAAATTTTTTCATACTATCTATTTTGATCATGTTTTTCTCCTCCCTTTTAGATTCTCCCCACCCAAAGTTATGACCTCTCTCTCTCTCTCTCTCTCTCTCTCTCTCTCTCTCTCTCTCTTTGTCTCTCTCTCATTTTTAGAGACAGAATCCTCTCTCTCTTTAAAAAGATTTTATTATTTATGTGTGTGTATGTTTTCTTGTGTGTATGTCTGTGTACCACATGTGTGCTTGGTACAGAAGAGGGCATTGGATGCCCTGGAGCTGGAGTAACAGACATACATTAGCCATATGTGGGTGCTAGGAATTAAACCCGGATCTTCAGGAAAAGGCATCAGCAAAGCGTGGCATACCAAGCTGCCATAAGACCAACCCCTCCCCCTATTCACGTTGGGCGGGGTGATCTAGCATGGGGAACAGGTTCCCAAGAGCCAGCCAAAGCACCAGGGACAGCCCTGCTGCCATTGCCAGGAGTCCCACAAATAGACCAAGTTACACAACTGTCTCATATGGGCAGAGGGTCTAGGTCAGTCCCATGCAGGCTCCCTGGTTGTTGGTTCAGACTCTGTGAGTTCCCATGAGTCAGGCTACCCTTTTCTGTGGGTTTTCCTGCAATGTCCCTCACCCCCTCCCGGCTCCTACCATCCCTCCTCCCTCTCCTCATCAGGACTCCCCCAACTTAGTCCAATGTTTGGCCATGGGTTTCTGAATCTGCCTCCATTAGTCACTGGATGAAGGCTCTCTGATGACAACTGGGATAGTCACCAATCTAATCACAGGTATCCCCCAAATTTTACTCTTTAGCCCACATTAGCCTCAAACTTGTGGTGGTCCACCTGCCTCAACTTCTCAAACGTTGGGATTACAAGCATGAATCAAGCTTGGCCTATACTAGATATTTTTTAGCTTTAAAAGTCAGATCAAATCTATTTAACCACAAACAAAATGAATACTGTTCTCAGAATTCCAACCCAGATGCAGGACCTTTGAAATCAAGCTCCCAAACACTCCTGCCTCGGGTATAGCATTAGATAAGCGTCCACCGTACTCCTGGGTTCACACCTCTGGTTCTTCCCCTCCACATGACCACTTGAAGTCTTCAGCTGCAGTTTCTTTGTTAGCATTGTCAACAGGCTGTTCATTTCATTGCATCAAGCTGTTTCACCAGGGTCAAAGTGACGCTTCTGTTTTCAATGTCTTTCAGGGGGAATTACAATGAAATTTCTCAGGGCAGATATTCCTAAAAAAGAATCGGATCAATGGATAATGAAGGAGAGAGTCACCAGAGGGACTCGCTGGGAATGTGCTAACCTGTTAGACTGGCAGTACCAGGCAGGTCAGGAGGTCAGGTTGCGGCAAGTGGTCCTCACCCAACAGTACACTCCATCAACGCTTGGTGGGCAGAAAGTCGAGGCCTCTGAGAAGGTCTGTACAGGGAGCTCATTACCCATTCAAAGTCAGCGATCACAAGCAAGCAAAAAAGCTTTTGAATGCAGTGAGTGTGGAAAAGCCTTCTCTAAGAGTTCCACCCTTAAGAAACATCAGAAAATCCATACTGAAAAACTCAACACAAGTCAGAAAACGCCTGTTAAAGACAAGCGCTATGAATGTAGAGATTGTGGGAAAGCCTTTCACCAGAGTACACACCTTATCCATCACCAAAGAATCCACACTGGTGAGAAACCATATGAATGTAAGGACTGTGGCAAGGCCTTCTCCGTGAGCTCTTCACTTACCTACCACCAGAAAATCCATACTGGAGAAAAGCCTTTTGAATGCAACGTCTGCGGGAAAGCCTTTATCCGGAATATACATCTTTCCCACCATCATAGAATACATACTGGAGAGAAACCTTTCCAATGTAACATTTGTGACAAGGCTTTTGTTTGCAGAGCACATCTTACCAAACACCAAAACATTCACAGTGGTGAGAAACCCTATAAATGTAATGAGTGTGGGAAAGCCTTCAATCAGAGCACAAGTTTTCTTCAGCACCAGAGAATACATACTGGAGAGAAACCCTTTGAATGCAGTGAATGTGGGAAAGCCTTCAGGGTGAACTCTTCCCTTACTGAACACCAGAGAATTCACACTGGGGAGAAACCATATAAATGTAGTGAATGTGGCAAAGCATTCAGGGACAATTCATCTTTTGCAAGACATCGGAAAATTCACACTGGAGAAAAACCTTACAGATGTGGCCTGTGTGAGAAAGCTTTCAGGGACCAGTCAGCCCTAGCACAGCATCAGAGAATTCATACTGGAGAAAAGCCTTACATGTGTAACATATGTGAGAAAGCTTTCAGTGACCATTCAGCCCTTACCCAACATAAGAGAATTCATACAAGAGAAAAACCGTACAAATGTAAAATCTGTGGGAAAGCTTTCATACGAAGTACACACCTCACTCAGCATCAGAGGATTCACACAGGAGAGAAACCTTATAAATGTAACAAATGTGGGAAAGCCTTCAACCAGACTGCAAACCTTATTCAGCATCAGAGGCATCATATTGGAGAAAAATGATATGTATGAATGCTGTTCATATGGAAATACTGTGGGATTGATGTCATTAATTATTGAATATAAGAGAAAACATAAAGAATCACAATGAAGTCTTTTTTAGGATGGTTGTATTTACTAAGGAGCCAAGTGTCACGATGCCATGAGACTGTTAAGGATGCAAACACACCTTTCTCTTTAGTATTGTCTCAGTTGTACTGATAGTAGTACTTTTCTTATTGGCCTGAATTACTGAGTATTAGAACCAAAATGAAACTTCATTAAAAGTATAAAACTTCATTCAGTTTATCAAATTCACAATTTGTTTAGATAATTATAAAGTTATAAAAATTAAGAGAAGCAAATGAATAAGAAGGTAAGAAAATGGTGAATTTATTCTAGATTTTCTTCTATAAGAAAGTTGCCATCTTTAACAGAACCCTTTGTCTCCTCTCACCCACATCCCTGACGCCTGCTTTAGAGAAGTTGCTGTCAGTAACCCATGCATGAGTCAAGAATCATTTAAATCATGCTTCTCGTGATTCTGATTCTGTTTCAACCACCTTTTGTCAAATCTCCTGGCTTACCGGCCCACTTGCTTATTACATGTGTTCTCCTGGGAAGGTTCACTTGGATCGTGGGACCCTCGTCTGACTTAGCTCTATTATTACCATGTTCCTTGTTGTCATCACTGTGGACCTCACTCATAATGCAAATCTGAACTGCAAAATCGGTAATGTCCAAGATACTCGATTCCACACCCAAATCTTTCAGAACTCAAGGTCTCTTTCTGGAGGTAAAGAGTCATCAAAGGTATCGTATCACGCAGTTGTACAAGACCTCAGCTAACTACGACACTGGTAATATCTAAATAAGGGCTTTTCTCTGGTAGCCATTACCCTCTATCCATTCCAAACCATAGTAAAGATACACTGTCCACAGGAGTCAGGGGCTTGATCAGTTTCAGGTGGGATAGGCCCTACCATTTAGTTGTGGTTGCTATTCCTAGCCACTTCCACTTTTGTGACTTGTCATCTCCCCATACACAACTGACAAGAGATGAGGGCTCTAAGGCCAGTGTTCAGGTGCTCTGACCTGTGACTTGTTCCTGGTCAGTCTTCTGTAGCTACTGAATTAGAGTATATCTGCCACTCCCTTATTATTGGTCCTTGTTCAGCTTTTGTCTGGGTTTCTGAAGGTATTAACTCTGTGTTCTATAAAAGCAATATGCCTATATGTTTGAAAGTTCATTTCTTTTCCTCCATTGGGGCATCCCACCACTTAAAGACTCTATTGTTCTGATAGTGTTGAATAACATGTCGAGCAATTGCATGGGTCCTGAGATGAACAGTGGCACCACTGACATTTTCTGGCCGGGGCCAGATCCAGGCCCGAAAGGCTGCGACAGGCCAACCCTACAGGCAGGACTTTCCCATCCTTGATCTCTCGATATTTTTGTTGTAGAGACCCCTCACCACCACGCATCTTCCTATAGGCACGCCCTGGGGACACTCTCCCACACCAAAAGGAGCAAAGGACCTGTGCTACTGTAAGGTGGTATGTACTCCACGATGAAGATAGAGGAGCCAATAAACTCTTCCAGGAGGGCAGTTCCTGGTTCCTAGTTTGTGGAAGTGCCATTTTTGAAGCTGGGCAGTCTTGTTCATTAAAGCGGTACAGTTAAAGAAGAGGAAATTCTATATCATGTCAGACTCGAGGTTGTAGCATAAACCTGGAAGCTTTGGGCACCTCAAAGCCAAGTTCAGCAAATAAAGCCCACCTATGTGGGGCAGTCCTCTCATGTTAAGTGACTGAAAACATATGTACTTCATTGCCAAAGGTACTAATGAAAACTATCAGCAATTCATTTCTGTCCATCTAACACTCAAAGCAGCCCCCACCTCTAAATCCCAAGAGATGAAAACTATTTAGGGAAATTTTTACATTTAGAAATCAAAGCATTCAGAATAATAAAGAGTATTTCATTTTTGCTGTTGATTTTCTTTGTTTCTTGAAGTGGGGGTCTCATATAGCCCAGGTTGGCCTTGAACCAAGGTGGCTGAGGCTGGCTTTGAACTCCTGATTCTACTGCCTCCAGCATGTACCACAGTTAATATTTTTGAAGATCGTTCATTCTTTAGATGATGGAAGAAATTTACATACAATTGAACATTTTATTACATTTTAGAGGAAACTCTGCGAACTGAATACTAAAGAAGCAACAGAAAACTGAAGTCAAACTTCTGGGGAATGTTATATTTGTTAAATAGCATTCACTCAGTAAAGTGAAAAGCAATGTGTACAATGGAAAATTGGGGTAAGTTTCCGAGAAGCAAGCATGTCATACATGTGACAAAAACCTCACAACTAAGTCACAACTTGGAACACTGAAGAATTCAGAAAGGAAGGACACCTCATGGGTTTATTAAATATGACAAGTTCCCAATAACAGAGGCTCTATCACTCTGTACAAAATTGGCCGTGATATGGAGAAAACCAACAATGGAATACATATGAGAAAGCCATAGGAGGCAGGTGGAACTCACTGTGTATTAAGGAATTCCCACCAGAGGACAAGGATAACTGGACAGGAAGTGTGGGATTTGGCAGAGGAGGCCAGGATTCTAGTCGGTACCTTCAGCTGGTGAGGAATCCATGTAGTGCGGTCAGTAGAAAACACTAGAAATCATTCTAAGTCAGAGTTTCAGGAAAACCACATGAATGTAAAAAGTAAAAAGGTGGAGAAGCGTTTAACTAGAAGTCAAAACTCATTGCACATCAGAGAAACACAAAACAGGAAGTACAAGAAACCCTTTATTCAGACCTTGACTGACTCTGGAAGAGATCAGTCACACTCTTGTTCCTCAAGACGACACATTTCACACTTCCGGGGACTCAGACAGGACAGGAGCCTTAGCAGGAGCCTCAACAAGCATTCAGCAGTAAATGCGATGCCACACTTTGAACTGTGGACGAACTGGGAACACATGGGGTGGGTACGGGGATCTATACAGCAGAAACAGTCCGCAGAGAAGCCTGGGTGGTCTCAGAATGCTCAAGTACTGCACCTCCAGGTCAAAACTCACTGTACCTTGGAGCATCGACCACTGAAGTGCAGCTCATTTTCAAAATTTAGTCCTGTACCTTAAATACTAGAGAATTCATGATAAGTTAAAACAGCTAACTCAATACATTTAAAAACAGGAAACAAAATTCCCTAACTAAACACCAGCTCTGTAAAAGAAAGATTAGTAGAAAACGAAAGTCCATGTATGGTACTCCAGTAGCTTCCTCCATGTGCCTCATGCCCACCTTTTAGAGGGCACTCCAAGACCATGTGCGAGAGAGCCTTTAGAGCCAACCTTATCATTTAAAATTAAGCCAGGCATAGCTACACACACCTTTGATCCCAGCAGTTGGGAAGCAGAGGCAGGCAGATCTCTGTGAGTTCAAGGCCAGCCTGGTCTACATAGTTTCAGGACAGCCAGAGCTATATAGTGAGACCTTGTCTCAAGAAAAAAAAAAAACAATCATAATAATCCTCACCACAGAAACAAGACTGTTCCTGGAACCCCCTGAACAAAGTCCAGCTGTTCTTTATTCTCTCTCACACACTAATGTGTTGGCATTTCTTCAGGTTGGAGCAATTTACAGGAACATACACAGCAAAGGAACGCTGCCAAACTTTGTGAATGACCCTGTGGAAAACACCGAACAGGAAACAACCTCACAGAATGCTGCCCCAGTTCCCTGTATCACCCCACTCTATCTATCGGCCCACCCTGCCGTCCAGGACTCTCACACAGGCTCTGCCCCTCTGTGCCAGGAAAATGATACCTCCCTAAACACACACACACACACACACACACACACACACACACACACACACACACCAAGGTTTCCTTTTGTGGTGATTGCAATCCTTTCAGCTCATGCTGTGTTTTTCACATACTGTCACCCTGGCCAGCCCCGAGGTCATGCTGTTGGATCAAGATAAATCTCACCCCAAGCTGGCAAGCCCTGGCTTCACCATGGTCTGTGAATGCCTGCCCAGAAGGCATCAGTTTAGTCTCTGTCTTAAGGTGGAAACCTGGAAGCGAGTATTTCCTATTGTGGGTAGGAAGGGCGGAATGAAGAGTTGGCATGCCCAGGAAAGCATAAGTCCTGCATGGCTCAGGGCCTAGCTCTTTTTGAAGGACTGCCCAGCTGTTCTGGACATGGTTTTCACACATTCCCAGCCTCTGAAAGTCACTGTAGATCCTTCGCAGCTTCCACTTCGAAGCCAGGAGAAGCAAAGAAAGGACAGGAAGCAACCTGTGGCTCCCGCACTCCACCTTGCTACTTGGCATCCTCTGTGTTCTCGCTCTTGGGCGGGGCTGCCACCGTGGAGGTTGTCTTGAGGCTGCGCTTCCGCTTCTGCACGTTCTGCTCCGGATGGAAGAGGATGACGTAGGTTTTGGGCACGTAGAGCATGCCAAGGGACACCGACGCACTCAGGCTCAGGGACACAGTCAGTGTGGTCGTTTGGATATAGATCTAAGCATGGAGGAGGGAACAAGACTGGGCTTAGTCCTGTTTGCTCTCAAGCCCGCCACCTATAGACGGGGAGGTGAGTTACTTCAGTCAGGTGAGCAGCGGGAACGGGAACAAAGGAAAGGTTAGCAGAAGGGTTAGCACAGTGTGGATCAGGTGCAGGCAGGAAGACAGTCTGTGGCGTGACACAGACGGAGTGGGCTATTAAGAAGGAAGAGGGAGTCGACTTGAGAGGTGGCTCAGTGGTGAAGGCATTTGCCATCAAGCCTGTAAACCCGAGCTGGAAAGTTGTCCTACAATCTACACAATTTGTACTGTGGTACATGTGTGTGCATTGGCACACAACACACACACACACACACACACACACACACACACACACACACACACACACACACACACACACACACACACAGAGGGGGGGGAATCATACACGCTTAAAAATCCCTTTACAATTTAGCAGTTAAGGGCACTTGCTGCTCTTGTGGAGTATATGGGTTCAGGACAACACTAGACGGCTAACAACCACCCATACCCCCAATCTAGGGGACCTATACCCTTTTCTGGCCTCCAAGGGCTCCTGCATGCGTATGATATACATACAAACAAGCAGGCATACGCAAAATAAAAATAATTTTCAAATTAAAAAAAAAAAAAAAAAGAGGGTGGCACTTGGGAAAAGGCTCCCACTCCTATAGAGCCAGAATGTATTAATGAGTAAATGAATGAACATGTTTCCAAATACAGAAATGAGGGAACAGTCAAGGCTTTCAAAAGGGAGCGGATAACACAGCACACGACTGCCCAGGTGAACAAACAAATGCTCTCTGGTCGTGAGCAGGTGACTGGAGAAGAGTCAAGCAATTGGGCAGTAGATGAATGAGGTAAGCAGCATCAACTATAGGAAGAAAAGAGGAAGAGTGCTAGAAGGATGGGTGAGTGGATGAGGAAGAGGAGAGTGAACGGACAGGTTCGAGGTATAAGTACAGCCAAGTCACAGTCACTCGAAGGAGGCATCCGAATGCGTGGTCCAGCTCCTGGACCATCGAGCCCTTCAGTGGGGGTGGGGGGCAGGTAAGGCCTTCTGGGGGACTTGGTTACCTTCTCAGCTGACTGGGCGGTGCCAAAGAAGATGGGAACAAAAGCCAGCCAGATAATACAGGTGGTGTACATGGTGAAACCGATGGGCTTGGCCTCATTGAAGGTCTCAGGCACACCTCGGGCCTTGATGGCATACACTGTGCACGTGACCATGAGCAGGAGACTGTAGCCCAGGCAACCAATGAGGGACAGATCAGACATGTCACACTTGAGCACACCCCTGGCCTGCTCCGGGTCCACCGTCCTCTGCTCCTCATAGTCAATCACGCTGTGTGGAGGCTGGGCCCCCAACCATGCTATCACTCCCACCACCTGTAGGAACCAACACAGTGTCAGGGACATACTGTCTTCTAGTGATGAGTCCATTACAGTCCCTCACCTAGGTCTCTAACAGGTGAGATTCCCCGTGATGTCCTTGGCCTATTGAGTTGGATGCTCAGTCTTGAAAGGCTCACCGTGAAGAAGGATCACCCAGGGGTGTGTTCCTACCTGTGGAACATGAGATGGAGAGGACAGGTGTGCTCTAGGCACATGTGGGCCACATCAGGGCTGGGCGGGTAAGCATCAACCTGACCATTCCACACCAGACTTTAACAGCAATGCCATGGACCTGAGCACCTTTAAGGTTCTAGAACCTCCTCCTCAGTTTCTCCATATGCAGACTGGAAACCCACATAATCTGTTATGAGGACATGATGCCATCTTGGAGGAACAGCTAATGCTTGTGCCACCAATGAGACCCACTCCCCAAAGGGATGTTCTGACCTCACACCCATGCTACTCCATAGGTGTGATAGTACTAGCTTGCACACAGCTAGCAACATGGCACGGCTGGTTTCCAGGGACCCCCTTCCTCTCCAAAGCTAGAGAACTATGAACGGAATGCCATGAGCTTATGGGTAAATGTGCATCGAAGCAAAATGTGGCCACATCATAGGCCAGAGGCTAATGCTCAAGCCCCAACAGGAAGAAAATGGACTTTCAGCTGCTTCCTAGTGACAATAGACAGACCCTAAGCCAAAGGACACTGAGGAATGGGAATGAATATGTCTGCATAAAAGTGAGATCCTGGAGGGCATGACCCATGTGTGTGTTCAGCGTGGGGCTGAAATTCAGCAAGCTATCCAGTGCCATGCCCTCTGAGAAAGGAGTTTCAACTGAAGAGTTACCTCTGTCAGAAAGGACACTCTTCTCCTGTGGCAGCAGTTCCAGGAACTGGGGCCCTAATGAAATAAACCCATCCCATCCAGACTGGCAACATTGGAAACTTCTCCTAGGGTAGGAGAAATGCCACTCAAAAGAAACTAGAGCCTGAGGCTGATGGCACACAGGATGACCAGCAACCACAACATACTCATACTGATGGCTCAACCCACGTGGCTGGTATGGAAACAGCATCCTACATTGTAACAAGCTTCTATAAAGTAAGAGAAAATGAGCAATGGAGAGAAACTGACAGTGCAGAGGAGACTCCAAGGGCCCAGTTACACCAGTTTGTGTAGGCAAATGGAAGGAGCAGTGAGGCTGGGTGTGATGGTCATGTATTAATCCCAGCACTTTGGAGGCAGAAGCAGGAGGATCTCTATGGGTTCCAGGTCAGCTTGGTCTATAGAGTGAGTTCCAGGCCTGCAGGTAGCTACTATATCGGTAGAAACATCTAGAAAAGATGAAGGTGTGGGAAATCCAAATTCATGAGGCAGGAAATATGTGTTTGAGGGGGTTGGGGACACCAAGTATCTTGTAAGCATCTCCATCCATAGGGTGAGGAGAGTCTTGGGGCACTTCCTCAGGGTGATTGTGCACGGTATCTGGACAAAGATCTAGTGTCTTCCAGTGCACCTCAGGAGAAACCCCTGGGAACTTTAAACCCCAATTTTTAATGTTCCCTGCATCGTGAGATACTGGCTGTAGCAGAATGAATGCCACACTCCACAGTGACTGCGGCCTCAGGGATACATTCTTGCTGTTTTCACGTGAGTCAAGCTGTGGGAGAGAGCTCATTTTACTTCAGCAGATAACAATGTGGCTAAACAGTTGGATGCTCGGTTTCCTCTACGGATTTGGCAATGGAAGTGGCTGTTAAAATGTGAGCTGTGATCAACCCTGAAGAAAAACAGGGTGCCATGTTCTGCTGGTTGTTTGGACAGAATCTCACTGTATCATCCTGGCTGGCCTCAGTCTCACAGAGATCCTCCTGCTTCTGCCTCCCAAGTGCTGAGATTAAAGGCGTGGACCATCACACTTGGCCTATCCTTCAGAATTTTAAGCACAGGACCCCGAATGGAAAAAGTTGACTCTATGAAGCTTCTCCACTTCTCCAAAGGCTTTTTTTTTTAAAGACAGGGTCTCACAGTATAGACCAGCCTCGCCTAGAACTCTCTATGTCTAGCATAGAGAGCTCTGTCTCCCAGAGCGCTTCATTTAAAGATGTGTGCTGCCACAGCTGGCCTGAAAATTGCTATGTAGATGAAGATGGCTTTGAACTTCCAATCCTTCTACTTCCACCTCCTGAGTACTGGGATGACAGGTGTGTGTCACTATTCTGAGCTTATGCTGTGTTGGGGAATCAAACCCAGGGCTTTTGCATGCTAAGAAAGCCCTCTCCCAATTGACCTGTACCCCAGTCTTTTATTCTCTGGGTTTTAAGGTGGAGGATGTATGCACCCCTCATGCACTCACCATGTTACTGAGGAATCTGGGGACCCACCTGCAGGGAGGTGAGGCAGAAGGTGATGACTAGCTGTGACGTGGGGCTGATGAAGGGTGGTGGTGTAACAGAGCGTTTCCCCTGCTCAAAGATGCGGTAGATGCGGTTGGTCTTGGTGAGCAGGGCTGAGTAGCTGAGGGTAGTGCCCAAGCCAAGCAAGAGTCTTCGGGCAGCACAGACAGCTGCACAAGGCTCAGCGACCATGAGGAAGGTGATGGCATAGATCAGGAAGATGCCAGTGAGCAGCACATAGCTAAGCTCACGGCCAGAGGCTCGGACGATGGGAGTGTCGTTGTGGCGCATGAAAGTGGCCATAATGGTGGTGGTGGCCATGATGCCCAGTACGGCCAGGAGAAGGGGCAGAGCAGCCCATGGAGAAGACCAGGTCAGGCGCACCACAGGTGTGGGGCGGCAGCCAGTGTGGTTGGGTGTGGGCCTCATGTCCCCTGGACAGGCCTCACATGTGAACTCATCCACCTGGAAGCGGTACCCATCGCAGGCTTCACAGTGCCAACAGCAGGGGACGCCCTTCACCATCTTTTTCCGTTCACCAGGCCCACAGGGGAGGCTGCACTGAGAAGGGGGCATCTCATGGGGGTCACCTGACCACTGCAGGGCTTCCATCTGGGACAGAGAGAACACAGACTGCTGACTTTTACCCCAGGATTCAGAGCCCTTCACCTCCACCTAGAGCTTAGTCCCGGTCACTTACATCCAGTCTAAGGGCCTCTGCCCACTGGCCCACAGCCTGATACCCGCCACTGCTGGCACTGCCATTGGTTGCCTGGTACTGGAAGATATCATAGCGCCCGGGGGCATCTCCATTCTCATTGAACATCACTGGGGTTCCTGCGCTGCCTGTAGGGAGAGGCCAGTCATCTCCAGTTGCTTTTCCAGCCCCCAAAGCCTCCTTTCTGGAAAGCCTCAAGGGCCAGCCAGGATACAGGAAGAGCTTGACACGCTCCTGGATGCTCAGCATCGCTCATTAGCGGTGAATGTAGTTTCAGACCAGGATATGATGCCTCATAGCCATGAGGAGGACATGGTTCAAAACATGCCTCTCGGAGCTGGAGATGGCTCAGTGGGTAAGAGCCCTTGCTGCTCAAGCATGCGCACCTGAGTTCAGAACTTAGCACCCACTTCCAACGCTCAGGAGCAGAGGCAGGAGGATTGCTTGCTAGCTGCAATTTTAGTGAGAGACCCTGCCTTGGAGGAATAAGGTGGGGAATGATGGAGCAGAACACCAGATATTCCTCCACAGACAAGCACCCAATCATATACACACATTTACATAACTCTCACAAAACCAAAGCAGCAGGCATCCCAAATATCTGGTGGAGAGGGTACAATTTTATGCAGGATAGTTGAATATAAGCACAACTCCTGCAAGCCACGTGCATATGGGGAATCCCTTTGGGTCTGTTCAGGTTCATTCCTTAGAGCCTGGGCTTTAGGCAGGTTCTGATGGTGCAGGGGACATGTCAGACCCATGCCTTTTGCCCCAGCAGCTCAGAGCCTGGCTAGGCTACATTTGGAAGCCTGTGACTCAGAGTGGGCTGTGCATCTACAACAGGGTGCTTCCTGGGGTCTACACTGGGCCCCAGGCCCACCACAGAGCCTGGGTCTTCTAAGCTTTGTGGACTGGACAGGGAGTTCTTTGTGACTCATGGGGCTTGGTGGATGGGTCAAACAACAGTTTCCCAACATCGACTTTTGCAAATTGGCTCTGAAGGTGAAGCCCCCAGAGGGTTACAAAGCAGAGGCCTGCACTTGGGTCAAACCTCTGGGAATCATTCTGGCATCTTCTCCTCCATTCTGCCTCTTTATTCACTCTGACTTGTCCCAGCTGCTGCAGATCAACCCACGGAAACTGGCTTCCCCACCCTGTGGGGCCAGGCACGCACTCACTCACCATTGAAGCGGACCGCTCGAATGTAGTTCAGCAGTGTGCGGCCATCGGTAGGCTCCATGGCTGGGCACAGACCCGTGTGGCCTGGGCAGAGCGCCTGGTGCATGCTGTGAAGTGCGTGGGCGATGGCATACACCGCATCGATCACGAACTGCACCTTCCCCTCCTGCTCATAGGTGGAGTCTTGGCCGATGCGTTCCTCACCTGTCCTAGGAGGCCCAGAGGAAGTGTGCCCGGCCCCTAGACACCAAACCTCTCCCCATCACCCTCCCCACCCAGGGTGGTGCTCACCTGTGCATTTTCGGGTGGAATCGTCTGACTGGCCACCTGAGCTGGTTAGTTTACAGTTAAAATTCTCTTCCCAGAACTCTGCAAACCAGATGTTTCGGCGGTTGTTCTCCAGGGAGCGGGTCATGAAGTACTGGTCAAATCCTAAGAGGTGGGAGGGTGGAGGAGACCTTCTGAGCCAGATGTGCTTCTCTCGTGTCCCTTTGTCACTGGCCCACTTTCTTTCCAGGAGTGGCACTGTGTGGCCAAGTTCTGCATTCTGAAGGTGGAGACGTGGGGTGGGGGGCGGGGTGGGGATCCCCAGAGCAAGCTGGCTAGCAAGACTAGCCATATTGGTGATCTCTGGATTGGATTGAGAGGCCTTGCCTCAATGAATAAGGTTGGAAAAACAACTGAGGATGATTCCTGACATCAACCTTAGACCTTCACATGCACACACATACATGTGCATCCTGTTCCCACATGTACGCACATACGTGTGCATCATGCACCTCCCCCCCTACACACGCACACATGAAAATAGGGAGGGGAAAGGTGACTATTCATGAGAGCTCCAGGGTAAAATCTGCATCCTTAAAGAATTTATCACTGCCCTTTCTGTCCCCATTAGGGTGTTGCTATGGTTACATAATGGATAGGACTTCACTATCCACCTTGTGAACCTGAGGCCAGAGGCACCAGAGAAACAAAGCTTTTGAAAAGAAAGGCAAGCAGACTCCAGGGCTTTGAGGATGTCATTGGCTCACTACTCCACCCCTGATACCACCCACATCTAGATCTCTTCTGATGAAATGCCTTGATTGCTAAAACTCTGCTCACCCTGGTTTTTTCCACTTGATATTTCTTTAGCGTTCTAGCTAAAAGAAAGGGTGTGAAGGTGAATATTCCACAAAAGCTGGAAGCCTGTGGGAGACGGAGTTCCTCCTCTACTGGGTCCCTGAAGCATGTCATCAGGGCTGTATTTTCCATTCAGTATTCAGAGAAATGGGCACGCCTCTCACAAAGTGAGCCCTCACAGGTGGGAAGGGAGCTGATGGGGAGGCAGACAAGCTAGGCCTTGCCTCATCACTTTGACCAGCAGGGTAGAGTGCTCCACATCCTTGGTTTCTCTCCCTCCAGTTCTCCCCATTCAAATCACCGTTGGTAAGACCCAAATTATATGCATGGAATCTTAAAACAGCAGCAGAACACTGTTACATATATGGTCACAGATATAACCACAGAATCCATCTGGGACTCCTAGAAGAGAGTGGTACCTATTATACAAACCTAAACACGCATCCCAAAGAGGAAACAATTGGGAGGATGAGTAGGGGGAGGGACTTACCATCGATTGAAGCCCTTTTGGGCAAGATGGTGATGGCCCCCACAGCCACCTCCTCTAAGTTCAAGATGGGGGAGATCTTGGATCCCCAGCTGTCTGAGCCAACCCAAAGGAAGTGGCCAGTCAGGTTGGCCTGCCGTGTTGCCTCCAAGACCCTCCTGGTAGGAACAGAGCTGGAGGTGAGTCACAACCTAGGATCTTTCTCCAATTTGGTCTCGGTCACCTCCCATCCACTATTCCTCCATCCTGTTCCACAATGAGCATCATATTCCTGTCTATCAGGACTCTGCCCAGTGTGTGTGTGTATGTGTGTGTGTGTGTGTGTGTGTGTGTGTGTGTGTGTGTGTGTGTGTTATAGTGTATTGTATATACATGTGAACATGTGTGTGGTGGCCAGAGGTCAACTTTAGGTGTCATTTCTCAGGTCCAATTACTCTTTCTTCCTTCCTTCCTTCCTTCCGTTCCTTCCTTCCTTCCATTCCTTCCTTCCTTCCTTCCTTCCTTCCTTCCTTCCTTCCTTCTGTTCCTTCTTTCTGTCCCTTCCTTCCTTCCTTCCTTCCTTCCATCCCTTCCTTCCTTCCTTCCTTCCTTTCCTTCCTTCCTTCCATTCCTTCCTTCTGTCCCTTCCTTCCTTCCTTCCTTCCTTCCATTCCTTCCTTCTGTCCCTTCCTTCCTTCCTTCCTTCCGTTCCTTCCTTCTGTCCCTTCCTTCCTTCCCTCCCTCCCTCCCTCCTTTCCTTCCTTCCTTCCTTCCTTCCTTCCTTCCTTCCTTCCTCCCTCCCTCCCTCCCTGCCTCCTTCTTTCTTTCTTTCTTTCTTTCTCTCTCTCTCTCTCTCTTTCTTTCTTTCTTTCTTTCTTTCTTTCTTTCTTTCTTTCTTTCTTTGAGACAAGATCTCTTTAGTGGCCTGGAGCTTGCTGATTCAGGTAGGCTGGCTGGCCCAAGGAGCCCCAGGGGATCTTTCTACCTCTGCCTCCCCAACCTGGGATTACAAGCAGTGTGCCGCTGGAGATTGAGCTCTGGTCTTCATGCTTGTGTGGCAGGCACTTGAGTGGCTGGGCCATCTTCCTGGCCCTCTGTCCACTCCAACCCACTCTACACTGGCCCTCGGATGATGCTATGATTTGGATTTGGTTTGAGTGTTTCTATCTGGAGGAAGCTTGGACCTCAGTGTAAATGCTGGGAGGTGATGTGAGCTTTAAGAAGTGCGGCCTATAAACCAGCCCTGACACTGAATGCCTTTAATCCCAGCACTCAGGAGGCCAGCTTGGTCTACACAGCAAGTTCAGGGATACATAGTGAGGCCCTGTGTGAAAAAAGGTGGTGCCTTGTGCAAGGTTATTGGGTCACTGAGGACAATGCTCCTGTCCTCTGGAAGGGTGAGGTGGTTCTATGAAAGTGAATAGTTACAAAATAGCGACCCTGGCACCTCTTCTTTCTAAATTCTGTCTCTCCACGCACTTTCTCCTTCTA
Source organism: Onychomys torridus (assembly GCF_903995425.1). NCBI lineage: Eukaryota > Metazoa > Chordata > Mammalia > Rodentia > Cricetidae > Onychomys > Onychomys torridus. Next base: position 39,178,446 of record NC_050450.1, on the reverse strand, counting down.
TTACCTCCTCCCATGATGACACTTGTCAAAATGTAATACAAGCCGGGCCCTCGGCAGAGCTGGTTTCCTGCTGCCTCCAAAATTGTATGTTAAAAAAGTATATTTTTCCCTAATAAATTACCCAGACTTGGATATTTTGTTATGGTAAAGAACAATGGATGAATGCAGAGAGCTCCTTTGGGGAAACTCAGAAGTCATTCCATTCACCAATGCCTCTGCCAGAGTCAGGCCCAACTTCCTGGGCTGCAAAAGAGCCTTAGCTGGCTGTGGACAATGTAGGTTTTGGGTTTACTGGGAGTGTGCCCCTCATGGTACATTTTCTGTTCTTGGTTCTGCCCACCAGTTCCCTCTGCCACAGTGAACAATAAAAACAGCGAGCGTTTTCCTGTTTCCCAGGCTAGGCCTGTGGCATCTCCAGCCAGTCAGGCCCAACTCATACCCTGAACACAAGACTTCAGATGGCAATGGGAAGAGCTTGGGGAGAGGAAGGGAGTTGCTCATGGCTGGGAATGGGGAAGGACAAGATCTCATGAGAAGAGTCCCCAAAGGGCATGGTGACTGACAGTGCCACCAGTCCCACCTGATGTCATCCTCATTGGCAAAGATGATGATGCCCCGAGCGTTAGGCGTTTCCATGAGCCTCCGGATCACTTTGTGGAATTCTCCCGGCTTTGGCTCCCTGGGAATCTTTATTGATTGAGCAATACAGACACCTCCTGGATGTCAGGGATACCAAAGTCAACTCTCCTCTCACCTACCCTTGCACATACCCACCTGGCTGCCACTTCTGTGACTGTGTAGGGCTTAGTTGAGGAGTTTGGAGGGTAGAGACCTTGCCTGGACCCTACCTAGTAGACCATAAACATGACCTGAATCCCTTAAAGCAGTGATTCTCAACACGAATGTGGCAATCCCTCTTGGGGGTGGGGTTGAACAACCCTTTCATAGGGGTCACCTAAGACCATCAGAAAACACAGATGTTTACATTATGATTCATAATCGTAGCAAAATTACAGTTATGAAGTAGAAATACAAATAGTTTTATGGTGTGTGTGTGTGTGTGGGGGGTCACCACAACATGAAGAACTAAATTAAAGCAGCATTAGAAAGGTTGAGAACCACCGCCTTAAAGGGACCTCACCCTCCCGGAGCACCCTTCTAGCTTGCCACAGGCACCACCCCACCCCCACCCCACCCCAGTCTGTATCCCATCCACTCTTTCCTGGCTCTCCTCTTTGTTAGCTGCCCATTGCCTGGGACCTCCATGCCAACTCCCCACTCACCAGCCTCCCGAGAGATCTGCACAAAGGCTTCAACCCCGCTCTCGCCATAGTTGCCTTCCGAGGCCAGTGTAGACACGTAGTTCCATCCCAATGCCCGCACAATATCTACCATGGCCTGAGCCTGGTAGGAGTCGGGGGGCACCACTCGGGAGAAGAAGTCATAGCGTGTGGAGTCACTGAGCTCTGGGGCTGTGGAGGCATAGCTGATCTGGGGGATCTGAAGCAGGAAGGACACACAATGAGGCTGTGGCTGCAGGCTCCATAGACCAGGGTGGCAATGGGGACTCAGGACATAGGTCACAGACAAGTTGGGAATAGCCCTGGGGGACAGTAGGGACCTGGGACTCAGATGAGGCCTGGAAGGTTGGAGGGGAAGTGTTGGAGGCCAGCTGGAGGGGCCATACACAGTCTAGAAGTGTGGGGCTAGTGGGATATTTTTGAATAGATCTGATGACTGGGAGGTTAGAAGGGCTTAGGAGCAGGGTCACCAGGGACAGTTGCACAGGCCATGAGCCAAACAAGGATACTGGAGCTTAGGGAAATGTGCCCTGGTCTAGGGGAAAGGGTCTTCTGCTGGCCTTGTTTCCCAGAGGGAGTGGTCATCTTTCCAGTGGCAGACACTGCTAGGGTCAGAGCAAATCAGAGCTGGAGAGTGGGGGAGTGTCAGTCTAGACAGTCTAGTGGGAAGGCTTGTTTGAAACTCCGTTTCATCTATGACCATTAGAGAGATTAGCAGCAGGGATCATGGGGCCGAACCATGTTACTGGAAAGTGGGACCTGGGGTGCGGAAAGATGGAGCACAGAACTGAGGAAACAGGAAGAAGGCTGAGAGGCTTGGGAGGGAAGCAGATGTGACCGGGAAGGAGATAAAGAGGGACCAGCAGGCAGCCCAAGGTCTGGCAGGGAGTCTCGGGAGGAGAGACTGGGGCTGTTATAGGGCTGTTTGAAGGGGAGTGTGGTGCCAGTACAGGAAAGGGGAGTGGGAAAGGGAGAAGGGAAGAAGGAGGAAGGCGGGAGGAAGAGAAGAAGGAGGAGTGAGGCTTAAGTGGAGAGGGTCAGGGAGAGAAAAAGCAGGAAAGCAAAAACCAGAGAGAAGGGAACAAAGAAAGGCCCATTTGCAGTGGAATTGATGCCTTCTTCCGGTGCAGTAGACCCCACCCACGATCCCCAGGAGGACGATTATAGAAAGCCCCCAAACTCTAATGCCAGAGCACCGCCTCCAAGTCCCTGGGTCCTATGGCCCCCAATCGCTGCATTTCAGACTGCAAAGAACACAGTGTCCCCTAAGGACGAAGAAGATGCAGAGCTTTGCTGATAAGCAGTATAGCAAGGCAAGGGAACTCAGATAGTCTTTAACAGCCCCCTGCACCAGAAGGGGTTAAAGGCAGGCATTTTAAAATGGAATTTAAGGGTTGGGGATTTAGCTCAGTGGTAGAGCGCTTGCCTAGCAAGCACAAGGCCCTGGGTTCGATCCTCAGCTCCAAATAAATAAATAAATAAATAAATAAAACGGAATTTAAATGGTGATCAAAAGATAAAAAATTTAAAAAAAAGAAAAGAGCAGTGGCACTTTACCCCTCAAGATTCTGTACCCACTACGGTAGCTCAGGGCCACTTCCAAGGGCTCCTGAAGAAGAGAGCCCAGTTCTCATGAAATCTCAATCTCTTTATCATCCAGGAGAGCTCAGGGTTGGGAGCACCTTGCAGGGTTGTACAGGATATCAGCAGAACACGAATGAGTGCGCAATTGGAGACTGAGGTCTAATCTGCCCTTACTTAGCCAATCTGCCTGGTTCGAGTCACAGACTGCTGGGGAAAATGGACACCTTTCACGAAAGATGCCAGCTTAGGCCAGCCAGGCGGCAGAGCAGACAGACATGCCCAGTGGGCCGCAGCTTTTTAATCTAGATGAGCTGGAGCGTTCAAAACAGACTCCGAAGTAAAGGCATCAGCCACCTGGGAAGGTGCATGGGTGGCAGACGCGGACCCTCACCGCAAACAGGCGCAGGACGTTGGCGACCATGATGGACACGGAGCTAGCCGAGGCGCCCACCACGGCCACCACGCGCTCTGGGGGCGCGGTGCGCAGCGGGGGGACGCCCCCGGGGCAGCGAACGCTGGCCTCGTCGCCGTCGCCGCGCCCTCGGATGAGCGCCTGCACGAAGCTCAGCGCCTGCTCCAGCGCGTAGGTGTCCCGCGAACAGGTGTCAAGCAGCCGCGCGCCCAGCCGCACGCCCGGCAGCAGCTCCGGGTCGGCATTGACGCGGTCCAGCGCGTAGAGCATCGCCTCCAGCCGGTGCACGCCCTGCTCCTTCTTCAGCGCCCCGCACGCACGCCCTGCCGCTCCCCGCGCGTGCACCGGGAACAGGCCGCCCAGCGTCAGGCCGCCCGCCAGGCGTACCGAGCCCGCACCGCGCGCCACGCCCGCCTGCGACAGCCACCAGGCCAGCGACAGCAGCAGCACCCGAAGCCGCGCCATCTGCTCGCGGGCTGCGGGAACGGAAGACACCGGGACGTCCTGAGCACCAGCGGACTCAGCTGCTACCCTGTGCTCAGATGCCACCTCGGGAATCTGGCCGGACACCGGGCGCGCTGGAAGAGTTAGTGACTCGGTGACTCCAGCGCGCCCAGACAACTCCACCGGCTCTCCTAGGCCTCCACAGAGCTGTTCTCAGCCTCCCTGAAATTGTCGCCCGAGTCCCCCCCCCAAAGGTCTTTATGGCAGATCCCGCCCCGTCCCTTCACCACCCCACAGTTCCGGGCACCTCTTCCTCTGCACCCACCCCAGGGCACTCACTCTAGGCTCCTTCCCCAGCGGTGCTCACCTGAGCCAACCTCTGGCCAGCAGGAGGAACCTTCCACTGCTGTAAAACCAGGGCTCTAGCCTAGAGGATTTAAGGATTCCCGGGAGGGATGAGGGTGAGGGCAGAGATCCCCTCCAGAGCTTGCGAGTGGAGGAAGGGCTCTCTCTCGGGGTCTCTGGCTCCCTGGGTCTGTTTCTCCCCTAGACTGTCTTTAGATTGTGCCTGACCCAGATTGGTTATCTGTGTTTCAAGGGTACAAGCCTGCATCCTGGCAACACCAATAAGCTTGGCCACTCATCCTCAATATGCCAATTAAAGAGACAGATAATAGTGAAAATTGGAGAAAAGAGACTTCCATAATGTATCTGGCCCCAGAGAGAAGAGGAGCAGAGAGGTCCAGTGCCCCCACCCCCCAAGTTGGTCTTCAGAGACTTGGGTTTAAAAAGAAAGAGAGACACACACAGCTAAGTGGTTCTGGTCATTTGGGATCCAGTCTCTCCTGCAAGGTGGTCTGACAAGTTGCAGAACTGTGAAATTTCTTCCTGCGAGGCAAGCTCCCTCTTGGGCTGCACCAGGCTTCTGGGTCTTCTCCCAGCGTGAGACTCCTGGGGAATTTGAATTCTTCAGGGTCTGATAGTGGAAGGAAGAACACACAGGTGTCTCTAGAACACCCTCTCCTGACAAGAGCGTGGCAGACACGCTGACAGTGTCCTTTTCTCTGTCTCACTGTGTTCTTGATTTCTCTACCTAGCTACTAGGTTGTCCAAACATCCCTTCTACTGTCTGCCTACCACCCTTCCATCCTCTGACTCTCCTCGTGTCTCCCCATCTGCCTTTCTCCTCTGTTCTGACCACTAGATTTTTTTCCCTTTTAAACTAATATTTTAGATGTATTTATTTGTGTGAGCACACACACACACACACGCATGGGCACATGTGTGCATGCACACGTGTATAAGGGTTGGTTCTCTCTTTCCACTATGGGGGTCCTGGGGATTGTACCCAGGTTGTGAGGCTTGGCAGAAAACATTTTAACCAGCTGAGCCATCTCACCAGCACCCAGTAGTTCTTTTGAATGCACTTGCCTAAGAGCCTCCCCAGCTCTCTCCTGGCAACCCTTGGGACAAACCTGTAAGTGACAGATGTCTGGAGCAGAGGCTGAGTGTGCCAGCCCAGTGAATCTGAAGGACAGGTGCCAGATGAGGTTTGGTAAGGGGTGAGGGAAAGTTGAGCTTCAACATCACCAAACATCCCGAAGCTCTCTGCAGAGAGACTCTCCCATCCTGCAGACTGGGAAATAGACACCTCGGGGAGTGATTGACAGCCTAAGACCATGCAGCTGGCTTATGTCAGCAACTAGATTTGCATTCAGGGTGGTGGGAAATCACCAGCGCACCCACTGGTGTTAGAGGGAGGAAGGGCAGGCCTGGTTGATCCTACAGCTCCCATCTGGGTGAGGAGCCCTGAGCTGTTTTTCCCCACGTCGTTTCTTTTTTCTTTCTTTTTTTTTTTATTAAGAGATTTTCTATTCGTTTTACATATCAACCACAGATTCCCCTGTCCTCCCTCCTCCCACCCTCCACCCTCCCCTCCCCCAACCCACCCCCCATTCCCACCTCCTCCAGTGCAAAGTCTCCCCTGGTGAGTCAGCAGAGCCTAGTACATTCAGGTGAGGCAGGTCCAGTCCTCTCCTCCCTACACCAAGGCTGAGCAAAGTGTCTCAGCATAGGCACTAAGTTCCAAAAAAAAGCTGGCTCAGGCTCTAAGGACAGGTCCAGGTCTCATTGCCTGGGGCTCCCCCTAAACAGTTCAAGCTAAACAACTGTCTCATTTATCCAGAGCCCCAGGTGGAGCTCCAGGAGTCCAATCATTGAGAAAGAGAGGAGGGATCATATGAGGAAGAGATATCAAGACCATGATTGGAAAAAGTACAGAGACAACTAGCCAAACTAGTGGAGACACATGAACTGTGAACCAATAGCTGAGGAACCCCCAGGTCATTTCTAAAAGCTTCCCAGCTCTCTGGAGCTGACTCACATTGTGAAGCTGCTTGTATTCGACTGTCTCATCTCATGGTTGGACCATGGTGAAGGGGTTTGGCTCAAAGATACTTTCCCATCATTGCCAACAGAGGACAGGATTGAGCTCTCTGAAGCCGGACAGCAAAAGCATCTTGGAGACAGATGCTGAGCCCCAGCCTCCGGGATTAGTGCACTCGTCAAAGTGGGGCCTGAGCCAGAACTAATTGCACTCCATTAGTCAGGGAGGATTAGGGTGGCAGCAGAGGCCTGGGCATGGCTGGTGGAGAGGGCAAGCAGCAGAAAGATGCCTCCATTCTTTGAGTTCTCTTACCACACCAAGTGGCTCACTCTCTTCTGGAGTGGAAGCCAGCTTAGTGGGGATAGGCCAGAGTGGTGGGTGACATTGCAAAACACTGTCCAAGCAGAGTATTTGTGTGTGTGCACGCGCGTGCGTGTGTGTGTGTGTGTGTGTGTGTGTGTGTGTGTGTACATGTGCATTCATGCATGTATGTGTTTGAGCATGTGTGCACCAACTACTCCACACATTTAACATCCAGGTGGTCTTTCTTATAGAACTGACCTAAGACCACACATATGAGGGTTCAATGAATGCGTGGTGTTAAAGCTTCTGATCTCTAGACTAGGAGTGCTGTGAACTGTCCACCTTCTCATTTTCAGAGAACATGTAGTCAGGAGAGTTGGTGCATTCATCACTGTCTTCAGCATAAGAATGCTGAAAAGCATGGCGTCTGCATCTGTGCAACTGATCACGGGTGTATGAAGCATGATCCTAATTAGCCTTATCAATCAAAACCAAGAGTCAAATATCGGGGTAATAATCTGAAAGATCAGAGAAGCCGAGCAGCAGCCACTAGGGTCTTCTTACCTCTACAAATCTTCGGGCAGAAAGGGGGCGAGATCCTGTCCCTACCTGCCTTACATTCCTGTCTCCACCTCCCAACTGTGCTGGGATTAAAGGCACGAATCTCCCAAGTGCTGGGACCAAAGGTGTGTGCCACCACTGCCTTACAAAATGGCACAGACTGGTGGCCAAATGGCAGAAATCGGTTTTCTTACAGTCCTGGAGGCTGAGTCCGAAACTAGGGTGGCACATAGGCCAGGTCCTGTGAGAGCTGCCCCAGACTTGTAGACGATGGCCTCCTTGTTGTACACATGTGCAGCTGTCTCTCACTTCCTCTTCTCATCGGCCAAGAACTCCAGCAGATCGGGGCTGGAGACACTGACTCTTGATGGTCATCTTGAGCTGCTGGACAGATACTTAGACGGACAGTGAAGCCCACAGCTGGTGTGCCTATGAAAGCGCTTCCAGAAGGACTGCCCTGTGTGACAGCAGCTAAGTCCAAAGACACCGCCTTGAATGTGGGCAGAACCAATAGAGAGAAAGCCAGCGGGCATGCACAAGCTTCACTTTTCTCAGCAAGGGTGTCCATGGCCACTGCAGCCACGGGCATCGGGTCCCAGCACTTGTCACCTTCGATTTTCCCAGGGTCACTTTCCTGTGTGCATGAAGTTAAACTTCACCTTCTCCATTTGCTTTCTCCCCATGGCCAACGGTGTTGGGCATCTTTGATGTGTATTTGCCTATTTGTGTATCTCCTTTAACGAGATGGCTATTCAAATCTGTGGACCCTTTTTAAAGTGTGGGTATCTGTCTTCTGGTTGAGTTGTAAGTCTTGGACTTGTTGGACATATGACTTGCAAAGATTTTTGTTCCAGTCTGTGGCTTGTCTGTTTACTTTCTTCAAAATGTACCAAATTTTTATTTTGTTGCGATCTGATTTTCGTTTTCTTTTATTGTTTGTATTTTGGAATCACATCTAAGATCTCACAAGAAATTCCAAGGTCATGAAGATTTATGCCTGTCCTGGCTAGTTTTTGTTTTGTTTTGTTTTTTAAATCAACTTGACACAAGTTCCTAGTCCTCTGGGAAGAAGGAAACTCAATTAAGCAAATGTCTCTACCAGATTGGCCTGTGGGGTATTTTCTTGATTAATGTTTGATGTGGGAGGGCACAGTACACTATGGGAGGTATTGCCCCATGGCAGGTGATCCTGGGGTCTTCAAGAAAGCAGTTTGAGCTACTACAAAGGATCAGGCATGGAAGTCACTTCCTCCATGGCCTCTGTATCAGTTTCTGCCTCAAGTTCCTGCTCTGACTTCTCTTGTTGATGGGATGTGATCTGAGAGCTTGGAACTCTCTCTCTGTAGCCCAGGCTGGCCTCAAACTCACAGATTCACCTGGCTCTGCTTTTGGTCACAGTGTTTTATCGCAGCAACAGAAACCCTGACAAGACACCACCTATGTTTTATTTTTTTAGTGATTTATAATTTTAGCTCTAACATTGAGATATTTGATCCATGTTGAGGGAATTCTTGAGTATAATATAGTTGACCCAACTTCAACCATTTGCATGTGGACATCCAGTTGCATACATAGGAAGTGTCCATGGTGGATAATGCATAGGCAGAAACCTGAATGAAGAGTACAGTAAAACAATGTTCACATCTGGCAGGTAGAAAGAACAGCAGCTGGAGAACACATGAAAACAAATGTCAAAATAACAACATCAAGACATAAGAACAGGTGTTCTTGCTGAAAATTCATGTGTGAAACTCCAGAAGAAAAACATCTTTGAATATAAGGGGGATAAAACTAAAACAAACCACTAAGCCACAAGCAGATCTGGAAGCACGACATTAATGAAAAACAAGATCTTGATTAAAAAATAATAATCTAGCAGACTGGGGCTCTAGCTCAGTGGTAGAGTGCCTGCCTAACATGCACAAGGTCTTCTTGGGTTCCTCAGCACTGCAGGAAAAAAAAAAAAAAAAGAAAAGTGCCACAGCATTTTTCAGAGAACAGGCAGGGGCCGGGCAATGGTGGTGCACGCCTTTAATCCCAGCACTAGGGAGGCAGAGCCAGGTGAATCTGTGAGTTTGAGGCCAGCCTGGGCTACAGAGAGAGAGTTCCAGGACAGGAACCAAAACTACAAAGAGAAACCCTGTCTCAAAAAGCCAAAACAAGAACAAGAACAACAACAACAACAACACCCACCATAAAAACAGAGAACAGGCAGACACAGTGAGCTGAGGGGAGAGGAGGCAAAGGGACAACAAACACAGCTCTCCTTTCTCAGGTTGTACTGCTGTCTCTGTTAACTCACCACACAGAGGTCATCTTGTTGTGGAATATTATTTTAAGATGTGTTACATTTGTTTATGCTGTAGAACATTTGCTTTAGTGACGCAAAGGTGTGTTGCACTTGTCCATGTTGCATTTGTTTAACTCTGTGAAGCAGTGTTACTTTGACTGTCTGAAACACCCGATTGGTCTAATAAAGAGCTGACCAGCCAATAGCAAGGCAGGAGAGAGGATAGGCAGGGCTGGCAGGCAGAAAGAATAAAAGAGAAGGAGCAATCTGGGGAAGCAAGAGAGATCAAGGAGTGAGAAGAAGGAGCTAGCCACCCAGCCACCCAGCCACCCAGCCACCCAGCCACCCAGCCACCCAGCCACCCAGCCACCCAGTCACCCAGTGAGTAAGAGTGAAAGTAAGATTACAGAAGTAAGAAAAAGAAAAAGCACAAAAGAGAGATGGGGTAATTTAAGAAAAGCTGGCTAGACATAAGCCAAACTAAGGCCAGGCATTTATAAGTAATAAACCATGTATGGTTTATTTGGGAGCTGAGTGGCAGGCCCCCAAAGAGCAAAAACAACCAACAACAACCTCTCACTCAGAATAGAAAATATTCATGTGAAGCCTTCTACGGAACACCAAACTAACCCATAATGCTCAACTGTGTTACAAAGGAATTTCTCTGTTCACAAAATTTCACACGTTGGAGATGACAACACACATCATGAAACTAATACATAGGTAGAATAATAAACATTCAGGTCAAACTCTCAAGCAGAGAGACAGAAAGACCCAGCCCAACATTTACAAACTGACAGAGACAAACCTGTCACAGGCAGTCTTGTTTGTTCGAGAGATGTGCTTTAGTGGATTAACGGTTTAGGAAATGTATTTCTGTAATTCCCTACATTAACAGATTAAAGGCAAAAACATGATTATCTAAATGGATGCAGAAAAAAGCATTTGGTCCTATCTACTGTTCATTCATGATTTAAAAGTTTAGCCATCTGGGGATCTTCTTTAGCTTGACAAAACTATCTACTAAAAGCCTACAGAAAGTCCTGCAGCCAGCATGGAGTCAAAATAATCCTTATGCTAAAGTGGTATGCTTTAGTGTGTATGTTGTATGCTTTGTTGGTGGGTTGGCGTCTGTTTGGATCTGGGTAGCTCCATTCATTCTGGCATACTTTGACAGGAATAGAAGTAAGCAGAGTCTTACAGTATTTGCTGACTTTCAAACCTTTGCGGTCTTCTGGTGATGAAATCCTTCCACCTTGGTTCAGCAGAAGTTCTTCATGTTGATTCCTGGGAAACTAATACAGCCTTTAGTTGACTTTCTTCCTTCCAGGGGCTCTTCTTATCTTACGGGTCCCGTGCTGTGGACTTCTTTAAGGACTGACTCTTTGTGTTAATTGCTATCTAGAGAACATACTTTATATCTATGCAGTTGAATTGTCATTCTTTACAGTGGACGAAGACAGGATCAAAGTTTTGTACAAAGAGCTAAAAATTTCTAACTCAAGAAATGAATTAATACATTTTAATTCTACCTTTTTGCTTTCCTTGAAAATCTGGGCTTCCAGTGACAGTAATAACTAATATAGCAGTTTATTTGCTTAATATTTGCTTCAACTATGAGCCAGCAATGAGGAATTGTATGTATTGCTCCTTTTGTAGGCTACAAAAAGCATAATTTACTATTTAAAAAATGATTTTTTTTTCCTCCTCTTGTCATCTGAAACTAAGCAGCCAGGGCCTTATTCTTGTACATTTTTAATGCAATTCATTTTGCCCTTTTTAGTAGTATTATCATTGTAATTATGAATAAAGAGTGCATAAAAGCCTGGGAGGTGGAGGCTGACCTTCAGCCTTTAGGTACCTCTGCGGCACAGTAAGGGTGTCGGGGTGCCTTCTGGGAAATGTAGTCTGTTTTGGAAAACAGATGGCTGGCGCGCACGCGCAGTTGAGCTCAGTAGGGTTCCCTTGCTGGATGTTGGGCTTACTAGGCTTGCAGGCTGAGCCGGCGTAGCTGGGAGCCCGCAGGGTGGAGCTGCCAGCCGGGCGGGAGCACGCAGAGGCCCCGGTGGCAGGTGCAGGCCATTGGCCCTCAATCCAGGTCGGTCCGCGGCGGGAATAGCGGTCAAGGAAGCGGCTGGCTTCAGGTTTGCGCATCAGGGCGGCCTTGAGCACAGCGCCTGCAGGCTTACCATCCCTGAGCTGAAACTTTGTTTATTCCTTTCTGTCTGTCTTTGGTGTTGAACAGTGTCTTAGTGTGAATCCCACAGTCTGTATTCTTTCTTTGGCGAATTTCTGTTCCCTTGCTCTAACGTTTGCTGTTGGAAAGGAGTGGAAGGATGCTGAGCATGGAACCTAGGACTTTTTAATATCATGCGCTCTTACATGGGCTGCACCTCCAGCCCCTTTTCTCCAAAATGTTAATTCAGTTCTAGCTAGTGATGCTGTTCCTGTGTGTGTGTGTGTGTGTGTGTGTGTGTGTGTGTGTGTGTACGTGTGTCTGTCTGTCTGTCAGGGGGTGGGGTGGGGTGTTCTTGTTACTTTAAGAGACTTTGGTGATTTTTCTGACCAGAGGCAAACACCCACGAGGATGAGAGGACTAATTTCTAGGTGGTGGATTCTGAAAAGGGTATGCATTCTGCTGACACTTCTTTCACTTGCAGTGTCCAAGTGCAGATGGGTGGAATATTTATGCCTTCTCTTACCTTCATGAGTTGCACACCATGGTGCCTTCTACCTTGCTAAAGAACTCAATAGCTTGGTTCCGTTGTCTTTATTCATAATCTCTAGTGAAAAAGTCACAGGCCCAATAACAAGGTGTGCTTGTTGCCTACTTCTGGTTTTGGTGGTCTTGCCCAGGTTCCATCTAGCTGGAGGAGGCTGGGCTGTGCAGATGCCCAGCAGGTAGTTTCTAACCTGGTCTGGCCCAGGGAGGACTGGAGAGCAGGCAGAATGATGAGTGAACCTCACAGCCTCTTCCTTCCGGTGTCTTCTCAGGAGGAGCAACAGAGGGAGAAAAATGACCTCGAGGTTGCTGCCAGCCCACGTTCAGGTGAGTAAAGGCCACTTCTTTTTTGAGCTGCCTTCAGGCTGAAGAAGAGGCAAATCTATTTCATCCTTTCTTGAGCTCTCTGGGCTTCAGAACCCAAGGAGGAACAGAAGCTGCTGAAAGGTGAGACTGTAACTCCTGAAGGGAGGTTCTTCCTGTCTCCATTCATCAGTTACCTAGCCATCGACCAGGAGTTAACTGCTTTCCCTTACTTACTGAGCAGACATTAGTCTATCAGGCTGTTGTATAGTCCCCTGGTTCTTGCATATTCTTGGAGAAGATGTCAGCAAGACACAAAGAGCCTCAGCAAGCAAGGCTTCATTAGAGCAGGAACTTACTTGCACAGGCTGAGAGATGGAATCAGCTCATAGGGTGTCAGCTACAGTTTTTAATATCTTCTCCACTTAGCGCCTTTGACTGGTGGAAAGCGTATCACCCCTGCCTCCCCGGGATATGTTAACTTGAGGTCTTGTGACCGGATGGTAGGACTGGTCTCATTCACACGTGTTATCAATGCTTATCAGCTCCAGTATCCTTTGGCCATAAAGCTAAGCTTAAACAATAGATCTTTTGTCCCCACACCAGCCCCTACCTCCAGACTCATATTTAACTTCTGCCTGATGACTAGAAGTGCATCTGGGCTGCATCCAAAGGTACAGAAGGAAAAGCTTACAAGGCATGAATGCAGAAGCAGAACACAGAAGCCCATAGGTTCAAGCTTTGTTTATTTAGACTTGTCCCCATGCAGAGTTCCTGATGGTGCAAGCCATACTCCTTTGGTGCTTGATTGGCTGAGCTTGTGTTATTTTGTAAGGAACCTAGGGAGTTTTTGCCTTCTTAGTCTAAAGGCTTATTATATTAGCATCTGCCATGATTCTACTCAAAGAAAGGCATGGCTACCAGTCTCTTAGGGGAAGCTTTTCTGAGTTGAGACTGGCAAGTGACTTAGCCAGTGAGAAGATTCACAAACTCTCTGGGAAGATGGCGTAATTAGTAATATATTTGCTACACACGTCTGAGGATGTTAGTTCGATGCAATGCATAGAACTCAAGTAAAAAAAAAAAAAAAAGCCAGGAGCAATGGTATGTTGTTTGTCAACCCGGCTCTGGAGAGGCAGGTGGATCCCTGGGGTTCACTGGGGTTCACTGGGGTTCACTGGCCTAATGAGTCAACAAAGGCTAGGCCAGTGAGAGACCCCATCTCAAAAACTAGATGGATAGCATACTGTGTGACACCTGAAGTTGACTTCTGGTTTCAGCACACTTGGGTGCATACACACACACACACACACACACACACACACACACACACACACTCATATACCTCTGAAAAGGACAGAGATTCTGAAAGAAAAGGCGTGGCATGGGGATGTTGCTTCTAGACGGGCACTTGCCTAGCATGCTCGAGGCGGCTCTGGGGTCGATTCCTAGTGCCGCCAAGAAACAGAAGTGGGACTGCCTCTTCCTTCATTTCCAGGGAGGAAACTCAAACCACTCATATTTAAATTTACTTCTGCCCTTTCAGAGCAGGAAAGATGCTAAACTTTGCAGCCAGCTTGGGGTTGTGGAGATGTGCCTCTGGCGTGGCAAAGAAAAAGCGAGCTCCTTGTATTTCCACTCGAGAAGCGCCGCCGGTGTTGCACACGGATGCCCAGCCCCATAATTTTGTAGAGTATCAGAAACCTGGAAACCACCATGCCATCTCCTTTCAAAGACTAATACATTTCTTAGTCTCGAGTTCTGTTCTGTCTTCCTGATCTTGTTTTGTGATGTCAGGTGTTCTCTTGTAGGGTGCTGTGTTTGAACTTTCTTAGGACACAAGTGAGTCACTTACTGTAGGAACGTCCTGAACACATGCTGGTTAATGAAGCTGTTGTCCGGAAATGCCTGCTTGGCTTGAAACACTCAAAACCCTCACAGAGTTGCTTCTCACTCATGCTGTCTGTGGGCATCGTCTGGGATGAGCAGGAAAGGGTTTGCTGTTTCAGGAGCCTGTGACGTTCAGGGATGTGGCCGTGTTCTTCAGCCAGGATGAGTGGTTGCATCTGGACTCTGCACAGAGAAGCCTGTACCGGGAGGTGATGCTGGAGAACTACAGCAGCCTGGCCTCACTGGGTAAGGGGCTTATTGGGGTGCATATTCTGACGTGGAAATGCATGATCTCTACCCTCTATGTGGTAGGATGTGTGAAGGGTTTGACTAGGTTTGGCCTGTGGATGGGCTCAGGACATGGCTGTTTTTCCCCTTGGCTATTCTGAGACGTCTGAATATGGCTGAGTTAAATAAAGGGCACCTTCTCTTGTGTCTTTCCTGTCTCCCCAAACCCAGCTCTGTTGCTGTGGGTCCCCCCAAGCCATCCCACCAAAAGAAGTGCCGAGCCAGAGCCCTGACTCACATCCTCAGACTGTCTCTCGACATCCTCTAGGAGCCCAGCTTTAGGCTGCTTTCTAAACAAAATTTCTCTTCCTATGCACTGAGTCCCGACCTCAGGGTCTACTTGTCCTGGACCTCTATGTTAGTATGGCCACTCATGTCTTCTTGTTCATGTATTCATCTCCTCAGGTATTCTGTTTTCCAAGCCAAAGGTTATCTCGCAATTAGAGCAAGCAGAAGACTTCCAGATGTTGGGAAGTGGAATGCTCCGAGGTGTGTACTTAGGTAAGTGGCAGAGGGACCAGGACTTGAACTTGGCATTTCTTACCTGCCTGGGCACGATAAGGGAATTGTGCTCAGAAGACAGTGGCCAGGGACCTCCTCCGATGTGCCAGCACATGGAGGTTGCTGGGAAGGATGTGTCTTCCTTCTCTGTTTCTGGTCACCTCGTCCATCAGGTTCAGAGGGAGAGGTGAGTTCTCCAAGTACAGATTGCACTTTGTCAAATACATCTTGTCATTGGACAGCATGTGCTACAGTGTGATGTGCAGTAAGTGTCTGTGGGTCTCCATTCTTCTACCCTTCCCTTACTGCACTAATAACCTGTACTACTTCATGGCTTGAACATGACTTCCATGACTGTAGTGCATCCCTCGCCCACCTTTCACTTCAGTGCATCAGTGATAACGTCAGAGTATCCAGAATGTGTTGGTGTCACATTAAGGAAAATAAATCAGAGCACTTCCCCTTGGAATAGTTCATCAAGAATAAGCCCAGATTTAAATTTTCTGCTTCTTTCTCCTTGTGTCTTCCATCTCTCTATTGCATGAATCTAAATCTGTGCCTTCCTGAATGCTGTCTTATGAGTCTGTCCCATGCCTGCGTGTGTCCCCAACGAAGAGCTTTTGCTGTGTACTTACTGAATGTCACTGGAATATGGAGAAAGAATGAGGGAGATTTTACAGCAGTCTTTAACAAAGTTTCACAAGGGTTGAAACTTTTCTGACTCTAACTGACCCAGATAACAAAAAATGCTATCAAGTAATATCTGAATGCTGCTTCCATCATTTATGGAGATACTCATTTTACAATGTTGCTTTTCAAGATAGTTTTTGCTTTCCACAAGTGATTACCACTTCATGCATGCATGCATGCATACACACATGCATTGCTTTCTGGACCAGGGGTATGGAATTAGATTACAATTCTCCCTTAGCTTAGGTTGTAAAAGTTGGTTACATGAGAAATCCAAGGCAAGTAGGGATGGTTGTTACATTGCTCTGATAAAGGCAGGTTAAATAAACAGGCTAAGTACATAGTAGGAAGGCAGTCTTGAATCTTAAGTGATCTCAAGGTGTGTTATTAACTCTGGCTGTGAGGTCCAACAAAAGTTCCAGACTTTCTGAATTCTCATAAGAATGTATCGCCGTACCATCTTGGACTTTAGCTTTGACTTTGTCTGTAACTCAGTATCCATTGTTGAGGAAAAACAACAGAAGAATATGTCCATGTGCAAATACATGAGAGGAACTAGGTGTGCCAGTATGGTGGCAGTTACAGAATTTCAGCAGCTTTGTAGATATTCTTTGGGCTGTTTGTCACTGTGACAATCCATAAGCCATGTACAGCAGATCTTTGTCCCTGGTATCTTTGCCGAGCTTGACTCTGATTGCTGTATCACAAGTGCCCACTGTCTGTTCTGCTTTGCATTTTGTCTTTGTTTCCAGCCCCAGAGGATGATTCTCTTGGACCCTGCTACTTACCCAGAATTCACTTCTCTCTGGCAGTAGCTGGGTATTCTGAGTTAGTTGCATCTTGGGTTGCCATTCATGAACTGTCTTCAGATTTTCCTTTGTTTTGATGAGGCTATTTTCCATGAATAATTTTTTCAGGGTTTATGTGTACAATATATGTATGTGTCTGAGTCCTTCCTTCTTTCCTTTGGCAATAGGCTTTGGGGTAGAATTCTGGCATTTGATGTCTTGTTCCCTATCAACAGTGTCCACACGTGGCTCCACTCTACTGTCTTTGAGCAATGACTGCTGATAACAAGTCCCAGCCTGATTCTGTTTCTCCCGTGTTCTGTAGAAGTGACCTCTTCTATAATCAAGAAGATGAAAGCTCCTTTGTAAAATATATTCATTTCTTTTGGGTCAATGATTTCACTTCTTTTTTTGTTTTATTTTGTTTTGTTTTTTGAGACAGGTTTTCTCTGTAGTGTTGGAGCCTGTCCTGGACTAACTCTGTAGACCAGGCTGGCCTCGAACTCGCAGAGATCCGCCTGGCTCTGCCTCCCGAGTGCTGGGATTACAGGCGTGCGCCACCACCAGCCGGCTTTACTTCTTACAGTGTATCCTAAGTATCCTGGCTCTTGCTTAGATTTTAGATTTTATTTACATTGATTTATTTATATTGTGCACGAGGGGGTGGGGGATAAGCCACAGTTTGAGAGTGGAGCTCAGAGAATGGCTCTCAGGAATCTGTGCGTTCCTTCTACCATTTGAGTCCCAGGGATTAAACTCAAGTTGTCAGGCTTGGCAAGCATGCACCTTTACCCATCCTGTCATCTCTTATCTTCAACTTCATCTTCTTATCACTCAGCTTAAAGTATCAGTGTAGTTATCCCCACTGCATAATGCTCTGGTTTTGTCTGTTCTTACACAGTTTCCATAAGGCCCTAGTTACTTTGTTAGCAGTTTGGTTACTTGGCTATTGAACGGAAGCCTGTGAGAATTGGCCCTTGCCTTGCCTGTAGTTCCCAGAGCCTTGGCCTTTGCACTGTCTATCGAGAGAACACTCCTTACAACAAGGGCCAGAGTAGCACTGTGAGACTAAAACTGTTTCCCAGAGCCCCTGAGGCAGAGTACCTCCTCTTCCTTCCCTTCTTCCCTCCCTCCTCTTCCCTCTCTCCTTCCCTCCATCCTCTTCCTCTCTAAAGCTTTCTTTTGAGATTTACCTGAATATACTGGTACCTGATCTGGGTGATGAAACTGAAAAGTAACATAAGCTCTGCTCAGAAACACCTGATGACCCAGCCTTTGTTGCTAAATCAAGACTGGAAGACTGGCACCCCTCCATTGGAAGAGCTGCCATCTGATGGCCTCAACGCCACCCCCACATCCCCGCATGCGCGCGCGCGCACACACACACACACACACACACACACACACACAGACACACACACACTCACACACTTCTTCAGACCCTTCCTTTCAGACATGTCCACCCTCCTATTTCTTTGCCTTTGCCTTGTTCCTCACCTCTCCTAAGATTCTGAGTTTGGTTTTGTTAGCTGTGCTCATGGATTTCGTTATCA
The DNA here is from genome assembly GCF_903995425.1 of Onychomys torridus. Taxonomy (NCBI): domain Eukaryota; kingdom Metazoa; phylum Chordata; class Mammalia; order Rodentia; family Cricetidae; genus Onychomys; species Onychomys torridus. The sequence goes on along the minus strand of NC_050450.1, from coordinate 39,160,430 downwards.
TTTTCCTCTCTTCCCAGTGCAAGAGTAACTTACATTTTGTTCAATTTAGGATGGAAGAGCTTGTTTGAACCCATAGTTTCCAAAGGAGATAATAAGGAAGTCTTGAAAAACCACCGAGCTGATGATTTTTTTGACTTCATATTGGGAAGAACATTAAATGAGGAACAGTTAGAGGATCAACGAGGTAAGAAGAACAAGCTTTGCAGCGAAATGCTGCTTTGCATTAGAAAAGACTGTATACCGGAGAGAGGCTTTAAGGGTAATGAGCTCTCGAGCAGTCCCGGTATGAAGTCTCCATTTACTAGAGAACCTGGAGTTGTCTCCAGAGGAAGAAAGCCCCGCTCACAGCAGGACTCCGTTCTATTGAAACAACTAGGATTCAACACAATGCAAAAGTGTTACAAATGCAACAACTGTGGAAAAGTCTTTCTCCACAGTTCTTCTCTGAGCAAGCATCAGAGGCTCCATACTGGCGAGAAGCTCTACAAATGTAAAGAATGCCGGAAAGCCTTCAGCCAAAGCTCGTCCCTAACCCAGCACCTGAGAGTCCATACTGGAGAAAAGCCGTACATATGTAGTGAGTGTGGGAAGGCTTTCAGCTTCACTACCTCTCTCATTGGGCATCAGAGGATGCATACTGGAGAAAGACCCTATCAATGTAAGGAATGTGGCAAAACCTTCAAAGGCAGCTCATCCCTTAACAATCACCAGCGGATCCACACTGGAGAAAAGCCATATAAGTGTAATGAGTGTGGGAGAGCCTTTAGTCAATGCTCATCTCTTATTCAGCATCACAGAATTCATACTGGGGAGAAACCATATGAATGTAGCCAGTGTGGGAAAGCCTTTACATCAATATCACGGCTAAGCAGACACCACCGTATTCATACTGGAGAGAAGCCTTTTCATTGTGATATGTGTGGCAAAGTGTTCAGTTACCACTCAGCCTTGATTATACATCAGAGAATTCACACTGGAGAGAAACCATATGCATGCAAGGAATGTGGGAAAGCCTTCAGCCAGAGCTCAGCACTCATCCAACATCAAAGAATCCACACTGGAGAAAAGCCATACAAGTGCAATGAATGTGGGAAGGCCTTTTCCTGGATCTCACGACTTAATATCCATCACCGAATCCACACAGGCGAGAAGCCTTATCATTGTAAGGAATGTGGAAAAGCTTTCAGTTCCCACTCAGCAGTCAACACTCATCGAAAAATCCACACTGGCGAGAAACCTTACAAATGCAATGACTGTGAAAAAGCCTTCAACCAAAGCTCAGCCCTTATTCAGCACCAGAGAATTCACACTGGAGAGAAACCATTTAACTGTAAAGTATGTGAGAAAGCCTTCAGACAGAGTTCATCACTCATGACACATATGAGAATTCATACGGGAGAAAAGCCTTATAAATGCAAAGCCTGTGGGAAATCATTCAGTCAAAGTTCATCTCTTGCCAACCATCAGAAGACTCATTATTGAGAAAAACCATATAAGAAAAATGCATGTGATAAATCTGCCCAAAGACATTGATTCTGTACTGACTGTAACAGAATTCATCCTGGAGAGAAAATGATGAGCAGTAGTTGGGGTGAGCATCAAATTAGACGTCAGCAAACATCAGACATTTGTGATGCAGTATAAACTTGTCTTTGGAAAACTTACATAAAATATAAAATGTTTTCCACATGTTCTTAAGTTTTACAGACTATAGAGTTGACTGTAGGACTGAAAGATTAATATTTTCTAGTGGTTCAGACTTAACAGCCACCAGCTTTTGTAACCTCACTGGGGACCTGGCGATTTAGGTAAAAGCTGAGCCATGAATCAGCAGACTTCAGATGAGCCAAGGATGTATGTTGGACAAAGCCTTTCAGTGTTAATCCAGAGTAGCTGGATTAGGAAGAATGAGAAAAGCAGTCTACATAGGTAACTTGTAGCTACCTCATTGTCTACTAAAGTTTGTTTTTTAATACTCTGGAAACAAGTTCTTGTTTATTAAAACTTTTGGTTCGTTTTTCTTTTCTCTAAGTCACCGCTCTGTGAGCTGTGCGGGTTATTGTCCCATGCATTGTCTTCCCACCATTCACCACCTCTGATTCAGACCTAAACGCACCTCAAGTCACAAAATGCATGGTGTCTCCATTTGTTTTTCTCAGAAAGTAATTACCTTTGCTGTATTAAATTGTGAAGTAAAGGCTCTTCAGACAGATGCTTTTGAAATTTAATTTACACACACACACACACACACACACACACACACACACACAAGTTAGTTGCAAAGGAGAGATCCTATCACAGTGTAACCACAGAGAGCCCAACTCCCAGCCCTGGGCTATTCCTGCTTCCTGGTGCTCTCTGTACCAATTGTGTACTGCTTATCTAAACTCCTGGGGTCAGCTTCTTAAGCCTGTGAGCTTTCCTGAGCTTCCTGAGTACTGTGAGCCTCCATTCTCCTGTTTCCATTCAAGTAAGTTCAAAGCATGTAACACTAGCCCTCCCTCCATTCTGCCTCTTCTGCAGTGTCCCTGTGTCTTGGAGTAACACAGATGCCTGACGATTTTCTTCCATGTATGGCTGAGCATTGAGTGGGTATGCCCCAGCAGCAGCCCTTAGTCTCAGTACCGTGACCAATTGTGACAACACAATAACTAACCCCCACTGGGGAGGGGGTCTCCCAGGTTGGGAGAGTGTACGACTCTTGCAGAGGACCCTGGTTCGATTCCAGTACCTATTCTGGGCGATTCATAACTTCATGTAACTTCAGCTCCAGGGGATCGAAGGCTTCTGGCTTCCATGGGCACCTCTACTCATGTATGCACACACACATAAAGCTTTCCCCCTACAACCAGTGTTAACAGCTGTGGTAATCTGTGTCCATAATCACAAATGTTTTTAAGGCGTGTAATACCTATTACACAAAATAATAGCACTAGCCTCCCAGGGGGGACCGGGATCTCCCTAGCCACAGGCTTTGTCCTGGAAAATGAGTCTTCTCCTATGGAGCAGGTTTAAGTGAAAAGGCAGATACTGGCTGCACTCATGATGGCTGTACCACTGTTTTACCAATGAGCTTATCTTTCCTGGCACACTAAAGGAGTCAGCACACTATGTCCATAGCTGAACAAAACTGTTGGCATCAACTCTCCCCCAGCAGCCTGCACAGAGCCTTTTCAACATTATGAAAGTGAGCTAGCATGGGGCGGGGGCGGGGGTGGGGGATCTTCCAGCCAGATCCATGTCCTGCAACTAAAGGATGTGGTATCTCCAGCCTCAGGGACTTCCACTTAGTCCTGGGATGAAAAACAAAAACAAAAACAAAAAAACAAAAACAAAAAAAGATAGACAATTAAGTTTGTGGGTTATGAGGTCATAGAGGCCTCTATGGCCAATAATTGAGAGAGGCAGCACATTCCTGGAATTGGGATTTTCACTGAAAAGCCTATGGCTCACTTCAGCCACTGGGGAGAAGGAGTATTTAGACACATCACTGTTGGTTTTTATTTTTTGTTTGTTTGTTTGTTTTGTTGTGCTTCCAAATGAGTTTCCAAATCAGAAAGATACTTGAGAGAGTTAATATTATGTATGTCTTTTTTTTTTTTTTTTTAAACTGGAGGCTAGGGAAGGGCAGGCTCTCTGAAGATCCATGCCTATTTTCCCAACCAAATGGCAATTGATCTTAGAATTCAGCAGCTAGCTAGATTTAAATAAATAGACACATAGATAGATAAAAAGCTAAGTATATGTATTCAATCAATTACTTTTATTTTTTAATCTTCCTGCTTCTGAAACCATCCTTGACTGAATATCAAGGTCCTTGGCACAAAACAAAACAAGCAAAACCCCTGAAACAATACTATGCGCATTGTTCTCTGTGCTGAACACGTTAAAATGATTTAAATTATCATGATTAGTGGTGTAGGCTACACAGATGCTCCTATTTATGTGCAGAAACCTATGTAGCCCTGGCTGTCCGGCAACTCCTAAGGACCGCTAGCCTGGTACTTAGGGGTGGGGTGGGTGGGGTTACTCTTAGACACTAAATTCTGGTTTTGTCTTGTCACATCACTTCGCCCGCCTAGCGAACAAGTCTGAGGACTGAGTGAGAGAGCCTAGCCGGGAATGCGGAGTCTGCCGGGTTTGTAGTGCACACCGCCAGCCCTAGACAACATTAACCTGAACGCAGGGGAAACACCGCCACGGCTCTACTCAGCTTTCGGAAATCGCTTGTCCCCGGTGCCTTCTGGGAAACGTAGTCAGAGCGGTCCCGAGGCATGCCGGGAATAGTAGTTCTCTGAGGTTTCTCCTGGTGGCGGGGCAGCTCTCCGCGCTTTGGGGGGGCTCGGGGCCGAGGTGATCCTGACTGTGCCAGGAGGGCACATCTGGGGCAGACATCCTCGAGACCGCTCGTGCTGAGGGCGGCTGGAGCGAGCGCCGGCGTCCGTGAGTGGGGCGGAGGGGGCAGGCGGGGCGTAGCGGGCGGTGGGCTTCGCGGCCGGCCTGGCGCGGCCTGGCATCTTGTTCTGCGGCCTCTGGCTCGGGGACTCGCCCGCAGGCTCGGCCTGCCACGGAGAGCGGCTGGGCCTACACTGCCGGGCCAGGGGCCTGTGCATCTCCCCTTGCATCTTAGCGGTGCAGGTCATGAAAACAACAGCCGATACCTAGCAGTCTAGGCTAACTTGATGAATTAGCGCATCTAATACCAAGTTATAGGCTCCGCGGCCCTTCATTGTGCCCACGGTGCAGAGTAAGAGACCAAGGCATAGTGTGGCCGAAGCATTCGCTGAGTCTTGTCTAGAGACTTGGGCTGGAAGCAGAATTCCCTTCCCATCTATGCGTCTTGCAGTGTCTTGTCACTCTGGGCAGTCTGTGAACCCCTCGGCTATCCACCTTAGCCACGTCGACAGCACAGCCCCACCTCTGCTGCACAGCGGAATGGTTCCAGGAATTCCCAAACAGTCAATACTCAAGTCCTTTAGGTAGCCTGGCATTGCATTTGCAGAGAACTTGGACACATGGTCCTCTGTACTTTATATCAGGCATATCCAACCTTTTGACATTGCCACAGTTTTGGTACAAGGCGCTAATAGGCCTGTAGGTGGGTGTGGAGGGACAAGTGTAAGACATTAGAAGTGTCTTATATACTGAGGGGATGGAGTTTTGACAGATTGGTTTGGTCGGTGTTCTTATTTGGTTTGCGGTGTTTATCGGGGATAGCTTTCTTGAGATCTCATGACCATTATGGTTAGGTTTTAAAAATTAATTTATGTTTATATGCTTATGTTTGTGTCTGTATGTGTGTATGTGTCCATGAACCCAAACCTGGGGCGGCCAGAAGAGGAAGTTAGATCTCCTGGAACTGGAGTTACGGGTGCTGATAATCAAACTCAGGTCCTCTGCAAGAGCAGGAAGTGCTCTTAACCACTGAACCACCTCTCCAGACCCCCAGTATGGGTGGTTTTAACTTCCTTGTGCTAAGCTTTCCCTTGGTACCCGAATTCCTCACTACACCCTTTTTCCTTTCCAGGCACATGTGGTCAGCACTCCGCTCTCCTTTGGCAGGAAAACTAAGAAAGGAAATGGCTGTGGATTTGCTGGCTCCACGGGGGGCAGTAAGTGAAGCTTGTCTTTGCATAATTGCTTTCTGACTCAGAGACATGGATGTGTTTTCATCCTTACCCCCCCCCCCCCCCCCCCCCCCCCCCCCCCCGTTACTCTTCTCGCTGGCAAAATTAACATTTAACAGAGGTATGCAAAGTCCAGTTTGAAGCTGACCTTCAAGGAAAAGATATAAAAGCCTCCCACCCTACACCTATCAAAGGAGTAGACCTAGGGACAAAGAGTTCTGCCAGATCCAGAACAGGTACTGTCCTGTAACCACCATCTCACCAAACCTCCCAGATGCTTTTCTTAAAAAAAAAAAAAAAAAAAAAAAGGGGGGGGGGGGGGGGGGGGAGGAATCCTTCAGATGGAATGTCCCATTTTGTTAGCCAAAGGAGAGGTATGAGCTCATTTATAACTTAGAATTTAAAATACCTTCCATTGCCAGGGAATTTGGTCCCCTCTATTGGGTTCTTAAATTTCATTAGCAAAAATTTAGAAATTTAGAAGGAAGCTTGAAGAAAATGTTATTGAAATTTGAGAAAAATAACAGAGCAGACAGGCTATAAATCTGGGCGGTTGACAGGAGGAGGGAGGGGAAAGGAGGAAGGAAAGCCATGTGTTAGCGTTAGGATCTGGGAAAGAGGCAGGTTCAGCAGTGGGAGTCGGCACACTGCATAGTAGGCAGTAAGTTGTGTGGTGTTGGAAGTAGCTTCAGAGAGCGTGTGAGAAATCTCAGAGTACAAGGGAAAGCATGCTTGGGATTTTATCCAGATCTGGAATAAAAAAGAGTAAAAAGGAAAAGTTAGAGTTTTCTGGGTAACTCTGAAAATCAGGCAAGCTCCAAAGGCTACATGATGGAAGCCTACAAGGTGCTGCCCAAAGGCTTCTGGGAAGGATGAATATAGTATTCATTAAGGGATAATTAGTCCTCCTTCTCCTTAGCACATCTTTAGGGAAATCAGATTTTGGGGGTGGAGGAAGTGGGTAGAGGCAAACTCCTGGCCAGGTAATTGAGAAGCCCTGTTTGATTAACTCTTTAAAAATTTTTGAAAAATTATTATTTTTATTTTATGTGTATGGATGTTTTACCTGCATGCATGTCTGTGCACCATGTGTGCCAGGTACCCATGGAGGCCGGAAGAGGTTGTCAAATGCCCCCGAAGAGGCATTATAGATGGTTGTAAGATGCTGTGTGGGTACTAGGAATTGAACCTGAATCCTGTGGCAGAGCACCAGTGCTCTTAGCCACTGGGCCATCTCTGTAGCCCCTGGATTATCTTTTAAAGGAAGGGCACAGACTATGTAAAGTTCTGGCTAGCTTAGAGTGTGTCAGTGAGTCTTAGTACAGCCAGAGTACTTTCCCTTTTTCACTGGGTAATTTAAATCCTGAGGAGTGGCAGAACTGATGTTTACCTTTGTAGTGTTATCAGGGAAATGAGAGGAGGGTCCGAAGGCAGCTCAGCAGGCTGGTTCATTCTCAGTGGTCCCTGAAGCCGCTAATCCCTGTAACTGCCGTGGCTCAGCCTGTTTCTCCCCATAAAGTCAGTGCCACAGCAGTGACAAACACCAGCATAATACAGTGTCCAGCAGTCCTAGCTCTAGCCTGGGCTCCCCTCCGTCCAGAGGTGGGGATGCTTTCCCATCCCATGGTGGACAGACATTCTTCATTTTAGGTGAGGGAAGTCATGGGAGAGTTTGTCCTTCTAGTGTGGCAATTTCCTTCTGGCGCTATCATGGGGCACAGAGTGAAAGCTTGGTGACCCTCAGAAGACCTTGACCTGTGATTGCAGCAATGAACTAAGGAGAACAGTGCAAGGTCTGTGCTAGTGAGGATGTCATGGGAGGAGGCAAGAGGGTCACAAGGCCCTAATCTGAGTTCCAGTCCATACTTATTCTTGCCCTGCGTGTATGTATTCGGGAGTGGGTAGCTGGTGGTGTTAAGGATCTGTAAGAGGCGAAGAGTGGCTGTGGTTGGGGACTTTACCAGAGTTGCTCATGCTGTGCTGGGCACAGCACTGTGAGAAACCCCTGTAAATGCACAGCTTTGCCAAGCTGGAGGCACCCAGAATGGGTTCCTGTCTGTCAGTGCCCTCCCTGTCCAGGATGAACAGATGTTTCTGTAGGACTCCCCTGGAAAAGTTCAGAGTCAGTTTCTATGGACTGAGGTGCTGCTGCGTGACATTTCCAGGGTTTAGTCCATGGCCATCATGCTGAGGAGCGTGACTGATGGCAGGCACTGGAGCAATAGCTGAGAGATTACATCACATCTACAAGACAGAGGCAGAGAGAGTGAGCCTAGGCCTACATGAGGCTTTTGAAACCTCAAAGCCCACCCTCAGTGACACACCTCCTAATTCTTCCTAAACAGTCCACCAACTGGGAACTAGATGGATTTTTCTTTGGGCTACCAGCTCACAAACAAAACAAAACAAAACGACATAGACTTACTATTAATTATGAGCTCGGCCTGTAGACTTGTCCCACTAGCTCTTATAACTTAAATTAGCCCACTTATATTAATCTATGTTTTGCCTCATGGCTTTTTACCTCTCTTCTGTCTTGGACCTCCTGTTTCCTCTCTGTGTCCTCTGGCATCTATTTTGCACCTAGATTCATCTCCTCTTTTTCTCTGTCCAGAAGTTCCACTTACCTCTTCCTGCCCAGCTATTGACCATTCAGCTCTTTATTAAACCAATCAGAAAGTGCCTTGGCAATGACACATCTTCACAGTGTACAAAAAGCTTATTTCACAGCAGGATCTAAACATGAGCACCACAGCTTCCATTAAATCCCACTGGCTGCTGTGCTCGGGAGCCTCTCGTGGTGGTTTGTTGAGAATGGCCCCCACAGGCTCATATATTTGGCACTTGGAGAGACTGTTTGGGAAGGACTAGGAGGTGTGGCTTTGTTGGAGGGAGTGTGTCACTGGCTTTGAAGTTTCAAAAGCCCTCACCATTCCCAGTTAACTTCCTCTCTGCCTTGTGCTTGTGGATCAAGGTGTAAGCCCTCAGGTACTGCTCCAGTGCCATGTGTGCCTCCCTGTTGTCATGCTCCTTGCTGTGATGATCGTGGACTCACCCTGTGAACTGTAAGCCACAAATAAAGTCTTTCTTCTATCACTTGCCTTGGCCGTGGTGTCTTATCGTAGCAATAGAGAAATAACTAAGATGCCACTTCATAGGGCTGAGGGAGAGAGCTCATCTTGACGGGTAAGTACTGATATCACATTCTACAAAGAGTGTGTGAGGTGAGAGATGAGACTGCCGTGTTGAAAAGGGACAGCTTCCTGTATCTGCTAATCAAAACATGCATGGCAACTGTGACCCAGCGGTTCAGTCTGTCCCAGTGGTTCTCAACCTTCCTAATGTTGCGACCCTTTAATACAGCTCCTCATGTTGTAGTGACCCCCTACCATAACATTATTTCATTGCTACTTCACAACTGTAATTTTGCTACTGTTACAAATCATAATGTAAATACCCGATATGTAGGATATCTGATATGTGACTCCCAAAGGGATCCTGATCCATAGGTTGAGAACCACTGTTTTATCCTATAAATATGGGAGTGCCCCAACCCAGGGAGACTGCTAGGAGAATGATTATTGTGTACTGTTTGTGACAACACAGAAAGAACAGCCATCTAAATGCTATCTGTAGAGTCAAAGGAGGAAAAGTGAGTAAAGTGCTTGCCACAAAGGCTTGAGGACCTGAGTTCAGATCCTCAGTACCCTCATAGAAAGGTGGGGGTGCTGGTGTGCTGGATAGGCAGAAACAGGAGGACCCTTCCTTAGTCTCACTGACCAGCTAACCTTGCTGAGTCACTAAGCTCTAGGTTCAAGGAGAGGTTCTGTTTGAAAAGTAAAGTAGAAAGCAATAGAGCAAAATGCTCACCATCTATCTGTCTCTGGCCTCCACACACTGTAGTGAGTCTTTCTCTGTCCCACCAGCCAGCTCCCAAATAATGGCACAAAGACTTATTATTATGAAAGCTTGGCCAATAGCTTAAGCTTGTTTTTAGCCAGCTATTATAACTTAAATTATCCCATTTCTGTTAATCTGTGTGCTGTCCTGGGGCTTGTTTACCTCATCTATGTACTTTCCATCCTGCTTCCTCCGTGTCTCCTCATGTCTCCTCCCTTCTTTTTCTTCCCAGCATCCTCTGCCTGAAAATCCTGACTTGCTATTGGCTGTTCAGCTTTTTTTTGTTTTGTTTTGTTTTTTGTTTTTTTGAGACAGGCTTTCTCTGTGTAGCTTTGCGCTTTTCCTGGAACTCACTTGGTAGGTCAGGCTGGCCTCGAACTCACAGTAATCTGCCTGGCTCTGCCTCCCGAGTGCTGGGATTAAAGGCGTGTGCCACCACCACTGCCCGGCGGTTCAGCTTTTTATAACACCAATCAGAGTGACATTTCTTCACAGTGTACAAAAAGATTATTTCACAACATTTCTCCTTTTGTCTAACTAAAAAGGAACGGTTTTAACTTTAACATAGTAAAACTATATACAATAAGAATAGTTATCAGATATTGTCTAAATAGGAAAGAAAGGTATTAACTTTAACAAATGAAACTATATACAATAAGAAAAATTATCAAGTAAGAATTGCATTCATAATATCCAGTCCATTTATATTTGGCATATTAGGAGAAAATACTCCTTTATCTATCCTGTCTTGATGAATATGAAGTTTTATATGTAATTTACTTTCTATCAAGACTAAGGAATACTATAACTATCCAGTCTTCAATCCCATCAAAGACCTATGAAGGATATAGTATTACCTGAATAAACAGGAAATCTAGAGCAAGCAACTTCCAAAACTGTGAGAAATGACAAACATCCATCTGCCTAGACTGTCACCCAAGGTTCCTCTGCAACATTGGGCATCCATCTTCAGCCCACAGGCATAGAGTGTGTGATAGATTTTTCTGTAAAGTAGGAATTTTGAAGGACTGTCCCACCTTGTCTTGGCAAAGTTCAGCAGTCTTATTCCTTTGTGTCCTGCAGTTGAAGCAAGGGCAATTTCTTGTCCAAATTGCTAGCTTTTGCAACAAAGAAAGCAAACTCCATATGGAGGTTCTTTGATACCCATCATCCTTTTATGAAGTAGATTGGTGCTGCCAGGAACAGATATGTCAATCTGTCATAAAAAGCCCTATGTTAACAAAATGTTTTAAATGCCATATTCTCTAGGACTTTGAAGTATTTGAAGACCATCCATCTATTTAAAATATGTCTTTGTATGACCTTGAAAACATGCCTAACATGAGTCTGATTGTTATAGATGACTAACTATTAACATGTATTTCTTTATTATCCTAAATAGCTTTCAAGGACTAAAGCTTTACATTACATTTTAAAATGAGCTGTGTAGGTACAATATCTTAAACAATAGTAGAAACATATATACAGTATAGCAAAAATAACCTTAGATTTGTATCAATATACAAAAATCCATACCTATATAAAATATTTGAGATTAGTGGTTGTTTAAAAATAGACTCAACAATCCATCCTTTTATTCCATCATTTCTATGCTATATCCCCCTTTTTCCTTTCAGAAAGAGATCCCTGAATCTAATTTCTTTTGCTCCCTGACCATGACCAATAACAGCTTGTAACTCTAAACTATGACAAACATCCATAATCTACTAAATGACCAAAACCACCCATCCCATATCTTGGAAACTGCTTCCTGTTGTCTGGGGCTGTTGCCTGCTGGCATCTTCAGGGGACTCTGAGAAAAATGGAATAATGGTCAAGTTCTGGGAGAGCTAGCTGTATCATTTTGTTGTCTAGTCTCTGTGTAATGGTAAAGTGCAAGGCTTATCTGAAGCCCAGGCTGGAGTAGTCTGTGAGGCTAGACCATCTCAGCCAGCAGCCTCGAAGCTGTTCTGGATGCAGAACTCTGAGGAAACTGCAACAGAGGCACTCTGAGAGGCTAGATTACATGGGCCACCCATTTTCATTGATGTCTGGTCCCCTTGCTCTGAATACATCAACTTTTAAAGGTAACATACATATCTGTATTAACACAAATTTGGACTGCCAAAAGATGATTTTTTGTTTTATGTTGAGCAGGTGAAATATACATCCTTGAGAAACAGGTTTAATCATAAACAGGAATGAACCTAGTTTGTCTTTATTATAAGATAGCTTTTAAGCCTAAGATGGAGGCAGGTTGGTTCTTCAATAGAGTGCATATTTAAAATGAGTGAAGCCTTGAGTTCTGTCTCCAGCACTGGAAACAGATTTGAAAGAAAGGAACAAAGAAACACATAGAGAACATTGTGAGGATGCTAAGATTGCTTTTCTGTCCCTCTCCACAAACACCAAAGAATAATTAGGGAAGTGTTCTGGGTAAATGTATAAAACTTTTCAAAAGATTGTTTTGTTGCTTGCCTTTTCATATGAATCAATAGTATGTTAAGATAAAATCTGGTGTCAGGTGTACACATTTCCCCCATTCTGTTTAATGGCTGTATGTAGTTCATGTAATGTGTATTATCATTTGCATATTCATTGCCTTACTAATAAACATGTAGGTAACCCTTAAAATTTCATCTTTATGTTAAATTTTTTTTTCTGTGTAACAGTTTACCACAGATTCAGTATTTAGAACAGCACAAATTGGTTGTCTCACAGTTGTGAAAGTCAGAAGCCTTACACTGGTCTGGTTTGTTGTCAAGCTGTCTACTGGGCTGGTTCTGGATGGACACTGGGAGGAAAGTCTGTTTCCTGCACTCTTCACTGCCTAGGAGTCAGTTCCATCACCTCAGCCTTGGCTTCTGTTATCACATGGACTTCTCTTACTTCCGAGTCTCTGAGGACCATTGTCATTACAGCTCCACCTGCATAGTAATCTAGGTAGTCAGTCTGTCTCACAACCCGGAAGGTAAACAATTCCAGTGTCCATTTTGTCGTGCATGTCACATCCACAGGTCCTGCCAGGGACCGTTCCGGAGGAATGTCCCTACATAGTGGTGAAGAGTATTTCTTCCCAGTAGTAAAAGTGAAGGTTAAAATGTTCCTCCACCCACAGCGCTGTTCCAAAGTTTACTGCCTTCGTCTGTGTTATATGAGAGTCTCTTTCCTTCACTTGGGCCTTCTCATATTTGGGGACTAAGTTTCTTTTGGAAGAAATTACTTTTTTTCTGTTTTTTGAGACAGAGTTTCTCCATATAGTCCTGGCTGTCCTGGAACTCACTCTGTAGACCAAGTTGGCCTCAAATTCATAGAGATCCACCTGCCTCTGCCTCCCGGGTGCTGGGATTAAAGGCGTGAGCCACCACCACTAGGCTGAAATTACTTTCTTAATGAGTCTTTGGCACCTATAGAGTTTTGCACATCCTGTGGCTCTTTTGGTTTTCATGTTGAATAGAACCCTATCTGATAGTAACTTTGAGGTCTGTTTACCTGAACTCAAACCCTGGCTCTACCGTTTTTTCCTAGTAGTCTCTTGGGAAGGTTACTTAACCTGTCCACTTACTTATTATGTGTGTATGCGCCACAGCACAGATGTGGGGGTCAGAGGACAACTTGTGGGAGTTGGTTCTCTTCTGCCATGTGGGTGCTCAGCATCAGACTCAGGGTGTCAAGGCTTGGTGGCAAGTGCCTTTACCTGCTAAGTCAACTTCCTGACTGAGGTTACTTAACCTTTCGAGACCTGTTTTCCCATTTGCAAAGTGCTCTAACTATAGCCTCTTCATAGGGTTTTCCCAAGATTTAAAGGCGAAGTTCCTACCACAATCCTTAACATACTCATTGAACTATTGTTTTAAATTTTTTATGTCCATGGATTTCTTCATATTTGGTTGGTATTTCCCTCAGCTTTCCTGCACTGCTCTACATGTATTCTGATTTATATTGCTCTTCTTTCTTTTACTTAGATTTTGAGTGAGATAAGGCTATGCTTGCTTAGAAACACTATAAAATTCTAGGTTTGGATTTTAATTCTCTACTATCAGGGGACTCTACCCCCTTTCAATCCCTAATCTCCACAGTTGGTGTCATATATCTTTGATTTTAGTGGGTTTTCAATAAATACTTGCTTAGTGAAATAGTTAATAACTATTGCCCAGAAATTACATAATTAGATGATTCAAAACACTTAGTATCCTGAGATAGTTTCAGAATTTCTTGCTATGCATCCAGTACCACCCTCATCCAGATGATGAAGGTGATGGTCTGTGGCAGAGGTTCTCAGCCTTCCTAATGTTGTGACCCTTTAATACAGCTCCTGATGTTGTGGTGACCCCCAACCATAAAATCATTTTCATTGCTATTTCATAACTGTAATTTTGCTACTGTTATGAATTGTAATGTAAATTTCTGATATGCAGGATATCTGAAGAGCCATTCACACCCCTCCAAAGGGGTCATGGCCCACATGTTGAGAACTGTTGTTCTAGGGTAAGCAGGAATGGGTTTGCTATTTCAGGAGCCTGTGACGTTCAGGGATGTGGCCGTGTTCTTCAGCCAGGATGAGTGGTTGCATCTGGACTCTGCACAGAGAAGCCTGTACCGGGAGGTGATGCTGGAGAACTACAGCAGCCTGGCCTCACTGGGTAAGGGTTTCACCTCCAAACAGTGTATTAGAAGAACCTCTTGAAGCTGCTTCTTTGGGTTCAGAGTCCACTGTTTTCTGCTCCATTGTGCTGCAGGTGGAAGTCAGATCTCTGCGACGTTGAAAGGATGTTTGTTCTCTGGTACCTTTTATGCTCTCTTCTCTTCTCTTTGCCCTTCCTTGCACCCTGCTCTCAGTCAGTTTAGAGTCTGAAATTCATAGAAGACATTCAGATGTTATTAGAAACTGTACAGGGGTACCCTGTCTCAGGATGTTCATTTCTAGACCACATATTAATTTTGAAGTGGCCCTTGTTTCTTGCCCCATGCCCTAATCTTCATTGCCCCTTGGGGAGTGACTCCACTGTGTGCCCCACCCTCCATGACTGACATCTCTGCCTTTGAGTGCAGGTGAGTAGTATATGAAGTGGCTCTGAGATTGCCCTTCAGGCCGTTCTTCCCAACTCTGTCCCCTTTCTCAGGAGCAGGGATCCAGGCTTCAGTACCTCGGGTGATTGGCAAACTGCAAAGAGGACAAGATCCCTGCATGGACAGAGAAGACCCTGAAGACAGCTGCCTAGGTGAGTAAGCCAGTGGGCAATGGAGACACAGGAGTCTGCGTGAGGATGTCATGAAAGGGCAGTGCAACAGTGACATTCTTGTAAGGAATGAGCCCTATTGTGATGTTTAGGGCCTGTCCTTTAAAAAGATCACTATTGACATGCAGCCATCTAAATGCAATGATGTAGCATTAATCCATTTTCAGTATGGATTGAGTAAAGGAAGCTGAATTTTAGCTCAGAGTTCTTAACAGGAACTTAAACTAAATTTTTTTGCCTAGCATCAGAGCTGAACTTGGGCGTGGGCACACTCGGAACTTCAGGACAAACTGAGTTCACAAAACTTACAGATTTCCATTATTCTCATAAGATTCCTACACAAAGATAAGTCTTCTGCTTCCAGATTGGAGAAGAAGTGAATATACCATTTCTCCCTTGGCCTAGCAGAAAGGTGGAAAGTGATGAGAGATAGCAAGAAAAATACGTTGTTATTTCCCTCTGAGGTGTAGATTGGTGCCCATGGCTGACTTGTTCCACAGTTTTCCTTTTGATCAGTGTTTTAAACTTAGGTCAAACATGGTTGTGTCTGGGGCTGTTGTAATTTTTAAGATCCAAATGTCATCTTTTAACAGATTGCTTTCCCCTTTCATGGGCATTGATGAAATTACAGTTGAATGTGAAGTCACAATTTTAAGAAAAACAAGCCAAATATTTTAAAATTATTGACTGTGGATTTCAGAAAAAGCATGGGAAAAATTCAATGAAAGTGTGAGTAGAGGAAGTGAGGAACTAGCTGCCCACCCCCTGTGTGTACAGAGTAGGAAGTGAGGAACTAGCTGCCCACCTCCTGTGTGTGCAGTAGAGGAAGTAAAGGAACTAGCTGCCCACCCCCTGTGTGTGCAGTAGAGGAAGTAAAGGAACTAGCTGCCCACCCCCGTGTGTGCAGTAGAGGAAGTGAGGAACTAGCTGCCCACCCGCTGTGTGTGCAGTAGAGGAAGTGAGGAACTAGCTGCCCACCCCCTGTGTGTGCAGTAGAGGAAGTGAGGAACTAGCTGCCCACCCCTGTGTGTGCAGTAGAGGAAGTGAGGAACTAGCTGCCCACCCCCCGTGTGTGCAGTAGAGGAAGTGAGGAACTAGTTGCCCACCCCCTGTGTGTGCAGTAGAGGAAGTGAGGAACTAGTTGCCCACCCCCTGTGTGTGCAGTAGAGGAAGTGAGGAACTAGCTGCCCACCTCCCGTGTGTACAGTAGAGGAAGTGAGGAACTAGCTGCCCCCCCCCCGTGTGTGCAGTAGAGGAAGTGAGGAACTAGCTGCCCACCCCTGTGTGTGCAGTAGAGGAAGTGAGGAACTAGTTGCCCACCCCTGTGTGTGCAGTAGAGGAAGTGAGGAACTAGCTCCCCACCCCCTGTGTGTGCAGTAGAGGAAGTGAGGAACTAGCTGCCCACCCCCCCGTGTGTGCAGTAGAGGAAGTGAGGAACTGGCTGCCCCCCCCCCGTGTGTGCAGTAGAGGAAGTGAGGAACTAGCTGCCCACCCCCGTGTGTGCAGTAGAGGAAGTGAGCTGCCCCCCCCCCCCGTGTGTGCAGTAGAGGAAGTGAGGAACTAGCTGCCCACCCCGGTGGGCAGTAGAGGAAGTGAGGAACTAGCTGCCCACCTCCTGTGTGTGCAGTAGAGGAAGTGAGGAAACTAGCTGCCTACCTACTGTGTGTGCAGTAGAAGAAGTGAGGAAACTAGCTGCCCACCCCCTGTGTGTACAGAGTAGGAAGTGAGGAACTAGCTGCCCACCCACTGTGTGTGCAGTAGGAGGAAGTGAGGAACTAGCTGCCACCCCCTGTGTGTACAGAGTAGGAAGTGAGGAACTAGCTGCCCACCCCTGTGTGTGCAGTAGAGGAAGTGAGGAACTAGCTGCCCACCCCCTGTGTGTGCAGTAGAGGAAGTGAGGAACTAGCTGCCCACCCCCCGTGTGTGCAGTGGAGGAAGTGAGAAACTAGCTGCCCACCCCCTGTGTGTGCAGTAGAGGAAGTGAGGAACTAGCTGCCCACCTCCCGTGTGTGCAGAGTAGGAAGTGAGGAACTAGCTGCCCACCTCCTGTGTGTGCAGTAGAAGAAGTGAGGAACTAGCTGCCCACCCCCTGTGTGTGCAGTAGAGGAAGTGAGGAACTAGCTGCCCACCCCCGTGTGTGCAGTAGAGGAAGTGAGGAACTAGCTGCCCACCCCTGTGTGTGCAGTAGAGGAAGTGAGGAACTAGCTGCCCACCCCTGTGTGTGCAGTAGAGGAAGTGAGGAACTAGCTGCCCACCCCCCCCCGTGTGTGCAGTAGAGGAAGTGAGGAACTAGCTGCCCACCCACTGTGTGTGCAGTAGAGGAAGTGAGGAACTAGCTGCCCACCCCTGTGTGTGCAGTAGAGGAAGTGAGGAACTAGCTGCCCACCCACTGTGTGTGCAATAGAGGAAGTGAGGAACTAGCTGCCCACCCCCGTGTGTGCAGTAGAGGAAGTGAGGAACTAGCTGCCCACCTCCTGTGTGTGCAGTAGAGGAAGTGAGGAACTAGCTGCCTACCCACTGTGTGTGCAGTAGAAGAAGTGAGGAACTAGCTGCCCACCCCCTGTGTGTACAGAGTAGGAAGTGAGGAACTAGCTGCCCACCCCCTGTGTGTGCAGTAGAGGAAGTGAGGAACTAGCTGCCCACCCCCTGTGTGTACAGAGTAGGAAGTGAGGAACTAGCTGCCCACCCCCTGTGTGTGCAGTAGAGGAAGTGAGGAACTAGCTGCCCACCCCCTGTGTGTGCAGTAGAGGAAGTGAGGAACTAGCTGCCCACCTCCCGTGTGTGCAGTAGAGGAAGTGAGGAACTAGCTGCCCACCCCCTGTGTGTGCAGTAGAGGAAGTGAGGAACTAGCTGCCCACCTCCCGTGTGTGCAGAGTAGGAAGTGAGGAACTAGCTGCCCACCTCCCGTGTGTGCAGTAGAGGAAGTGAGGAACTAGTTGCCCACCCCCTGTGTGTGCAGTAGAGGAAGTGAGGAACTAGTTGCCCACCCCCTGTGTGTGCAGTAGAGGAAGTGAGGAACTAGCTGCCCACCCCCCGTGTGTACAGTAGAGGAAGTGAGGAACTAGCTGCCCACCCCCCGTGTGTGCAGTAGAGGAAGTGAGGAACTAGCTGCCCACCCCTGTGTGTGCAGTAGAGGAAGTGAGGAACTAGCTGCCCACCCCTGTGTGTGCAGTAGAGGAAGTGAGGAACTAGCTCCCCACCCCCTGTGTGTGCAGTAGAGGAAGTGAGGAACTAGCTGCCTACCCCCCCGTGTGTGCAGTAGAGGAAGTGAGGAACTGGCTGCCCCCCCCCCCGTGTGTGCAGTAGAGGAAGTGAGGAACTAGCTGCCCACCCCCGTGTGTGCAGTAGAGGAAGTGAGGAACTAGCTGCCCACCTCCTGTGTGTGCAGTAGAGGAAGTGAGGAACTAGCTGCCCACCCACTGTGTGTGCAGTAGAAGAAGTGAGGAACTAGCTGCCCACCCCCTGTGTGTGCAGAGTAGGAAGTGAGGAACTAGCTGCCCACCCACTGTGTGTGCAGTAGAGGAAGTGAGGAACTAGCTGCCCACCCCCTGTGTGTACAGAGTAGGAAGTGAGGAACTAGCTGCCCACCCCCTGTGTGTGCAGTAGAGGAAGTGAGGAACTAGCTGCCCACCCCCTGTGTGTGCAGTAGAGGAAGTGAGGAACTAGCTGCCCACCCCCCGTGTGTGCAGTAGAGGAAGTGAGGAACTAGCTGCCCACCCCCTGTGTGTGCAGTAGAGGAAGTGAGGAACTAGCTGCCCACCTCCCGTGTGTGCAGAGTAGGAAGTGAGGAACTAGCTGCCCACCTCCTGTGTGTGCAGTAGAGGAAGTGAGGAACTAGCTGCCCACCTCCTGTGTGTGCAGTAGAGGAAGTGAGGAACTAGCTGCCCACCCCCCGTGTGTGCAGTAGAGGAAGTGAGGAACTAGCTGCCCACCCCTGTGTGTGCAGTAGAGGAAGTGAGGAACTAGCTGCCCACCCCTGTGTGTGCAGTAGAGGAAGTGAGGAACTAGCTGCCCACCCCCCCGTGTGTGCAGTTGAGGAAGTGAGGAACTAGCTGCCCACCCCCTGTGTGTGCAGTAGAGGAAGTGAGGAACTAGCTGCCCACCCCTGTGTGTGCAGTAGAGGAAGTGAGGAACTAGCTGCCCACCCACTGTGTGTGCAATAGAGGAAGTGAGGAACTAGCTGCCCACCCCTGTGTGTGCAGTAGAGGAAGTGAGGAACTAGCTGCCCACCCCTGTGTGTGCAGAGTAGGAAGTGAGGAACTAGCTGCCCACCCCCTGTGTGTACAGAGTAGGAAGTGAGGAACTAGCTGCCCACCTCCTGTGTGTGCAGTAGAGGAAGTGAGGAACTAGCTGCCCACCTCCTGTGTGTGCAGTAGAAGAAGTGAGGAACTAGCTGCCCACCCCGTGTGTGCAGTAGAGGAAGTGAGGAACTAGCTGCCCACCTCCCGTGTGTGCAGTAGAAGAAGTGAGGAACTAGCTGCCCACCCCCTGTGTGTGCAGTAGAGGAAGTGAGGAACTAGCTGCCCATCTCCCCTGTGTGCAGAGTAGGAAGTGAGGAAAACCTGAGGAATTCCATGCTGCTTCACTTCAGCTTGTTACTTGAGTGTTCCATTTCCTTAAGTCTTCTGCTCTGTTCTGTCCTTCCCTGTCTTTATTTTTTCCCTCTAGAAGTGTAGTCTCCAGCCTGTCTTAGATCTTGCTCCCAGGCTGGCCTCAAACTCACAGAGATCTTCCTGGCTCTGCCTCCCAAGTGCTGGACTTAAAGGCGTGTGCCACCACCACCTGGCCCCATTTACTTCTTATCATCCTACTTTCTCTCCAGATTCAGATCCATGTTTGGGATCGGACTGCACCAAACCTCTTTTATATGTGTTGCTGCCAACCTCATTGGCCTTCTGATGCATCCATGTCTCTCTTCCAGCAAAGGAAGAATTAATTCTTCCAATTCTTTTCAGATTTCCAGATCTGGCCAGAGGTAGAAGCATTGCCTACCAAACAAGACATTTTCATTGAAGAACCATCTCATGGGCTAATAAAGCATGAGTCCACTGAGGGTGCTTACTGGAAGACCAACTTTAGAGAAGTTGTGAAATCTGAGAGCCTAATAGCACAGGAGCAAGAAAAGAAAGTTCATGAGCAGGGGGCAGCTTCACCCAAGGAAACTGTCAGTGAAGATGGAAATCCCACAGGCCCTGAGCTAGGCAAACCCTTGTTTATAAATAAAGCACTTGTCTCACAAGAGAGTGATCCCTTAGAAAGGGTACCTGGTATGGATCGCACTTTGGAGAAAGATTTACCACAGGATTTTGATTTCATGAGAAGCTTCCAGATTTACCCAGGACAAAAACCTTATGTCTGCAGTGAGTGTGGGAAGGGTTTTAGCCAGAGTCTTCATCTCCTTGAACACCACAGGATTCACACTGGGGAGAAACCGTATACATGTAATGAGTGTGGGAAAAGCTTCAGCCATAGGTCTTCTCTCCTGGCTCACCAGAGAACGCACACTGGAGAGAAGCCATACAAATGCAGTGAGTGTGAGAAAGCTTTCGGCAGCAGTTCCACACTCATCAAACACCTGAGGGTGCACACTGGAGAGAAACCTTACCGATGTCGAGAATGTGGGAAAGCCTTCAGTCAGTGTTCAACCCTCACTGTGCACCAGAGGATTCACACCGGGGAGAAGCTCTACAAATGTGCCGAGTGTGACAAGGCCTTTAATTGCAGAGCAAAGCTTCACAGACATCAGAGAATCCACACAGGTGAGAAACCCTATAAATGTGCTGAGTGTGGGAAGGGCTATAGTCAGTTCCCATCCCTAGCTGAACATCAGAGACTCCATACTGGAGAACAGCTTTGCCAGTGCTTACAGTGTGGGAGAACCTTTACACGTGTCTCCACCCTTATCGAACATCAGAGAATTCATACTGGACAGAAACCATATCAATGCACCGAATGTGGGAAGACCTTCAACCAGTATTCATCCTTCAATGAACATCGGAAGATTCATACTGGGGAGAAACTTTACACATGTGAAGAATGTGGGAAAGCCTTTGGCTGTAAATCAAACCTTTATCGGCATCAGAGGATCCATACTGGAGAGAAACCCTATCAGTGTAATCAGTGTGGAAAGGCCTTCAGCCAGTATTCATTCCTAACTGAACATGAGCGAATCCATACTGGAGAGAAGCTCTACAAGTGTATGGAATGTGGGAAAGCCTATAGTTACAGGTCAAACCTTTGTAGACACAAAAAAGTCCACCTTAAAGAAAAGCTCTATAAATGGAAAGAATACGGGGCACCTTTTATCTATGGCTCATCCCTTACTCCATATCAGAAATTTCTGCGAGGAGACAAGCCTGAGAATTTTAATTCATCCCCCTAATCCAAGACAGCAACCAGAAGAGCAGTAACTAGAGTTCAAACCAAAATAGATTTCATCTTTTTTACTTGTACAAAAAATAGTTACTACTAAGTCATGGACAGTAAATAGTGAAAATACAAAGAATGGTGATGTCAACCATTTAAGAACTATTACAAAAATTTTTTAAAAATCTATTACTTTTTAAATTCATAGAAAAAGTATGAAAGGCCTCATTTAAAAACCAAAATACATGAGTAACTGTTGCGTATAAGCATTGTGTCATGAGATAGTCATCTCTTTCTAAGAGCTTCTGTGTATGACTTTTCTTTTCAATATAGTCTCTGAAATAGTTGATGATGTGGAGAATTTTGGGGCCTCAGTCCCTAAAATGGGGAGCTGGTATAGAGAAAACTCCTTTTCATAAAGAGCCACTACAGAGGAAAAGAATAATTTGCTGTGTAACAACAATAACGCTCTTTATGAAGTGCCCCTTATACAACATATATGTGAGGATATACACACATATGACTCTTGTGTATATATGGTCATGCCACTCAACAGTGGGGATACAGTTTGAAAATGCTTCATTGGGCAGTTTCATGTTTTATAGGAACATCATTGCACTTGCACAACCCTAGCTAGCCTGGGTCAGCCAATCAGTGTGATCTCTTGAGGTGATGAACATACCATACTTAAAAAAAAAAATGTTGAGATTATAATTTAATTACAACATTTATCCTTTCCATTCCCCCTCCAAGCCTCCTATATCCCTCCCCTACTCCTTCAGATGTATGGCCTCTTTTCTCACTAATTGTTATGCATGCATACATCCATACTTTTTTACAGTAATTTTTTTTATTAGTTTGCTTGTTTATTTTAGATAGGGTCTCACTATGTAGCCTAGGATGGCCTTGAACTCATTATGTAACCTGGTCTGGCTTTGAACTTGCAGTCTTATTGCATCAGCCTCCCACATAATGGGATTTCAGTCATGAGCCATCATGCTTGGTGTAAATTGTATTAGTAGGATGTGTATACTCTAAAATAGGGATAAAAGTATAGTCTAGAAAATGTGGAAACTAGTAATATAGTTTGTCACCATCATCATAAGTCATGTGCTGTACATAGTTGTGTGTGCTGCAATGTCATCTGGCTGCCAGCACAGTGGGTTTGTTTGCACAAGAGAGTATTGCATTGTGCCTAAGGTGTTATAATGGTTATAAAGTCATGACAGCTCTGATGTCATTAGGCAAGTGGGAATTTTCCAGGCCAGTTATAGTTTAATGAGACCAATGTGATATATCTTGTCTTATGATTGACCACGACATCATCATAGGCAAATGCTGCATGCACATATTCGCATATACATGTGTATATGTGTGTGCCAATGTGTGTACATATACACACAAGGAGTTTAAGAATTGTTTTTTCTCCATAGTCCTTAATGACTAAAAAGACTCAGTTTACTAATTTAGAACTTACTTTTTCAAACTGAATGTTTCCCCCAAAGGGAAACTTTGTTTTGCTCTCCTGTATTTGTAGTGGATCTGGTTCTTTATAGCTGAATAGAGTCTTAGAGTACTGTGGAAGTTGGCCTGAGCAGACGACACAGGGGCAGACTGTCATGCAAACAGTATGTTGTATGTTGTTGAAGGCCAGTGTTGACAGTCTCTTGCTATGAGTCTGTTAGCACTTAGGACCAGGAGGGATTTTCATTTATAACCTTTCCGGAATCAAGGTCTTCAGCTCTGATGATCTCTGAGAGTTACAGGTTCATTTCTGTCCTCAAGGCTCAAGGAGAGTTTGTTTTGTAACCTGTTCAGATGTTAGTGCTAGCAGTGTAACCAGCTGTCGTTAGTTTCCCCAGCTCTGCTCTCGGTAGTGGAGTGAAGAACACACCTCCTTTCCTTCTGTCTCTGACGGTACCTGCTTCTGTAATAACTGCCTAAATTATCGAAGCCAACCAAGGTCCTGATGGAGGTATTGCTTTGGTATGCTTCCATGGAAGGCTGCCTTTTTATTACACAACTCGTAATGCTTTTTTTTTCTTTGTAGTGCTGACGACTGAATCCAGGGCCTTGTACATGCTGAGGAGGAGCTCTGCCACTGAGCTCTATCTCCAGCCCTTAGGATTCAAATATCAAGTTAGAGATGAATATTTTATAGTAAACAATCTACTCATCACCGTAATAGCTTATATCTCCCCAGTCCTAGTTCCTTACCCCACTGGTTTGTCATTTTAGAAATTACTCTAAGAGCATTAATTAGACCCTTCTGTCTGAGGAAAGAATTAGAATTAAGCAGGCATTCGGCAAATGTTTCTTTTTCTTTTTTTTTTTTTTTTTTTTTTTTTGGTTTTTCGAGACAGGGTTTCTCTGTGTAGCTTTGCGCCTTTCCTGGAACTAGCTTTTGTAGACCAGGCTGGCCTCGAACTCACGAGATCCGCCTGCCTCTGCCTCCCGAGTGCTGGGATTAAAGGCGTGCGCCACCACCGCCCGGTGGCAAATGTTTCTTGATTGACTTCTTTTGACTCATCAGAGTAGTTTTATGTGTTTAAGTGTATTTGTAAGAAAAATAAGGCTTCAAATGAACCTCAGAATTTCTTATGTACCTAATGGCCATGAGCATGCTCAGTGCCCACTTTTTGATTTGCAAATACCATTCACCATCAAAAGGATTCAGGACTCCTTGAAGAAATGACTGATTGCATGTTTGGAGCAGGGGGAACTATAAGTGAACCTAGGGTATATGCTTATGAAAAAAATAATTTTAGAATTATTGATATAACATAGATGGACACAAGCACTAACTTGAAGGTGCATCCTTTGGCCAAACTTAGGATACTCCAAACATCAACAATACTCATGACAGGATTAGATGTCATATTTTCAAAAGGCTATGGAAAAAAACTTTTTATAGAGTTATTTGAAGAAAGCCATCTTTAAATATATACAAAGCAATAAGCTTAGAAAAATCATTTAACAACTGTCATTATTAAGTCTGGCAAAAATAATTGATTGATGGTAAAACCTACTACATGAAAAAGATT
Organism: Onychomys torridus; assembly: GCF_903995425.1. Classification (NCBI taxonomy): domain Eukaryota; kingdom Metazoa; phylum Chordata; class Mammalia; order Rodentia; family Cricetidae; genus Onychomys; species Onychomys torridus. Next base: position 39,136,253 of record NC_050450.1, on the reverse strand, counting down.
TAAGGAACATTGCATAACCCCAAAAGAACACAGCTATGAGTTGCAGAAGCAGCACCTGCTTCCATACTAAGCTCTGGCAGGAAGACTCCCCTTCATGCAAGCAGCAGCCCTTGTGACTTCTGCTGAGACCATCGATGCACACTTTATTATTTATGATACACTGCCAAAACCAATTAGTGGAAGTCTACAGAAATCTCTCATCTAAATTTACCTTCCTGTTTACAAAGAATTGAGAATAACAAGTTAGATCATACAGGCTTAGACAAATCTGGAGTTTGAGACATTGAAAATGATCATCGAGCTATACTTTTCAGATAGTCAATATGTTGGAACAAAAAGTGGGCTTTTTTTTTTTTTTTCAAGACACCTGAGACAGCCACATGCAAAGTGTGATCCTTTATTGAGAGAAATAGGGAAAAAAAAAAACTGTAAAAGACATTTGGGGAATATTCAGGGAAATACAAGATGAGAATAGGTATTAGATAATGTGGTATGCTTATTTTTCTTAGAATAGGTAAGATGTTGAATTTATATTTCCCTATCCTATGCATGCAAAAGATTTAAGTTGACAAGTCATAATGTCTGCAGGATATTTTAAATTGAAACTGTAGAATTGATCAGTGATTGTTGAATCCTCATGGTGTTTATAGAATTTCTCATTGGTCACCCTTTAAGCTTGTCTGTATGTATGTTTAAATTTAATAAAAAGTGAGGCAAAAAATGATTGTATAAAGTGATGAATGTGAGGTTTTTGTTCAGAATCCTCCTTTCTTATCCTCAGAGAATGTTTGTAATCAGTGGAAATGGTGGATTTGGCTCCCCTTTAAATGGAGTAAGCACACTCTGCCGTCTCTCCTACTGAATGCAGCTAATACCCAGGCCAGCTGTTCAGATCCCCTGAAAAATAATGGCAAGCAGATTAATGAAGGAAACACACATGAAACAAAACATCTGGCATGCTAGGCATTTCGGTGGAGTACAGTGGTGGCTGGACAGGCCAACTACATCTTTGAGCTCTCACCCTTCACTCTGGCCAGAGGAACTGAGAGCCAACAGTGGTCAGCAAGGTCTTCGTCACTTTATTTTGACTGTTTCTTTCTACTTGTGTTTGGATGTGGATGTGACATGAGGCCTAGAAAAAAACCCTAAAGCCTTGGATTTATAGTCAGAAGATTGGGAGCACCAGACACTCTTGGGATAGTGTGTCAGAAAAAAGGAAGCTCAGGAAAGTGATTTGTCCATAAAATCTTGGTGGCCCCATGATCCATGCATAGATTGGTGTCACTCTAACTATGTAGTCCATTTGTATTAGGGTTCTCCAGAGACACAGACCAGCAGAATGGAGTCTATATTCAAAGGGAATCCATTAGATTGGCTTACATGATAGAATTGGAGTAGTTCAGCAATAGCTGTCTCACACTAGAGAGGCTGAGAACCCAATAGTCCATGAAGCTGAGTGCCTCAGCCTCCCCAGTCTAGCACCAAAGGCCTAGAGGGTTCCTAGAGAGCCACTGGTCCTCATTGGGGAATCCCAGATGCTTTCTAGCTAGCTAAGCTAGTCTTGCTTATGTAGCATCACATGAAATGTCTCAAACAAGATGGAAGGTGGAGACAGACACCTGAGGTTATCCTCTGACCTCTGTATGCAGGCTGTGGCCTGCACATGCACATATGCTACCCATCTCCCATCAGAAAAAAAAAAAAATCCTTAATTTCTTTTGAGACTTCTTTGGCCCATAATTTAGAAGTGCATTGTTCAACTTCAGATTATCAGAAGACATTCCGAGCTGATTTCTAATTTAGTTCCTTTTTTTGTTTGAGAGTTTGTATTATTTCTATTTGTTATTTGCTGAGCTATGTTTTGAGGTTCAGAATGGCCTGTCATGGTAAGTATTTCAGTGTCAGTTTAAGAAGATACATTCATGTATTCTCTTTGTCTCTCTGTCTCTCCCTCTCCTCACCCTTTCTCTTGTTTTGGGTTTTGCATCTCTGTCATCTTTGAACTCTAATAATCTTCCTGTAGAATCTCAGACTTGTAGTTGCTAAGGCCTGGGCTCTGGCGTGGGCATCCCTTTCCCTCCTCTCCCATCCAAGCTCTAAGCAGGCCTGACTCTACTTGTCTTCCAAGATTAGATGAGATTGGATAGCATGGCTGTATACTGTCCTCTTCTTCTTACTATAGAGAGGAGACTGGAAAAGGCTGGAACTGTCTAATGATCATATTCTGATTCAAATGTTTCCAGTAACACCTTGCTCTTGGAGGCAAGCTTTTGCTTCAGAGACCAAGCTGAGGCATATTTCAAAGTGCTAACCTTTCTCTTCTCTGCCAATAGCATAAGGAGATTTTTTTTCTCCTTTGTCTTATTTTCTCTTCCTGTAACAACTTAGTGGAGAAAGAGTTTACTTTGGCTCACAGTTTACTGTCCATCGCAGCAGGAAAGTCAGGGTAGCAGGGGCTAGAAGCAGCTGGTCATGTGACATCCACATCCTGGAAGCAGACAGCAAAGGATGCCAACGCTCTGCTCATCCTCCCTTTCATACAGTCCAGGATCCCAGCACAGGTAATGGTGCTGCTACTGTTAGGATGGTCTTCCAACCTCAAAACAGTCAACATAATCCCTCAAAGGCATGGTTAGAGGCTAAATAATCTCACAGGTGTGTCTGGAGAAATGGGCATTAGGGGTAGGAGCAGCACATGGCCAAAAAGAAGGTAAGAAAGAGGAGAAAGAATGGAGAAGTCAAGACAAAGAGCACACAAGAAGGAAGAAAGGACCTTGGTGTCAATAAGGATTTTGATTGGAAAATGTTAGACTGATCTGGGTGTGGGAGCACACTCCTATAATCCCAGCACTTGAGAACTAGAGGCAGGTGGATTTCTATTAAGTTTCAGACCAGCCTGTTCTATATGATGCGCTCTGGAATAGTCTCAAAACAAGGGCTGGAGAGATGGCTCAGTGGGTAAGAAGAGTGCTTTGTGCCCTTCCAGAGGACCAGAGTTTGGTTCCCAGCACCCATGCCAGGGGGCTCACAACCACCTGTACCTCAGTCCAGGGAGTCTGACGCTCTCTTCGGACATTTGTGAGAAGCCTCACATGTGTGGCATTCACACACATAAATAAAACTAAATCTTTTTAAAACAAAAAGCTAGAGTTAAAAACTGTTTACACAGCTCACACAAATGCCTAGATGTGGAAAATCTAAAAGCAAAAGAATATGTGTCATTATGTAACCTCCTATCAGAGAAAAGTCACAAAGCCCCCAACTTCCAGGGAAAATCTCAAATCATTTCCAGAAGCAAAATTGGTCACCTCATCGTTGGATGATGTCACCAAGAAGACAATATCAACTAGACATTTGCATGTGTCCCAATGTGACCCTTAAAACAGTGACATGGCCTGTGATTGTATAGAAGAGGTAGAAACTGGCAAAACTGGCAGAAATACAAACTGAAATCTACAGTCAGGAGTTATTGGGAGTTATCAAATTAATACAAGGAGATGCTAGGAAGCTAGAAATTATTAGAATAACAAATCAAGGCTTTTGAAATGGGGGGGGGCATTCCTAGTATGTGGCACCCAAGAGCTGACAGCTACATATTCTTTTCACACACCCCCAAAGTCTTTACACAAATAGATACAGGAGTCTGCCCTTCAATTCCCTACCCCACTCCCCAGTACTGGCTAGCACACAAGTGGATGAGGGCAAATGTTTTCTAAGTGTAATGCTGCTTACAGGTTGGCTGTCTAAATTTAGAAAACACACATGCAAGACTTTCAGTTAAATTTGAATTCCAGAAAAATTTCCATATTTCTTTGGTGTGTCTCTTGCTTTATACTACAAAATGTTCCTGTTTCTCTGGATTTCAAATTTAGCTCAATGGCTAGTAATTTCTTCTGGAAACCATAATCATAGGAGAAAGGGTCACGATGATTGGGTAGGTGGGTGGGGCTCTTGGCTAAGTCATATCCCAAGGTAAGTTGGAAGAGGATGCCCCTTCTTCCCCATGGGTGCTGACTTAAGCAGCCACAGCCAGTGCTCTTAGAAGGCCCCCTGCCCCAGGAGCCTGGGGGCTCATCGCCAAGACGGGCTTGCCGATGTGACACATCTCTCCTGCCCAAGGTTAGGCTGGAGAGGAGTGTAGTCAAGGTAACGAACCAACACGGTCATGATATGCAAAACCACAGACGCTTTAATAAGTTATGAAAGCAAGGAGTCAAGTTTTACTATACAGAACAAAGACGCATCAATGGCTGTTGTCAGATAAAATTTTGTGATTTAAGTTGAGCACCGTGTTTGGCTCCATTCAGCGGCCGCCTGTCACACAGGAGTAGAGTCAGAATGTTACCTCGGACAAAGACATTGCTATTGAGCACCATTTATATACTTAAAACACACCCAAAAAGACAAGTCTTAAAATACAAATGTGAGGCTTATACGGGATTCCATGGGGTTGTCTAAGGGCTTTCTTCACATGTGGCCTGATTCTTCCTAAGAATGAAAAATGACTCCCAGGTGCCTCAGAAGTTTTTTTCTGAGTGATGTAGGACAGTCTGGGTGACAACATGGTGCTGGAAACTTCTGGAGGACACCTAATCTGCCTCTGGGATTACAAGAATGCCTCAGAAGTAAGAGCTGCTTTGAAAACTCAGGGTGGTTTCTAAGTCCATTCTCCAGATAGTCCCATGCTCAGGAACTCGCAGCTTCTCTGAGCCCAGTGGACATGGTTTGTTCCTTGGGCAGAGGTGTATGAGCACCACTAGCTCCAGAGAGGCCTGGAGGCCCATGGCCCAAGACACCAAGGATGTCATGTGGGACCTCATCTCCCTCAGGACATCTGTCTTGCTGGGGCTGTCCCACATGGGGCTTCTATGAATCAGACAATGGAGTGTCATTGTATCACAACCATTAGAATGGGTAACTCAGTCATATCCTGGCTACTATTAGTCTAGAATGTTCCTTCTCATTCTACCAAAGACAGGAAATACTCAGTTCTTCAGCCTGTGAGTAAACCCAGCTGACCTGGATTCAATAAATGAGGGCCAGCCATGGCGTTCATTCCCTGATTACAAGGAGGCAGGGAGGCAAAGCTGTTCTCGACCACATACTAGGGGAGATAGTCAAAGGACTTTTTTCCAATTTGGTTCTTTGGGAGCTGGGGCAGTGTAGGAATATGTGTGGGATGTGGGGGCAAGGTGTGTGTGTGTGTGTGTGTGTGTGTGTGTGTGTGTGTGTGTGTGTGTGTAGCGGGGGGTTCTGACCACTTCTGGGAGGAAAGTTAAGCACTATCTTAAACATTAGTCCAGCTGGCCTCTATGCTCTGACTTCTTTCCCAGACCATCCACATAGACAACTCCCCCGCCCACCCCGACACTTACACAAGCATACTGAGCACCTCGAAACTCAATGGAGGGTTAGCCACAATGGCATTGATTCAAGTCTCAGTATTCTTAACTCTGATTGGCAGGGCTGGGGGGGGATATCAACAAGAAAGAATAATCTAAGATCTACAGCTGGCGAGAACACAGAGCTTCGAGAACTTTTCTGCACACGAGAAGTCTCAGAATTATGGTTAGGCTAGGCCCAGCTAGGGAGCTAATGTACCCATGGCTCTTGCCAGATGGGATATTGGAGTGGCATGCTCGCAAAATGCCAGTGAATAAGAGCCAAAGTTCACCACCCTCCTATCATCTACCTCCTCCCTTTTATTTTCCCCCATTCACATCCGGTTCACCAAACATCATTCTACCACAAACAAAAGCTATCTAAGCTTCTAAAGAAAAAAGATAAAGTGGGGCTTCTACCCCCACCTGATACTTCCTATTACAGGCCATGTTGTCAGGTTCTAGTCCTTCCAAAGGTTGGAAATGGGCAAGGGCAACGGCAAGACTATAGGCAAAACCCATCCTCTGAACCTGAGGCCCCAGAGCCTGGCACCTGACCACCCAGATGGCAATACTGGGATCCCAGGAAAGGGAGAATCCTGGGTCTTGTGCCACATGCTGGGTCATTCCAGGAGAGTGCATGCAGAGTACATCCTTCTTCTCTGGGGCCTTGGCCCAGGCTGGCCAGAGAAGAATACTAGGGCTCTTCCAGCAGAACATGGGAGGCAGCAAGCCAGGCCAAGGTGAGTGGAAAGGAGAGAGATAAGTCCTTGCTGCCTTTGACCCAATGGCTCCTATTTGGAACTCATATCCCCCATTATAGGAGCCTCATCACTTTTCTGGAAAGAACGACATGGGTATACAACCCATGTTCAGCGGAGATCAAAACACTGCACACCATGAGCACCAGATGTTGAAACTGCACTAGACAACTAGTTAATAATTAAAACAGAGGCCAGAGGTTACAGCCTGGGGGATCTCGACCTAAAACTCCCAGGTCATCTCCTTCTTCCACCCTACAACTTCAAATATTTTGAGTACAGGAAACCCAGATGTCTGTCTATGCAACAGATGACAAGGCCAGGCTCGTAGGGAAGGAACACATGTCCCACCGGCAGCTATAGCTGGAGCTACCAACAGCCCTAGATGGGTGCTGCTCTCTAGTTGGTTAAGTCCTCTCTCTACTAGCTAGCACACTTATCCAATCATCTGCCTGGCCTTTGAGGTCATTTTGACTCATGACCTTCACTTCCGTGTACTCAACCTGACAATCAATCTCTTAAATAAAACATCATGTCACTTAAAAGTCCCCAGTGGTCTCATGCCTTGGTCTGAGGACTGCTCATCACCAAGGAAATGGAGGTTCTCAACCACTGCTTAGTAAGTTTTTCTCTCTGGGAGTCATCCCTCTTGACATCCTAGCATTGACAGAAACTGGGGAACGTTTCCACTCTAGACTTAAGACCACCACAAGATTTAGGTCATTCCTAGCCTGGAAAATACATGTTAGGCTGATTGTCACAACCCCCCCCCCCCCAATATATATTCTTTTGTACTATTTTCCAAACCTTTATGGAAGCAGGAATTTTGGCTTTGTCTCCCACAACATAGGATTTGCCATCCCATGGAATATATCTATAAGCAAGGGGAAAAAGCTGTTGATGCGAATCTTTCCATTTTATTAGAACTTTCCGGCCTTCTCTTTTTTCTGCACTGCATTAATGAGCTCCTGGATCCTTTGGTTCCTCGTCTTTACATATGGGCTCGGTCGTCGAGGGATCAGGTTGGGAGACTGGACCTCTTCATCCACACCATGGATCTTGTAAGGGACATCCACAGCATTGGTTTCTGGGTGGTCCTCAGTGGCACTGATGCTGGAGGCATTAAGGGGGACCTCCAAGGGAGGCCCTGGCGAAGGCTGCACCTGTGTAGCGACAGTGGGTCCCGGGAGTGTGGGCATGAACACCTCGATGTCGTTGTGCTTCCCGGGTGGAGGTTGCACACCTGTGTCCTCCGCGCTGCTGAGGTTGTGGGGTGGGTTGCAGGACTTGCAGCAGAGCTTGTTGTAGCTGGGGATGGAGCAATAACGAGACAAGACTTCCATCCTACAGAACATTGACTTGTCGCCTTGGCACTGGCCCTCTGAAAGAGAAGAGCGGAATAAATAACCAAAGGACAAGGTGAGGGGGACATGTACCCACCGCCGAGTGCAGATTGCTGGAGGAGGCGTGTGACAGAGTCCAGAGGCAGCGCAGAGGCAGTGAGCTTGTGTGGAGAGTCAGTGTAATTGCAGGGTCCAAGACTCTGAGCAGGGTGGCATCCACAGACCCCCCACACACACCTGGAGTGCTCCCCTCCTGCAAGCAATCCCTAGCAGAACCTGCTTTTTCAGTGTTTCTCTAAGGTTGAGACAGAAATGATGAGACTTTCTGTTCTTAAGAGAGACTCCAAGTTCAACCTTAAGGGGCGGGACTTAACCAGGTCTTCATGCTCGGTATCTCAGTGGAACCTCAATGTCATTTGGTGGCAGGATTTGACTCTGTAGTAATGTACAAGTAGTAACTATAACACAATTCAGCCCCTAAAGCTCAGCTCCCCCTCAGCTAGAGCCTCACTGTGTGCCACTGTCCTGAGCTGACTTCCCAAGGGGTTTCTGTCAGAGACTAAAGACGCAGACTTGTGCAGGTCTTTGGACACTTACCCAGACTTATCTGACATATCCTGTCTGGCCACTGCTCCATCCAGCCACGGCCCCACTGCACTAAACATTTCTGATGCATCAGGTATCTTATCACAGTGCTAGAAACTGACTAACTCAATAGCCAGGTCAATTCAAGGATTATCTGTAGAAGTCAGAAAGCTATACAGGGCCATGGGCCAGATCTATCCTTTTACCTGGTTTTATAAAGTTTTATTGAGACACAGCACATTCATTGGCCACTTTCCCACTGTAACAACAGTGGCGTAGCTGAGACAGAGACTGGATGGGCTCCAATGCCTAAAGTATTTGTTGTCTGGCTCTTTGCAGAAAATGTTGCTTGACTCTGGGTCAAGGGTAGCTCTTGATTAGTGGTTGGCCAAAGACAGTGTTCAGTGGATGGAGACAGCCCTAAGAGTTTGGATGCCCTTCTCAGGAGGCCCCCCTTCCACTTGGCTTACCAGGTAGATTTCGCTGTCTGACTTCCTCTAACTTAACTACACAACTTTAGTTTTGAAAAATTAAAACAAGCCAATGAGTGAATTAAAAAAAAAGCCACATCTTAAGAGCTTGGTGTGCCAATATCAACCAAGAAAAACATGTCAGTCAGCCCTCTGTGCCTACAGGCTCTACATCCTTGGATCCAGTTAACCATGGACAGGACTTGGGAAGAATACTATATGAACCAGATTCCTTTGTAGTCATTATTCCAAAAAACAACACAGTAAAACAACTATCTATAAAATGTTTACATTGTACTGTGAATTATATGGAACCTGGGGGTGATGCAAAGTGTTTGGGAGGATGCTGCACATATTATATGCAAATTCTAGACCATTTTATTTCAGCATGTAGCTGTCTGCAAGATCAAGGGATGGTTCCAATCCTTATTGAAAATACACCAGTGGTTTTTGTCTTTTTAAACAATACTGCTGACCAGACAGTTCTCCTAGATAAAGGAGCTGTCAATTACATTTACAGCAGGCTGAACTATGTGTCCTGAGGCTCTGGCTGGTAAAAGGTGGCCAAGATAATTTTGATTTTTATGATATTTGATCTTCCATTCCATTCCAGTGGCAACTAAATAGCAAGAACTCTTGGATTTTTTTAAGATAGGAGTTTACTATGTAGACCAGGCTGGCCTTGAACTCACAGAGATCTGCCTTCCTCTGCCTCCAAAGTGCTGGGATTAAAAGTATGCACCACCATGGGTAGCCCAAAACTATTGGCTTCCTAGGAATGATGATAAACCATTAGGAATGTACATGTTGTTCATAAAGTAACCTTAGAAGCTAAGCATGGCCAGTCCTGGTTAGCACTTGATGGGAGGCATTGTCACCGGTGTGCCCTCCCCAAGTCTTGGTGATATACGAATTCCATCTGGATCATCCATTGCTTCCTGGTAGTAGTTTTCCTGAATGCCTTTAAAACTCATCATTTATTTTAGGAGAAAATTGATATAGTGCTATTCATGGATTACAAGTATCCTAGGTAACCGCAGAAATGAATGCAGAGAAAAAGCAAAGTCAACTTTAAAATCAAGTTTCAGTTCACCAATCTCTAGGGGGATAGTCCTGCACAGAACTCTGAGTTAGAGAGAAAGTAACGTGTAACAGATGTTAGGAAAGGGACAAAGCAAGAATTTCTCCCTGATGTCATAAAGGGTAAAGAGAAGCAGGAGGGATCGCTTGGTGGGAGCAAACACATCATGGCACATAAGTGGTGGGTTCATGGACCCCATTCCATCATTCAAAAGCACATGAAACTCATTCATAAAGTGAGTAGTACCTTTCTTTCCATCATGGGCCTCAGATGTGCCCTGTGCAGGTGGCATCCTGGGCCATCAGGAGAACTAATACATGGTTCCCTTAGAGGGCAGCTAATCTGGACTCATCTCTGGAGAGATGGACTGAGGGATGCAGGGTTGTGGACACAGGTACCCTCATGACTCCCGTTTCTCTTCAGCGATGATTCCTTTGATTAACAAGCAGAGCTGTGGGCAGTAGACCCAACCACAGCTCCTGTGACATCTCTGGAGTCCAGGGCCTCGGCCTGGCCTGCCAATCCCATTTCTTAGACTCTGGGCCATCTCCTATTGTTCTTTCTCAGTGCCTCCTGACCTTTCTCACTGCTCCCTAGCACTGATAAACATGGGGCAGGAGTCCCACCCACAGGAGGTGAGGAAGTCCTTGATGAACCCTGACCCACTGCCTGGTCATTGTTGGTAGGTGAAAGGACACAGGCCCTGTGGCTATTGAGATCAGAACTTAGGAGGTACAGTCAGGCAGGGCTGTACACACACACACACACACACACACACACACACACACACACACACACGACCATTGCCCTGCTTTCCCAAGACCACACATATCCCCCATCTTGATAGGAACCTACTCTTTATGAACAGGCATCAAGGCAGGACAATGACCTGACAGTGCCTCAGGAGACATACCTGTACCCCACATTTCTGCTCTGATCCCAAGAAAAGAAGAAGCCAACCCAGGCAGCACCTAGGAGCAGAAAACCTAGACATCTCTGCAAGGTCCTCACTTAGCACTGGCAGCTCCACACTCAAGGTGGAGTGCAACAACCCTACTTTGAAAAATTCTTTGGTATGTGTGTTAGTGAAAGATGGACCCTAAACAACTAAGCTGGGCAGGGGGGGGGGGGGGGTGGGGGGCAACGAAGTCACTGGAACCAGAAACCAGGTGATGGATGCTACTGGATGGTGCCACATGACACCTCAGTGTGGCCTGCCAGGAAGGTGACGAGAACAAGCTGCCAGCTGACCAAACCCAAGCTCCCAGTTGAACTGAACTTTTATTGAGTTTATTTGTGGGACGCATGACAAGAGGTCTTTCCATCATTAGTAAGAATAAAAGGTCATTTTCACAGTCACTTTGGCACACACTAATGTCTCATGGAGAGAGAGAAAGAAAGAAGGAAAGAACAGAAAAGCAATGGTAACAATGAAACCTATGTAATACGTCATTAAGTACATACAAAATACTAATAAAATATCCCTGATAAACCAAAGTGCGTACAGACAGGAGGCAAATGCTCAGGACCGTGTTGCACCATCTGCAACCACACAGGTCTCTCACACTGCCTCGTCAAAGTTGGAAGTTAACAGTCGTGAGAAGATTAATTTGCAGTTACACACCAATTATTTACATAACAGTAATTAGTGCCAAGGGGAGGAGGAGGAGGCTTGGCTGCGTGGTCCAGCAGGAATTAGAGTTATTAACAGATGAAGGTGGCTGAGGCCAGGGGGCGTTGCTGGGACTGTCAGTTGGGAGTGCTACATTGGTCACGGCTAAGGACCCAGGTGTAAGGTCACCCTCTGGGTGTAAGGCCGCGCTGTGGGAGCTCCTTGTGGGAGTCTCCGCAAAACAGTCAGCGCCAACTGGCCAGGTGGGCATCAGAGGAGGACCCCTTTTGTCAGAGATAGATGGAGCGCCTGCTAAGTTCCTTCACATACAGATGGTTCAGAGAGAGAGCAAGGCCATCTGGATTTAGAAACCTTACCCTTGGCAAAAGGTGGGCAAAAATGGGTGGGGTCCCCCTAGATCTTCAGTGCCTGCCTCCTACCCGGATCACATCCCCCATTTGAGGCTGGAGTTAGCAGCCAATTCTGTTAGCTTTCAACTTTAAGGCATCTTCTACATAGTGTTTCTAAGCAAAAAAAAAAAAAAAAAGCAATAAAAATTGAGGTATTCTGTAGTTGTTCACACTGGTAGGTGAGGCACATCCATATCTGTCAGTCAGTCAATCAATCAATCTCACTTTCAATCCTCTGAACAGGTCATATGCACACGACAAGAAAAAGGCCATTGGAGCAAATGGACAGAGAATGGAAGTGGTGTGTCCATGATGTCCCATTGCAGGGACGTGTCTCCCCGCCTCCTCCTCCATATGAGAGGACAAGGGGTGGGGGCCAAGGGCCATGTAGGTTGGGTGCAAAGGCCGGACGGAAGCAGGCCATAGTTTCACAAGTCAGAAAGGACACACTCAGCAAAGGACAACAGCAGCAGTGACAGCAGCAGCAGCCGGGAAGCCCCTGACACCGCAGGAAACTTGGGGTCTGTCACCCCGGCACAGGAGATGCAAAAAACGCACACCGTAGAGACCCCTGTGGCCTCACCTCAATGGTGGTGGCGTCTGAAAGGGGATGGGGCTGGCTTCCCCTTGGAGTTGACCCGCAGCTTCAGCCTGGAGGGATGTGGCCCAATGAGGCAGTCGCCATGGCGAGGTGGTCACGCTCGCACAGTGGCCTCAGGCCCCTCCGGCACCACAACAGATCTTTGCCCCTTTACAAGCCATCACAAAACCAGGTCCTGGCCCCTTGACAAGAGGCCAGTGTCCCCAGGCCAGACCTCCTTGAGGCTGGCCCTCGCTCGCCGCCACCAAGTGGTACAACAAGCTCTGGAGGAGCAGCCAGGCACACAGGCCCAGAGAAAATAGATTCACCCAGAGAGCGCTCAGCAGGAGTCAGGGAAGCTTTCCATAGAGAGAGAGGAGGGGAGCCCAAGGCAAGCTCCACAAGGCGCAGGGCATGCACTGGAGGGCAGAGGCAGAGTTATAAACAGGTCGGTTACTTGACGAGATCTTCTGGATGGGTGAGTCAGGGTCAGGCCGGGACAGCCACTGAACCACGTAACTCTTCTTGGAGGGATCCGAGATGTTTCCTGGAAGGAAAAGTGGAGGCTGCAGCTGCCAGGGTATCACTAAAGACCACCACCACCACCACCACAATCATAACCACCACATCCAGAGCAAAGCAGCTCGCCTCCAGGCATCCTGCCCCCCCCCCCCCCCCCCCCCACACACACACACAATACAAAGGCATGGTTCCTCTTCCTGGATGAACTGGTCTAGTCTCTTGCCTGTCTGCATCTCCAGACCCAGCAATGTCTCTCCAATTGCCCATCTCAGGCCCGTCCACCTATTAATCCATGTCCTGTTCCTTCACTCTTTTTACCCTACCTTACTTCCCGGGTTCCCTGGCACTCAAGCTCTGTACTGGAGAAACCTGGTGAGGATGCCCAATCCTGCCACCCCTACCAGGACTGTCATCTGACATCTTGTACTCTGTCCTCTGTAGAAGAGAATAGTGGGGACAGAGTCTAGCCCTGAGTTGTTGTGTGGACCAAGATGTTGAAACGCATGTGATACTGGACCAGGCATCTGCACAGTGTTCTTGGCTGTTGTTCTCAAAGAACACAGGGCACCCTCTACCCACATGGGCATCCCCTTCCTACACTGGCATCTCTGTTGCATAGGCTACGCATGCCTGCTGGCAGTCCTGCTGCGCTGTGGTTCACTGTGGGTCATTGGAGTTTAGGGCTGTAATATCATGCCATGAACGCAGGGATGGGCTGAGACTCCTCCTCTATGCACACCAGGACTTGTCCAAGGACACCCATGTGTCACGCCCCTCCCCATGCCCCCATCCTATTTCTTTCTAGGAAAAGTCTCAGCCCTGGCTGGGAGTGCTCAAGTTCAAGTTCACTCATGGCAAGCCCAGTCATTTTGGAAGAAGAGCAGAATTTGATTGCACCAGGCCCCCACCTCCCCTCTCCTAGGCTGTTGCATGCTGGGGTCAGGGGTGGCACAGGGCTTACGGGGACAGGGCGCCAGCCTGCAGATCCTTGCTGTCTCAGGTCGCTCCTCCTGGCAGACACCAAAATTATCATCGGCGGTGCGGCAGAGTACTGGCCGTTCCTGGGTGCCATTGCCACAGGTTACCGAACACTGTAGGTACAGAACCATTAATCAAGGTCACCTCCCATACTGAGCCTCATTCTCCCCGTGGGAGATGGTGTGGGGCAGAAGGTGGGTCTTGTCCCATAGGGGCTGTCCTAGAATGTGCATGCTCATTTCTCAGGGCTACTGCAACACCAATACCTCTGGGTCCTCCCTTCCTCTGTAGTTGGAGATCTCTCCAGGTGCTACCAAGCCCCCGCGGTCCCACAACCCACGTATAAAATAATCACTCAGACACTTATATTACTTATAAATTGTATGGCCATGGCAGGCTTCTTGTTATCTACTTCTTTTATCTTAAATTAACCCATTTCTATTCATCTATAACTTGCCACGTGGCTTGTGGCTTACCTGTACCTTACATCTCTCTTGTCATGGTGGTGGCTCATGATGTCTCTCTCTCCCCCAGCCTTCCACCTCCCAGAATTCTCTTCTCTCTTGTCCCGCCTATACTTCCTGCCTGGCCACTGGCCAAACAGCATTTTATTTATACAGAGCGATATCCACAGAATTCCTCCCATGGTGTGGTTATGATTTGAGCATGTCATTCCAGACTTGTGTGTTGGAAGCTTTGCCCTCATTGTGGTGGTAATGGGGAGGGGAGCAAAACCTAGTGGGAGGCTTCTCCGGACCTGTTTGGTCCTCAGCTGCCTGCTTCTCCATGGCATCCCTTTCCCATGTATGCCATCATGGTGCCATATGTCGCAAGATTCTCCCTCATAAGGGTAAAGTTGATGATGCCAGCACCATGACCTTAAACCTTCAAAACCATGAACTCAAGAAGCCTCTTTATACAGAAACCCTCTACACTGCCATAAATCCCTATGGGGAGTCCCCAGGAAAGTAAAACCAGAATTACTATATGACCCATCGCTCCTAGGTTTATAACCAAAGGACTCTAAGTCAACATTCCACAGAGGTACCTACACATCTGTGTTTATATCTGCACTAGCCAGGAAGCAGATCCAGCCTACCTGTCCATCAACAGGTGCACGCAGAGAAAAAAAGTGGTCCACATGTGCATGTTTGTCGGGGGGTGGGGGGACTTATATGATGTGTAGGTGCACATGCATGGGTACACACGTGCATGCGGAGGTCTGAGGCCGACCAGAATCTTCTTGACCAGCCTCCACCTCATTCATCGAGTCAGGGTTTCTCACTGGAACTCTGAGTTGGCTAACACAGCTAGCTAATCTGGTTAGTGAGCTTGTACCTGGGATTCCACCCCTGACTCTGAGCTCTAAAACTATCTATAGGCAGGCTGCTATGCCTAGAAGGCATTTACATGGGTGCTGGGGAATCCAAACTCCAGTCTTCCTGCTTGCACAGCAAGTGCCTTAACCACCAGAGCTGTCTTCCTAGTTCCTACACAGTGCAATTTTATTCAGCCATAATTCTGTTTCTCCCCATATGTGGAGCTGTGTGTACGTGTGCGTGTGCGTGTGTGTGAAGGTCATGACACTCTTGAGGGGCGCTATTTGGGAAGAGGAAAAAGGAAGGGGGAGGGCAATGGAAAAGGGAAATGAATTAGAACACGTGTGTGAGGATGCCATAAAGAAACCCTTGACTTTGTGTGTCAACTTCAAAGTAGAGCGAGGCTAATTTGGACAATGGAGGAAAGCAATGCCACTCTACAGAGAGAACATAAAGCAGATCTGCCACAGCCTTCCCCACAAAAGGTGCTCAAGCACCTCACTATGGTAACGGAAAATGGTTTAACACACTTCTCTAGTTGGAGGATGCCCAGGAAAACCTGAAGTAGACTGGGACCCCTGCAGCATCTCTGATCCGGTCCCAGAATCTTTGGTGGTCCCTCCTCTAACTTTCTCTCCAAACACAAGGCTCCAGTACCCTCTAGCCCCACACCCCACACTTCATGACCCTGGGGAGGAACCAGAGTGCATTCATACCCTGGCTCCTGGCGATGTGCTCACTCAGCCTAGTCCTGCATCCTTACCGTGAATGTGGGGGAGAGTCAACTCAGCCAACTTGGGATTCTCAAACTCTTCACATTCCTAAGCAACAGCTTGTTTTAAGGACTGGCTCTTGTGCAATTCCTGGGGACCTAACTCCTGGAAGGTTCTGAGTGATTAAAAAAAAAGCTCCTGCATGCTTGAGGCCTTGGGGCAGGCCGTGCCAGCTTTGCTAGGCAGCTTACACCAGCAATGCAATTTATGTATGGTAAATAACTGCTTTCTATCCTTCTGGGATCTGAGGTCCATCACCATGTAGCTGGTTCCCTGATGGAAACCCTGGACTTCCAGGCTGTGGTTCCCATGATGCCCTGAAACCTGAGCTGTGGCCTGAGGGGACCGGAGTTCTATCACAACTGGACTCATCCAAGCTCAGTTTGGGGTCACGGGCACGGAGCCAAGAAAACGGCTTACCTGGGACCAGGACCCGGCCCGCCACCGCCCAGGGCAGAGCTCACGGTTGCAGGCCCTGCGGCTCTCAGGACGGTGGTCATTGCAGTGTTTGGTGTGCACGGAGCGGGTGGTGTTGTTGTGCAGGGGTTGAATACAGCGTACGGAGCGCACTTGCATGCCGGTTCGCCCACAGCTCTGACTACAAGGCTCCCATTCACCGGTGACCCACCTGCCAGGGCAGAGTGGCAGGTGGTCAGGGAACCAGTCTGGCTGTGGCCCAGGTGGGCAATGAGAACAGAGATGGCAGCTTGTTCAACTCCACTGCCACTGAAGCACTTTCTCGTTTTCACAAAAGCACCCGCCATGTGGGCAGGCTTGCAGGGAGAGGAAACCGAGGCTCAGGTGAGTCTGACAGGCTCTGTTGGGCCTAGTGGCCTCAAGCGTTTTGCCACCCATCTATTCCCTCAGGGTCCTTATTCTGACTACAGTTTCATCTTCTGATGGTGTCATGAACCCTCCCCAGCAAAGCTCAGTAGCACTGTGGAGTCCCTCTACCTAGCCACCTTCCCTGACCTGGGCCCAGAAATGCATCCTGCCAGGGTCTGAAGGTCTGAGAATCAGCACTGTTGCTTAGAAACATCTAATACAGCCCAGGCCCTCCGTGCCTCAGTTTCCCCACCTAAGTGTTAACATTCTCTCTCTCTCTCTCTCTCTCTCTCTCTCTCTCTCTCTCTCTCTCTTTCTCTCGGTTTTTTTGAGACAGTGTTTCTCTGTGTAGCTTTGCGCCTCAGGCTGGCCTCAAACTCACAGAGATCTGCCTGCTGCCTGCCTCTGCCTCCCGAGTGCTGGGATTACAGGCGTGCGCCACCACACCGCCCAGCTCATTTTCTGTCTTTTATGAGATGCTTATGGAGCTTCCAGTCAGTGGGTCAGAAGTGGGCCTGCACCTTTAACCTATGGTATGGTGGCTGAAGAGCCTAACACCCCATGAGATGCCAGGCCCAGGGTTTCTGGGGGGGGCCTGGCTTCATTCCTCCCTCCATGGTGTGCCCTGGGCTGTGCCCCCTCCCAGCACTCACACAGGCTGGGAGCATTCTTGAGGGTTGCAAGCTCGGCGGATGGCTTTGGGCTTGGCGAGGGCGCTGCAGAAGGCTCGGTGTACCATCTTGCTGTCCAGCCTCCGGCGGCAGCCATACTTAGTGAACTGGGACCCTGAAGACAGAGAGCTTGAAGGGGCTCAATGGGGCAGTGGGATCCTCAAGGGGGCTTGGAGAGGTGGGGCCCCCACCAGCAGTATTAGCCCCGTTCCCCTCTCTCCTCTCTGCTTTTTTTCTTCCTATACAGTCACATTGGCTTTGAACTCATTCTTTGTCCCAGTATGCCCGCACACCTGGAATCCTGCTGCTGCTGCCCTCCAAGGGCTAAGACTATAGGCTTGTGCCACCATGCTCTATTTCTCCTTGCTCTTAAAATGACATGGAGGGTGAGGAGGGAGCCTTGGAGATATCGAGCAAGGAACTCACCCTTCACCCCGTCAGAGGAAGGGCAAGAATGTAGGCTCTCTTGATGGCTTCTGGGGTCACAGGGATGACCCTGTTCCCTCCCATCACTTGGCCATTTGCTCTACCTTAGGGTCTGAGACAAAGCAGGATTTGATCAACACAGGGCACCTGGTCTGCGTGGCACCTTATTATCACCGGCTCCTGCAGTCTTTCTCAGTGCAGTGCTGTTCTTCCCCAAGAAGAGTGGGAAATATCTAGGGTATCTAGTGCACAGAGGCTGGGGGTACTGCTCAACCTCCTACAATGCAAGACACCCCACCCAGGACAGAGAATAATGGAACCTGAATTTCCATAGCACCTAGCGAGTATTCAAGAGAATCTAAGCCCAGCCAGGCAGCCTGCTCTAGTCCCGGGCATCCAAAAGCATCTTGGGAAGCAAAGGATTAAGTGCCACTGACCCATGAAAGTGGGGGCAGGGAGCAGTGAGATTGTGCAGATTTCCCCTGGGAAGCACTGTGTTCAGGAAAAGCACTTGCTGGGGATTAGCCAAGGATGTGAAAGGCCTGGTCTCCATCCTGCAGTACTATCTGGAGGGGGTAGGGCCTGTAAGAGGTCACTGGGGGGTGTGCTCTTCAAAGGGGAGACTGGGAATCCAGCCCTCCCCTCCCTCTCTTTGCTTCCCAGACACCTGCTAGGCTAGGCAGGTAAGACAGGTGAGCAGCTTCTTTGATGTATATCTGTTCCTGCCATGATCAGCTACCTCAACACAGCCCCAAAGCAATGGGAGCTACTAGCCATGGGAAGAAGCCTCCAAAATTGTGAGTGGAAATACAGTTTTCTTTTTTATAAGCTGATTATCTCAAGGGTTCATTACGATGACAGAAAACAAACACTACCCCAAGGCTGGTATGGCCAAGGCAGGGAGGTAAGGCATGGAACATCAGTGTGCCCAGGGGCTGCTGGCCTGGGCCTCAGAGGCCACAGGGAGAATTTTAGCTTTTGTCTCACAAAAGGAGGGAGCTACTGGAGGTGTTACAACACAGGACAGGGAAGGTTCACACCTTTATTTTAGTTTTCCGTTTGTATGTGTGTGCATGTGTGCAATCTGTGGAGGCCGGAGGTTCATGTCAACAATCATCCTTGATTCCTCTTCCATTTTATTTATTGACACAGGGCCTCACAATCAAATCTAGAGCTTGCCAATGTGGTTAGTATTGATGAGCAGCTTGCTCTGGGGAATCCCCTACTCTCTTGCTTTCCAAGGCTGGAATTATAGGAGATCCCCCATGCCGGTCCCACTTCTGCATAGGTTCTGGGGATCTGAACTCTGGTGCCCATGCCCTCAAGGCAAGCACATTAACCACTGATCTGTCTCTCCAGCCCTGATTCATTCTTTTAAAAGTCGAATTCTTTGAGGTCAGTGGAGTCTACTTTTCCTCTATCTCTCCCAGCCCCCAACTCTGGATTGATCAGGTTTGTGGGGTTTTTCTTAGGGAAATGAGCTCCCCAGAAGTGTCCCCAGGGCTTCTGGGGTCTTGCTAGTACTGCTGCCTGCCCCACTCAAGGGTCAGCCTCCCACCAGACCGCCTCACTATCCACATACTAATGCATTCCACGCTGGTGTGACCCAAACCCGACAGGCCGTTCTGGCTACATTTTGTCTGCTGTCTCAAGCACCTGCCCTTCCCAACTCATGGACTTTTCCCAGCCTAGGTTAAGCCTTTGATCACTCCAATGGAGGCCCCTGCTGTGCTGTTCCCCCAGGCACTTCTCATATCTGTCACAGGACAAACTCACTGGCCTCAGAGTTGCAGTCAGGAGGCACTGTTGGCCCAGGAAACTTCACTGGGAAGCCCATTCAACCAGCCCCAACCTCCTCTAGGCTCACACTGAGTCTCAGCCCAGGGGTATCCCACCTCCAATCAAGCCCCAGCAGTGAGAACCCCCCTCACCTCCACCGCAGGGCTTGGAGCAGGGAGACCACTTTTTCAGGGCCCACTCATGGCGCACAGAGTCGTCTTCCAGGACATTGTTGTCATCGACATTGAGCGAGTCCTCGTGGATCATGTATTTGTATGTCAGTGAGATCCGAGTGTCTCCTTCGGGGATAACCTGGGCCCACCCCAACATGGTTATGAGAATGTCTGGCCAGCTTTTCATCCCCCCTCTATAGCCAACTTAGAGGCATCGGGTAGACTGACAACCAGGGGAGATAGACAGTCCCTAACTTATGATGGTCATCTTTAGTGGCTTTTCAACTCACAACAACACTTAAGAGTTTGAAATTTAGACCTTTTCCCTGGCTGGTGGGATGTGGTGCAAGCTTCTTGTGATGCTGACGGCGGTAGTGAATACTGGTTGTGGTTTATGCAGCCAATAAAGTTTTGTATGACATGTTTATGAAGATTAAACCACTAAGGAGAATCTATATAGAGTTAGGATCTCACAGGCTACAACATTGAAACAATTTTTTAAATTACATTTTATTGATTTATTTTTCATGCATGCACTCATTCAGGCCATAGAGGCCTGAAGCAGGTATCGAGTCCCTAGGAGCCAGAGTTATAGGCATGTGTGAGCTGCCTGCTGTGGGTGCTGGGGCACAAGTTCTAGTCTTCTGGTAGGGCAGTGAGTACTCTTACCTTCTGAGTCATATCTCCAGCCTTCCCTCTCTTTCCAGCTCACCCTCATTTTTGAGACAAGGACTTGTTAAGTTGGCCAGTTGGCTGGAACTTGCTATGTAGACCTTAAATCGTCTATGAAATCTGCTATGTAAACTTGCTTTAATCTTCTGGCTGTGCCTCCTGAGCTGGGATTGCAGGTGCCTGACTCCATGCCTGGTTCAGTGTGTTTGTTGGTTTTTGGTAAATAAACTATATCACTCAAGCAATTCATTAAAACTAAAAATTTTAAAGTGACTTGAAAATCCAGCCCCCTCAGGATCCTCCATAACCAGGAGCAGTCTTGTGATCCTACACCCAGGGGACCTACACCCAGGGAAGCCAGCACTTCTTAGACCCAAAGTCCAGTGTGACTGGTTTCTAATCTCTCAGGTATGAGAATTTCAGTGCAATGGCAGAGGTTAGTGGATCTGATGGTATAAACTGTGACTGTCATTCAAATAGAAAAACATGGAAACCTCTAGAGAGGAGACTGTCCACCATCAGTGAGAGCTGGTGCAGGAAGCAGAGCCCTGGTGTATGGGCCCATGCCCACTCATGGCTGACTTGGAGGTGGAGACCATGGCAGAGAAAGAGGCTGCTTAGAGCAAAGGCTGAAGAGTGCAGAGGGAGCTTGGGTGTCCCAGGACCTCCCATCTTTCCCTGGGGCCGTGTGCACCCATGGTCTGGCACAGCACTCACCAGTACAGTGATGCTTCCATGGAGTGGGCCCATGGTCTGCAGCGTCTCCCTCTCATCCTCATTCCTGTATTCCCACTCCACACCCATGGCAATGAAGGATCGAGAATTGGGGTCCAGGTGGTTCTCCTCATTTAAGATGAACTTGCCTGTCTCCAGGTTCTTGACGGCTGAGAATGGTAAAGGAAGCACATAGTTACTCCAGCATGCTGCTACTAGTGGGTAGGAGAGGGGTTTCCAGCTGCCCCCCCCAGCTGCCACTGGGGGTCTGTCTTTGCTAATAGTAGCCCAACTTGCTTTGGGAGTCACACCCTGCTCTTGGTTGCTCTACAGAGATCAGGCTAACCTCTGCATGGGACCTACTGCCTATCCCAGAGCCCTTTGGACAGGGTGGTCATCCACTCTTTTGCAAACTGGAGGAACATGGCCTGTCTGGGACATAGGGCTGCAGATGCTGCCAGAGGAGCCCTCTGATCTCAAGCTCTGACCTCCCCCAGAAGATGCATGTATGAAAGCCCAGGAAGTGGACTGGGACAGGTGGACTAGAGCCGAAGCACATCTGTCATCAGGGCTGTTGACCTCAGGACTTGGCCACACGACCCAAGCTTTTGAACTTCGGTACTCTGCTCTGACCTTTGGTACTCTGCCCTTCCCAGAAGAACCGGGTCTCACAGATATCGAGACAGTTGGCTCTGACTCACACAGATGGTGGCTGGTGGTGTCGGCCTCCTGGATGAGCAGGTGTCTGGCTCCAGCAGGGATCTCAAACATCTTGATGTACTCTTTGAAGGTAGAAAGGAAGTCAGATGAGAAACCATTCCAATGTGCATTCTCCAGGAGAGGCCTGCCCTCCAAGGCAGCTCCATCATTGGCACTCCTAACTGTACTTGGTAGAAGAGGGACTGAATGGAAAGCCCTGATATGCCCTACCCTGTATTTCTCATCTTCAAAATCCCATGTGTCTCAATGCTGCCTCCTCCACTGAACATCTAGGTGGGAATCCGGTCCCCAGCCATGCTGGAAGGGAGGGAGGCCCCAGGCAAGCCACATGGCCTATCTGTACCTCAGTCCCTCCATTTGCAAACCATGTTAGAACCCCATGTGCAGGAGTGGCGGGGCCAGTGCTGAGCACCTGGCCCACAAGGACATTGCTGGCTCACAACTCCTCACCAGGGCCTACATGCTTGCTCTGTGGCCTTTCACAAGAAAACCAAAGAGGTGTGTCTCCATGTCAGAGACAGAGATGTGGTCGGCTGCTGTGGGCCAACCCATAGGGTGCTGGGTCATATGGAAGCACAGCATCAGTACCAGGCTGCTGTGTTTTGGGATGAGGCTTGTGGGTGTCCCACATGGACTAGATTCAGGAAAGTCCTGATGGTAGCCATCTGTGGGCAGGAGAGAGGGAGAGAGCAAATAACATGCAGCTGGGCCTCCTGGAGGGCTGAGGGGACTGATTTTTGTGCGCGGGCCCTGATCCCAGGCTTCTAAGGTCCATCTGTAACCTAGGCCCTGTTCTCCATCCTCCACACCCATTGTGGCTTAGACTCAAGATCCCCAATCAGGTTCCCTTTTCCCCGACCCTCACAGCGCCAAGCCCCAGTCAAGGGCCTATAGAGAGTCCTTCCCGGGAGTGAGGGCATTTGGGCCCTAGCCCACAAGGTGCTGTTGACATTCCACCCCAGGGCAGAAGATGGGCTTCTCACCTTGCTTCCTGGGTGACCTCGTGAACGTGCCCTTCACCACTTTACAGTGGGTGTTGTCGCCTCCACACACCCCACACTTGTCCTCCTGCTTGCGGGAACCGATCACCCCATCACAGCCCACTTTCTGCCGGGCAAGAGAGGGCAGGAGAGGGATCCTTTGAGAACTTGTCCTTTCTTGTTCCCGAGTCCCCCAACACCCACAGTACGGGATCCCTCCCACAGCCGGGATCTGTATATCCCTTCTTAGTCACCATGACAAGGAGGAGATGGGCTTTGGGGAGAGGCAGACCCCACGTGGCCACACTGAGCCATGTGCCCTCTCCCTGCCTCCATTCATGCAGAGCACGGGGCCTAGCCTATTACAGCATTCTGCCCTCCGACCCTCCACTCTGCCCTCCGACCCTCCACGCTGCCCTTCTCCAAGAGCATCCACCTAGCACACCCCCAAGGCAGCCCCGAGGGACTTCACTCAAAGCTTGGGCTGCTTTGTTCCATGGAACAACAATGAAGTGGTGGAATCCTTAAGAGTCAAAGCTTAGTGAAGGATGTTCTTGACATTGTTTTTACATCCTGTGCACTCCCCGCAACAATCCGGAGATGCCGAGGCTTGCCTAGTAAGCATGGAGAGCTTAGTCTGAGCCCAGATCCCACATTCCATTGGACTCGTCCCCCATGTGTCTCTGCACCAGAACCAGAATGTCTGTCATGGAGGACTGTCTTGGTTGTAAATTGATGTAGGAAAGCCCAGCCCACTACGGGCAGCACCATTCCCTAGGCAGTGGATCCTGAACAGAACAGGAGAGGATTCTAGGAGGAGGTGACCCTGAACTTCGGCCCGCACTATCTCATGGCACTCACCCTGCAGTCCCCACGCACACAGAGGCTGAAGGCGTCCTTGTAGGAGCAGCGTGTCCCATCATGCACCATGCGCTTCATGGACACCACCTCCCCTGTCTCCTTGGACTCGCAGTAGAGGTGGCATCTCTCCTTGGCTGGAAGGGAAGTGTCAAGGCATTAGGCTAGAGTCTTCTTGAAAGAGCCACCACACCAGAGAAAAAACTTTCCGATGTTCTTAGAACTGATCTGCTCTACCTCCAGTCCCTGAAATCTATGCTCTGGGATGACAGAGGGAGAGGGACAGGTGATGGAAACCTCCTTTCTACCTCTCTGGCTTCTGAGACTTTGACCCTGGTGCTATCAAGCCTTAGGGAGAGATTTCCTGACTGATCCAGCCAGGATGTGTATATGGCCCACATCTTCCATCCTCACAGCCCTGAATGATGGAGAGCCTTGACTCTGCAGAGGCAAAGGGCTCTTTGCCCAGTCTCCATCTATGGAGCCTTCTTCAGAACCCTCCCTCACTGTGGGTGGGAGTGTAAAGGAGTGCAGCCACTATGGAAATCAGTGTGGACGTTCCTCAGAAAACTAAACCTATGATTCCCATGTGCTGTGCTGCACCACTCCTGGGAATACATCCAAAGGAGTCTAAATCAGCACAGCGTTAGAGATGCCTGCACATCTAAACTGTTCACAAGAGCCAAGGTATGGAATCAGCTTAGGAATCTACCATGAGAAGAATGGATAAAGAAAATGTGATACACACACACATGGAGTTTTATTCAGACATGGAGAAGAAGATAATTACATTGTTTTCAGGAAGATGGGTGTAACTTGGGATTTATCATATTAAACAAATTAAGCCTGCCCCAGAAAAACAAGTATCACATTTTCTCTCATATGCAGATTCTCTCCCCTCCATGTGTATATTCTTAGTGTGGGGAGAAGATAGTAGAGGAGCAACATGATCAAAATGTGACAGACATGTATTAAAGTGTCACGGTGAAGCCTATTATTTTGTTTAGTGAATGATGCTGATTAAAAAGAGAAAAGATCCATTTTCCATCAACCAAATGCAGCCAGTCCCCAACGCAGCCAGACCCCCTTGGAGTCAAACTCAAGTCCCCAGCACGTCCCTCTTTCTACAGTACTTTATCAGAAGCAATTGACATACTGGGACACCAGGCTGGGTGTCCTCCAGCCCTGTCAGCTCTGTCACCCCCCTCAACCCTGCAGGCATCAACACATGTCGGGCACAAGCAGGCGACTCCAACTGGTAGCCCAGACTCACACCCAGTCCCCATCCCTGCCCAGTGCCTGCGGCGGGGAACAG
The DNA here is from genome assembly GCF_903995425.1 of Onychomys torridus. Classification (NCBI taxonomy): domain Eukaryota; kingdom Metazoa; phylum Chordata; class Mammalia; order Rodentia; family Cricetidae; genus Onychomys; species Onychomys torridus. The sequence goes on along the minus strand of NC_050450.1, from coordinate 39,111,305 downwards.
GAATTGCGTGCTGAAAACTTACACGTGGAAGGGAGACTCCAGTGGAACAGAACTAGCCTTTTGTAATCATGTCCTCCATCTGTGGGTTCAACCCACAGCTGACTGAAAACACTTGAAAAAGAACTGCATCTGTACTGACCGTGTAGGCACGCTTCCTTGTTACCCTCTAGCTAATACAGATGTGCAACTGTGGTGGTTGGAACAAGAATGGCTCATCTGCTTGAACACTTGGTCCTCGGTTGGTGGAACTGTTCGGGAAGGATTAGGAGGTGTGGGCAAAGAGTGGGAGGTGTGCCTTGCTGGGAGAGGCGTGTCACTGGGGGGTGGGAGGCTTTAGGTTTCAAAAGACTTATGGGATCCACGGTGCTTGCTGGCTCTCTGCCTCATTGTTATAGAGCAATATGTGAGCTCTCGGCTGCTCTTTCCTTCCGCCATGCTGGACTCTAACCCTCTGAAACCATAAGCCAAGGCAGATGCTTTATAGATAGATAAATTACCTTGGTCATGGTGTTTTATCTCAGCAATAGACAGGTAACTAAACAACAACATTTTCATAGCATCTCCAGAGTGTTAGGTAGTTATACACAGACACTCCACTCCTTTATACAGGAACTTGAACATTCGAGGAGCTGGGTATCCTATAATGAGGGGGCACTAAAATGGAGGGACAATTACCAAGCACTCCTCTGCCTAAAGCTACCAAGTTTTCAATTCTGCAAGACACGAATGCCATTTAATGCTTCACCTGTTTGGTTCAGCCACTCACAATGGAAAGTAATATGAGAGAGGGGGCTGTGATGGGTGATTTCCATTACCAACTTGACAGTCTTGAATTTCCTGGGGAGGATCCCAGTGAGGGTTGGTCTAGACTAGGTTGGCCTAGGACCATGTGTGTAGGGGATTGTCTTCATTACTTTAACTAATGTGGGAAGACCCAGCCTGAAAGTGGGTAGTGCCGTTCCCTGGGCTTGGGTCCTGGACTATATGAAAAGGAGAAAGAGCGGAGCTCATGCATCCATTCTCTCTGCACTTGACTCCGGATGTATCAGGTGCCTGTGGCCTTGACTTCCCTGTTGTGATGGATCACAACCTGGACTGTTAACTAGAACAAGTCCTTCTTCCTAAGTTATTTTTGTTGCGGTATTTTATCGCAGCCACAGAAAAGCAACTACCAATCAGAAGTCACCTGATTGCTTCGCAGGGTCACCCTCTGCTCCGATCCCACACTTGTGGCAACCATGCAACTCTAGCCTTGTCCCCTAGATGATCACTGTAGAAATTTGTACCCTCTAAGCTTCTATCCCAGCAGCCTCTACATGTCCAATGTTCTGGTTCCCCTGGGACAGGAGCCCTGTCCCCAGCCCAGAGCCCTTGCTGAGGAGTGGGACCCTGCAGCCACACAGCCAGCACTGTGCCCTGTTGCTGGCCCAAGTGTCACCACAGATTTGCCCCATGCAGAACCAAAGGTGTAAAACAATGCATGCCCCTGCCTGCCCCACCTGGGGTCCTGTGCTGATTCCCACCTCTGCCCTCCCCAGGAAGCTCACCGTCCCGGTGTTCATGGGGCAGCCAGTGATGCTGGCCATCGCCGTGCTCAAAGTACAGGTCCCACTGACGGCACTGCTCCTCCCGGAAGTCAGCCAGGGAGTTGGGGCAGTCCTGGGGATTGCAGAGCTGGAAGTCGTAGGCCAGGCCGGAGCAGGTGCGGCCCCCGTTGGCTGGGCTGCGAGAGAAATCAAAGGTTCCCCTTCTTGGGGCCTCTAGAAAAAGATCTGGCCATGGATGGCATTTTAGGGAAATCCTTGAGTCTTAGGTATGGAAGGGGCACTTCTACTGAGCAAAGAGACGCAGTCTTACTAGGACCTGGGTAGCTCCCCACCGGGCAGGCCTTGGGACATCTAGACTAGGAGGAGCTGACAGTGACCACCCCTCATCTGTGCTCTCTCGAGAAGGCAGCAGCATCTTCCCTGGGCACACCACCTTCGCCCTGGCATCGAAGCCCAGGACCATTAATGAGCACAGATCTGTGACCACAGGTTAAGATTCTGCCTGCCCTACTGGATTACAAATCCCAGGATAACCAGAGCTGGTTGAGTCTCCCTTATGACTGGGCACACAGTTGTCATGCAGCAGAAAACATCCAGAACAATCCTGAAATTGTGGAACTGTCCACACAAGAGTCCCTAACAGACGTCTGGTGTCGGGCTGGGTCTCTCCGCCTTAGAAAACAGGAGCTTCTGTGACTTCTCTCTGCAGAGAATAGTTTCACCCCACCAGGGCCTTTTGTGGTTCTGGCTCTCTGCTGGGCTCTAGCTCTCTTCCCAAAGCAAGAGAAAAATCCCTCAGAGCCGTTCAAGGGGCCACAGTGCTCCACCTCCCCCCCAGGCTCTTTTCAGTAGGACGGCCTGGTGCCCCAAAAGGCTCCCATGTACGGATGGGGTGACCGGACACAGGTCATCTGTCCTCATCCGAGATAAACACTTGGCTCCTCCCCACGGCCGTGACTGCTCATCTCTTTGGCTCCCTGGCAGACAGTGTTTGATCTGACAGAAACATTGCAGCTGCCTCAGGGAACAGAGAAGGAGGTTGTACTGACTGGCTTTGCGTCATCTTGACACAGGCTAGAGTCATCAAAGAGGAAGGAGCCTCAGCAGAGGACACGCCTCCATGAGATCCAGCTGTGGTGCACTTTCTTAATTAATGATCAGTGTGGGAGGGCCCAGCCCATGTGGGTGGTGCCATCCCTGGGCTAGTGGTCCTGGGTTCTATGAGAAAGCCAGGGGGAGCAGGCCAGTAAGCAGCACTCCTCCATGGCCTCTGCATCAGCTCCTGCCTCTGGGATTCTGCCCTGTCCTGACTTCCTTCAGTGATGAACAGCAATGCTGAAGTGTAAGCAAAATAAACGCTTTCCTCCCCAACTTGGTTTTTTGGTCACGGTGTTTTGTCGCAAGCAATAGTGATTTTAGCTAGTTGCCTCAGTGAGACCAGATAGACTGGATATGTCCAGGGACTTTCGAGCCAGCCTGCACCTGACCCACTTAGGGGCTGGCAATCAGTTTATAGTTTTATGTGACATTCTAGATTGACAATATTTTCAGGTAAAAACAAAATTGAAATACCTGATAGTCCAACACAGTATAGACAAATGACGCCACCATGTGTGAGCAGCCACAGGACCCGAAGGAAAGGAGGGAGGGAGGGGCTGAAGGTAAGGACCCTGGTACTGCAGCATAAGTGTCAGTCCTTAGCCCTGTCTCTCAGCTGACTGCAAAACAGCTGCTTGGCTCCAATTGCCACTGTCTAGGCTGCTGACATCCTGGGACCCACGAGAGTCTCCTCTGTGGAACCCCCCCAGTTCCCCCACTTCTATCCTCCACTCCCTAAGCCAAGAAGGGCAGAGGATGCCCGTGTCCAGAGTGGACTGTGGACCCCTGTGACCAGGAACTGATGTTCCCAGGGTGTGGTGGAACCCTGGAGCCCTCCCTCAGAACCCCAGCTTCAGAGACAAATAAAGACTGGGAGGTTTGCCCTCTCCCTGAACCTGGCATGCAGCAACGCCCAAAGCCCTGCGGAATCGGGCTCTGGAACCCTAGGCAATGTCAGCTCAACTCACTGTGGGTTGTCACACTGGCGGGTCCTGAACTTGACGCCTGTGCCGCAGGTGCGTGAGCAGGAGCCGAACGGAGTCCAGGCGCCCCAGTTGCCATCTCGTTTGAGGATATCCGGTGTCAGCCAGATGCAGTGACCTTTAAAGCAATGCTAAAAGATAGGAAGGCGGGCTGGTGAGGCGGCTCATTGGGCAAAGGGCCTTGCTGCTTACTGACCTGAGTTCTATCCCTGGGACCCACATGGGAAGAAGAGAAATGAAATCCCTGTGCTGTATTCTGACTTCTGTGCACATGCCTCACCCCCCAAATTGAAAAACAACAAAAGTCATTACAAAGACAAGAAGGCATTCCTTCACCCATCACCTACACCAGAGATGCTGGAGAGGCCTACTCCCCTCAGTGGGCCAGTGTCTGCAATGGCTGCCCTGGGCCTGCTCCGAAGGCAAGGGGCTATGAGCTGACCTGGGAGAGGGGGAGGGGCTGTAGTGTCTGATCTGGGGGGTGGGGGAGGGGCTGTAGCATCTGATCTGGGGGGTGGGGGAGGGGCTGTAGCATCTGATCTGGGGGGTGGGGGAGGGGGCTGTAGCATCTGATCTGGGGGGTGGGGAGGGACTGTAGCATCTGATCTGGGGGGTGGGGGAGGGGTTGTAGTGTCTGATCTGGGAGTAGGGGAGGGGCTGTAGTGTCTGATCTGTGGGGGTGGGGGAAGGGACTGTAGTGTCTGATCTGGGGGGGGGGAAGGGGCTGTAGTGTCTGACCTGGGAGTCAGGGAGGGGCTGTAGTGTCTAATCTTCCTGGCCCTAAAGACCAAAGCACTTCAGACAGGCCTCACCTTGCCTGTGACAATAAGAGGAATGGGATGTCCAGGCCCACCCTTCAGGGCCTTGTCCAGCCTACTCTGAAGCACTGTGCCTGTGGCATGTCATGTTCTCAGGATAAATGCCTCCATGTGCCTGGACAAGGGCTCAACAAGAACATGAAGCCAGAGATCTGGGAGACATGTCAGGTCTAAGGAGACTCGGGGTATGGAGGAGGAAGACCGTGAAGACAGGAAGCGGAACACGGGTGGGAAGAACACTAAATTCCATCCTCTCACTCTTGCCAGGGGAGGAAGCATATAAAACCCGATAAGAAGCCATGCTAAGAAGACTTCAAAATGTAAAAGAGTACATTAGTATTTCAGTACATCACAATCCAACACATGGCTTGTTGGTTTAGAATAAGAAAACATCACTCAAAATAAAAACAAGTAATAGCACAATTACCACAAATGACCCAAACTGGAAACATCTTTTTTTCTACCTGTGTGTGTATGAGCATGTGTGAGTGCATATGTGTGTTTGCACGCGCGTGCGTGCGTGCGTGCGTGCGTGTGTGTGTGTGTGTGTGTGTGTGTGTGTATGTTGCATGTGTGCGTTTGCACGTATGTGGAAAACACACATATTGCCTATGTGAGTATGAGGGTGGGGGTGCATGTGTGTACTTGAGTCTGTGTGGAGCACCAGACTGTGAATCGCAGAGCCAGCAAGATGGTTCAGCAAGTCAAGGTACTCGTCACCAAGCCTGACAACCCGAGTTTGACCCCCAGCTTCCATGCCGTAGAAGGAGACATCTGGCATGAAGGCTGTGGTGGCTGCCCATCTCTGAGGTGTCCCTCTCAGAGGTCTGAGTGCGTGTCAAGATATGTGTCTAGTGCTGTCAGGCTGGGCAAATGGGACACACGGCCGCCAGTCGTGACTAAGTGATCCAGCATCTCCTTTCTGGGTGCGTTGCCTGCTTCCGTGCTTCCCTCACGTAAACATGGTGGGGAGGAGATGAGCTCACAGACAGGATGGCGCTTGCTCCTGTCAGGTGGTGGAGGTGGCAGAACTCACAGGCAAGGAGGGACACTGTGGACTTAATGCTTTTGTACCCTCCAACTCATGTGCTAAAGCCTTAATCCCCACCGTGGTGTTGTGGGAGATGGAGCTTTGAGGAGGTCATGAAATCACGGCCTCGTGAAATGGATCAATGTTCTTATCACAGGGGGTGAGAGAAATTCTCTCATGCACATGGTGACCCCTGATGGCTGTGTAGTTCCAAGCTTGGCTGGGCTCTGAGAGGAAGGAATTCTTGTTTAAGCCCACCTGCATACTCCAGGCCCCTAGAAAATGATTGGCTAAAGAGTGAGTATATTATTTCACCTGAACCAATGAGAATGGGGCCTGGAATCTTGGCTGGACAAACAGGAAAAGAATGTTTTCTTTCCATAGACTTGTGGAGAGGGTGGGTGGCCAAGCAGTGAGAAATCTTGACAAGGGACAAGCCAGAGGCCCTGGGACTGTCAAGGCTAAACCTCATGCTGTACCTGGGAGCCACCAGGCCTCTTGCTGACTTCATAGCAAAGTGACCCATAGCTACCCACAATGGGCAAGGGATCTTGAGGGAAGCTCCAACCTGTCCAGTGTGGAGAATGATTAAAAGTAGGAGTGAAGGTTGAGGATGTAGCTCAGCATGTTTGTGTGGTATGAAGGAAGCCCTGGGTTCTATCCCTAGGACCACATAAACCTGGCATGGTGCCATATGCCTGCAATCCTAGCACTAGGCAGGTGGAGATGGGAAGATCAGAAGTTCAAGGTCATCCTTAGCTACCTATCAAGTTTAAGACCAGCCCAGGCTACATGACAGGGTATATCGAAAATGGGCGGGGAGGCAAGGAAGAGGGGCAGCTAGGGCCTCCTAAGAAGACTCCTGGTTCCTCCTACAGATACTCCAGGGCCTGTCTCTGGTTATTGTGTGCCTTAAGCTCATGTCCCCCCTCCTTAGCTCTGACTCACCTTGCCAGGTGCACACATAGTCCCGTCCAGTGGGGGGCCCTTCTTTGTCTTACAAAAGTAAGGGTTGTCAGGGTGGCTGCACCACAGCTGTTTGCAGGGGTCAAAGGTCCGGAACTGGAAGATAATACCCTCAGTTTATCAGGAGACCTCCCTCTTCAGCAGACCACCCAAAACGCCACCCCCCACACCAGTCCTTTAACCTGAACTGGCCCGTGAACGCGCCTGTGTGGGTGAGTGCCACAAGATCCTCGTGTTTCTGGGGTCATGAGGACCGTGTGCATGCAGTATGGACACGACCGTGTCTCTGGGTATTGCTGAGCCCCCCCCAAGTCGGCAGATGAGAGGCAGAATGTCTTTCGCGAAAGTGGAGTGGGCATCCCTGGGGCCTGGGCAGGAGTGGCTGGTGCCTTAAGTGTCCTCACCACAGGGCCCTGGGGACACTTCTGTGTTGCCCCCCTCCCCCACACTCACCGCAGTGCACATCATGTAGTCCAGGCCAAAGTCAAAGCGGCATTGCTCGTTCATGGAATAGTGCAGCCCTGGGAGCTGAGGCAATGCCGGCCAGTCGTGGGCGAAGGGATCGTCACGCAGGCAGTCATAGGAGCTGTAAGGGGACACGTGGGTACCGCCAGCAACCTTCACTGGGGAAGCTGAGGTCCTTTCTGGAGTTACCGTGGTGGGCAAGACTTCACAACCCTCGTCAAGGTCTGAGGGTTCAGGGTGGACCCGAGTACACTGGGCACTGTGCCCTCTTAGAACTGAACCCAAGGAGGGGTCACCCTTAGGGGCCCAGGGAGGTACTCACTGCAGGTAGCGGCCAAGCTCCTGTTGGCTGCAGCGGGACCAGTGGAATCGATGGAAGGCAGCCTGCACCAAGGGTGCCATGATGCTGCCCAGCCGCACCTCGTCACCGCAACGGTTACCCTGCCCATCATGCTCCATGCCCAGCCTGGGTGGGAAGCAAGGCAGCCTGGCTGGACTCTTGCCTGACTGCACTGACATTCCATATCCCCACACCTCAACCAGGAAGGCATTTCTAACAACCACAGTGGACATCTCTGAGCTTGTCTACTCTGACCCACATTGACGAGAGTCTCGAAGCCACAGCTCCTCTGTGAAGAGGACATCCACCAAGCAGGGCTCTCACCCCATCCCTAAGGAGGGTCACTATTTCCTGAATGCACAGTGGGGGCAGGGATGTCAATAGCCTAGAGCATCCCGGGTACTCTTTCTTCTTGCACACACCCCCAGCAGCTTTGCAAAAACCCATGAATGCTTATCTGGCCCTGAGATTCAGTGTCTCTACTGTTGCCTGGAATGTGCACATTTGGGCAGTCCCGGCTTTTTGACCCTGAGCTACCCTTGCTCAGGGCCCTGGTGACCCATCTACAAAAAGTTCTGCCCCTGGGACTTGTGGCCCAAAGGTGTTTTTTTTTTGTTTGTTTGTTTTTGTTTTGCTTTGTCAGCAGAAAGCTGACCTCAGGCCAGAGTAACAGGAAAGCAAGTCTAAGTGGCTCTCCTCCATGGCTGTCCCTCTCGGGCACAGGGAAAAGGGATCAGCCAGGAGCAGAGGATCCGATTTCTCCATACAAGGATGATCAGGCCACTTACACATGGCCAGTCTCATGAGCCACCACAAATGCCGAGGAGAAGCCATCTTCATGGTTCAGGGTGCAGCTGCGGACCGGGTGGCACATGCCAGTGACAGGAGCATAGCCTGGGAGGAGACAGAAGGTGGCTCCAGCCTCCAGGCCTAGACACCCCCAGATAGCCCCAGGTCTCAAAATCCCAGACAGCATCCATCCCCAGAGCAGTTCTACAGAATCAGCTGCCCCCTGCTGGTGGGACTCCACAGATACCTGCACGGACAGCAGGCACCATGCCCATGGCCAGAGCTTGGCGGCCACGTTGCAGGTCACAGCCCACACTGTGACTGGCACAGGTCTCTACTGGGCCTTGCCTGTCACTTCAGCAGTTTCCGGCCTGCTTTCTCTTCCTCACCTTGTGCACTGGCTCTGCTTCTGTGATTGGACTATAACTATTTCCAACCTTCTACGCTGTTGGGTTTCATCGGTTGTTCTTTGCTAAATTACTTGAGACGCATGTATCTATGATCTATTTTCAACCTTCTTCCTAATAATAGCTATATGAATCAATTTATTATGATGTTAGCTTTATACACAGGCTTTAAAAAATTATATTGGGGTGTGTGTGTGTGTGTGTGTGTGTGTGTGTGTGTGTGTGTGTGCAGGCCACAATGCCCGTGTAAAGGTCAGAGAACAACTTGCAGGAGTTTCTTCTCGCCTCCCGCCATATGGGTCCTGGGGATTGAACTCATGTCCTCTGGCTTGGCAGCAAGTGCCTTTTCCAGCTGAGCCATCTAGCCTCATCAGCTCGAAACTGTCAAGTCTTCACTCATTTTCTTAGCTGTTGTTCTACCGGTTACTAAGAAGCGTCTCCTAACATCTTCAACCACACAGTTTGCTCAATTTTTTGACTTTTATGTCTGTTGGCTTTATGTAGTTTGAACCCTGTGTAAAGAATCAATTGGTAACTTATCTCAGCAGCCTGAAGTCCAGACTCTGGACACGATCTCATCTTCAGGCTCTGAAGCCCTGTCTGGTCTAGCCTACCATTCCTGACCTTCCTCTGTTCCTCAGGGCAATGATGGTTTTTTTGTTTCATTTGTTAGTTAGTTTGTTGTGTTTTGATTTTGTGGGGTCTGATGGGGGTCAGGAAAATGAATCAGGCTTTGGTGGTTTTTTGGAGCCATAAGGTCGATACTACCCTACCAACCCAGACACTCGGGCAGCTAAGGTAACCGCAGCCCCTCTACTCCTGCTCTCCAGACTAGGCTCCAGCTGTTGGGAGCCCCTGCACGCCCCAGCTTCTTTCCCTGCATTACCCGGCAGAGGACTAACCTTGCATGCCAGAGGGCCCGAAGTCCTGCCGTGTAAGGAAGATGGCATGGTCGTGGTACTCATCATGGTCTGTGTCCGGCTTCTGCTGGAGGTAGGCCCAGCGACAGACGTTCTCCAGACTCTGAGAGGGGTTTCCAATCTCAATGAGGCTCATGGACTACAGTGGGTGGAGAGAGACAGAAGAATGGGGTTGGTATCTGGCAGATTTCTAGGGGTGAACAGACAGTTGTGCTCACAGAGCCCAGCCTTGGGGATCTGGTCCAGGGGCTACTCAGCTTCCTGCCGAGTCACTTCCAAGACTTGCCTTCCATTTTGTTCTATTCTTCTGAACAGAAGAGAAGGCTCCTGGTCACCCTTACCTGCATGACTTTCTACACTGTCAAGCAGAGAGTGGGGTTGGAGAATTATCTCAAGTTTCCTTTGGGGCCAGGCCATCCCCCTACCAAGCTTACTCCTCGGTTACAAGCAGGACCCCATTTGCCCTAGACTGTTGTGTGTGTGTGTGTGTGTGTGTGTGTGTGTGTGTGTGTGTATGTAGGGTGTTCCTCACCATGCAACCCAGGCAGCTCACAATTGGCAGCTTGCTTCCTCTAGTACTAGTGGCTGAAGAGACAATGAAAGAATGCATGCATCTTGAACACAAAGGCTTGGCCCATTAACCAACCTCATTCTAGCTTATGATGGGAAGCCACCATACCACAGCCGTGGGGACTGTCGGGTTACCTTTCCCACTTGACTCACGTAGGAGTCAAGCAATTTGGAGGTGTGTTACTGTCACTTGCATCCAAAAGAATTCTGAGCAACACACCCCCTCTTTCGTGGGAACCACGAACATGCCCGGCAAGGACACTGGCTGGCAGGGAAAGACAGCAGCTAGCTGATTGGCATGCCACACATCAGGGGAGGAAAAGAGCTCTGGCCAAGTCTTTGAAGAATCCACCAGGTGTATAGACTCAGATACTTGGACCAGTGGGCAGGAGGGCAACAGGACAGAAGGCAGGAGCCAGGTTGATGCAGGGTAAGAGCAAATGGGTCAATACTATGCAGACAGAAGTTCCTCGTTACCCACAAGAGGTTCTGGGAAGAGGTTGAAAACTCAGGTATCTTCAGGGGTCATGTCCACTGAACACTGGCCCATGGCTGGCATTCAAGAACAGGGGCCCAGGTTTGCCAGACCAGATGTCTCGGAAGGGTCTACTACTAAACGGAAAGCTTACAAGCTCAGTGGGTACAGTGCCAGCTCAGAACACCAAAACCCTGGGTTCAATTCCCAAGCACTTCCCAACCCAATAGTTGGGTTCACTTGCATGAAAATGGCTTTAGTGGACATGACAAAGCTCTACCCCTCTCCCCGAGTCTCTCATTTAAGAACTTCTGAAGAAAGGCAGATCTTCCCGGGGAAGGACCCCCTTCCCCACTTGAGACAGGACCCGACACTGCAGTGGACAGAGCACCCCACCATGTTGCAGATCGGACACGGGCTGATTCCATCTCTTCCCCAGCCTCTCTTGGCACACAAGGTGATTTCACTGCCACGGCAGGGTAATTTATCAAAATATTGATTTGTGTTTTTGTTTTTGTTCTTGTTTTGTTCTCTGTCCATTCCAAGAAGGCAGACTGTTAGCAGTATCCCCCAGCCCCAAGGGGTTCCTGCTATGGGGCAGAGCTCAAGGGGTCTAGGACCCATTTCCTAGCTTTGGAATCCCAAGAAAGATCTCTAAAGGGCAGGGTAGAGAGACAGATTTGGGGAGCATTGTCCCAGACAGGAGCTGCACTACAGAAGGGGAGCCCAGGAAGGAAGGACTTCAGAAACAGCAACTGTGAGCCTTGATGTGCAGGCAGGCACCCCAAGTGACAAGGTGTGGGTAGTGCATATATGGCCATCCCTTGATGTCTGCTGGGGGAGTGTTCTTAGTACTCCAGAGAATACCACATTAGTAAACGCTCAAGTCCCTTCTATAAAAGGATGTAGCATTTGCATGGAACCTCACACCTCCTTTCGTATCCTTTAGATCAGCTCTAAATGACTTATACCACGTACCACAGTATAAGTGCGGAGTGCATAGTTGTTATACTGATTGTTTAGGGAATAACAACAAGATAAAAGCCTGCATATGTTCAATACAGATGCCATGTTTCCTCCTGATTATCCTCCATCTGTAGTTGGTGGAATTGGCAGAAGCAGAGCTGTGGGTGTGGAGAACCAACCGCATTTTCTCCCAACCTTTTCAAGGTTTGTCCGATCTCAAGCAGGCACCAAGGACTCAAGGGACAGTGTCCTTGTTCTTACTGGGTCTGGAGCATTTCAGGGGTCACAGAGTGCCCTGCCCAAAGGCTAGCCTATGACAAGACATCAACAATACATCCAGTGGCAAGGACGGGACCCATGTGCATTTTGGAAAAAGCCGGTTGTTGCCGGAGAGGGCTGGAGTCAGGAAGGAGAAGCAAGTGTGGCCATCGTACTGTCAGAGAGCTCAACATCTGGGTGGATCGGGAGGCAGGAGACGTTAAGGGCCAGGGGGTGGGGACAGTGAGGCAGGGATAAAGGTGGCTTCTGGCTTTGGTGAAGGATGGGAGTGGAGGCAAGGGGGAGGGTGTATGGGGAGTGCCTGATGGCTTAGCAGGGAGGGTGTGGGATCTGGTCACAGCGCTGGGGACAATCCATCGAAAAGATGGAAAGTTCAGTTTGCTCCCTTGGTGAAACCTCCAGGGAATACCTCCTCCCGGCTTCCCGGGGTACAGAACCCAACATTGAATGGACCAGATGCTCTGCCTCCAGGTCAAGGGTCAGCCCGGAACTCAAGCTAAGCTAATGGAACAGAAGCTTGAAGAATTGAAAATCAACTGACATTCCTTAGAAGCGCAGAGACGTTTCTGCCCCTTTTCTTCATCCTACCCCCCCCCCCACTTCATGGGACCCACTTCCTGTCTCACCCCACATGTCCTCTAAGATTCCTCTCAGGAGTCTGGAGAGATGGATCGGTGGTCAAGAGCATGCACTGCTCTTGCAGAGGACCTGAGCTCTCAGCCACCTGTAGCTCCAGCTCCAAGGGACCCACTGGTCCCTGTGGGCACCCCCACTCTCAGGCATATACCAACCTCTACTACCTCCACATAATTAAAAAAACATTTTTAAAGAGCTCTTTTGGAGGCAGAGATATCTGGGACAACTGGGCAGGTCCAGGTCCTTGGAAGGAGACACAAGCTGGCTGTGGGCAGGGCAAGGTACCAACTGTCAGAGGCAGTCCAATTGCCACTGGGCCAGATGCAGGGACCCTGATAGGAAGCCCTGGGTCCCCAGTGGGTGCTGGAAACCCCAGAGTATTGATGCTATATACACTGTGCTTTCCCTATATATGCATATTTATGATAAACATTGGCCCCTGCAAGCACTTGATGGCTTCTCTCTAGTCCAATTGCATTATGATTATCTACCTCTGCACCTGGACAAGGTGATAATTCAGTGTCCTGGCAGGATGGCATGAGATGGTGCCTGATTTCAACAAGTTCCCCAGAGCAGCACACAATTTAAACATGGTAAACTTTTTGTTTCTGGAATTTTCCATTTAGTATTTTCACATCACAGACGGCAGGTATTCCGAGTGCAAAGGAAAACTGAAGATAAAGGAAACCTTCCTGCTTCTTAAGCCTGGCTGTCTTGTGGAAGTCAGAGGTTGGGAGAGGCGTTCATTTCATTGGCCTTGGCCTTCTGTCATCCTTTCAGCTCTGGAAGCATCCAACGCCCAGCTCCTATTAACCTTTGTGGTCGTTTTTTTTTTTCCCTAGGAAAGTCTTTGTGTACCTGTTCACAGTTGTGCTGGAGTGGGGACAAGTGAGCAGGAGATAATTCTTACCAGGGTTTGGCTGACTCTGTAGGCTGGTGGTGCTCTTGCAGTGAGAACAGCGAGCCTGGGGGCTGAAGCAGAGGGGTGGCACGTGGTGCTATTTGAACCTATTGGACGATGGCATATCCATTCCCCGAGGCTGAGTGGCAGCTGATGGAGCAAGGGCTTGCGTCCTGGGCTGTCACACTGACAACAGGTCCACAACTTTGACCCCAGTGTGGAGACCCCAGATGGGCCAGGGCCACTGTGCCTGCAGTGTGGGGTTGTGGAAGCTGGGCCCATGAGCCAGGGCAGAGAAGTCCTGGTCGGGGAGCTGACCCTTCCCTTCCCATTGATGAGTCTAGTCTCTAAGCATAGAAGCAGAGGGGGCCTCCTAGGAGGCTCACTGAATGTCCCACAGGAACCTAAAAATGAGTGGTTGTCCTCCTGGGAGGGAGAGATGCATCTATATGAAGAAGGCTGGCTGCAGGAACAATCCCAGGAACTCCTGGAAAGGGCTCACCAGCAGGAATGGACCCCAGTACTGATGACAACAACCAATTCTTCCTGTGTGCTCATGGCCTTATGGTTCTTTGAGGCCAAGCCTCTGAATATACCTTATTTAAATTTCAGAAATGTCTAAGACATAAACACTGTCATGATCCTAACTCCCAGATGAGAAACGGCATCTCGTGCCATTAATCCCACAGGTGGGGGAGGGGGGAGAGGAGGGGGAAGCCATACAAAGGTTGGGAAGAAGTTCTGCCCACCAGAAAGCAAAGGAAGGGCAAGCTCCAGAGGCAACCGCCAGGTGGCGCCGCAGCTACAAGAATGAAGCATCAAGACCCCGCAAGAGGTCGGCAGGCTAGGGAGCATCGCCCTCCTCCCGGCTGGGCGGCACATCTGACTTGGAGTTGAGCAATGGTAACCCTCTGGGCTCCAGACACAGCCCCTGGGGCCTCACCCTCAACAAACCAATTAAGACTTGTGTAAAAAGTTGTATTCCAAGCGCTGCTCTTGGACACTGGGACTGTTTGCGGTGGAATGAGCTGAATTATTTATATTCTTCCCTCCTTCAGTCAAGGAGACAGGAAAATGGAATCCGCCACCAGGAAGCCAGTCTCCATGCTTGGCAACAGGGAGGCTCTGCGGTCTGGGTGCTGCCACATGTCTATGAACACACAGGCCCTACACACCCAATCCCAGGGCTGTAGACAGGTAGCGTGGAGCTGGAGGTGTGGGGCACAGGCTGGTGCTCTACTGTTCTTGGACAATTTGACTCTTTCTCTGGGATCCTCTGACACAAAGTGGTTGGGCCCAACCTGAGCACTCAGCCAAGAGCTCAAGGGCTTTCGCCCATGCCAGTGTTGGCAGGGCATACAGTTTGCAATAGTCCATTCGACAATTTATGAGCACCTGCCTGGGAGAGCCACCTGCGAGCATGCCGGTGAGCGATTGTCTGGATTCTGTTCCTTGAGGTGGGAAGACACACCCACCCTGGTGGCGCCATTTCCTGACTGTATATACGGAGAGGGGACCCGAACAGAGGTAAGTATCGCTTGCTCTTCGCTTTTGACTGTTGATGTGACATGACCAGCTACTTCAAACTCTCGCTACTGTGACATCCCGGCCATTATGGACTGTAACCTGAAACTGTAACCTGAAATAAAACCCTTCCCCTTAAGTCGCTCTGGTCAGAGTATTTTATTGCAACAACAGAAAGAAACCAAGACCCCATCCATCCTATGCACAAGTCCCCCTTGTTCTTGTCCACTCTGGCAGGGACTGCGTGGCCCACCCAATGGTACTAGTGCTTTGGGCGCTAAGGATGTCTGGCTTCAGCTGCTACCAAATCCATCCCAGAGTGTCCTGGCCCCAGGAAGCCTCAGGCTAGCCCTCCCAAACAGGCAGGGAACAGGAAGCATGTGCAGGGGTGAGGTTCCGTTGAGCAGAGCTCACTTCTTCATCTCAGTGTTGCTGATATCTGAGGGCCAGTTAACTTGTGTGTGTGTGTGTGTAGGGGAGGGGTGTTCTGTCCTGAGCATCTCCCAGGTTATAACAGCCAAAGTGTCTCTAAACATCACGTTGAGCCCACAAGTTGGGGACAGAGTGGCAGAGTCACCCTTGGTTGACAGCATTGGCCATAGGGGAATGTCATGGAGTGGGGGAGGGGTAAGCTAGAGGCAGCTCATTCAAGGTCTGTGCCCTCCAGCCCACTAACATGATAGAATCCGGCTCATCCTCTAGGGACAACCCAAGCTCTACCACATCCAGCCTGCCTGCCTGCTGCTGGGGTATCCCCCAAATCTGGGGTCTTCTGCTCCCAGCTGTGCATACAAGATAGTGTGGGTGGCTCAAAGGTCATGGTATAGATGCCTCCTAGAACACCAAAAAGAGAGAGCACAGGAAGGCATGCCCTTCCATGAAAGCCAAGCTGCTAGAACAGGGTTCAAAGCTGAGTGGGCCTCCTGTTGTGTTCTAAAATCAGAATTCACATGTTGGAAACTAATTTCTAGTGCAATAATATTAAAATGTGGGACTCTAGGAGGTCATCAGGCCAGGATGACCAAGTCCCCTGAACTGGAGTGGCTCTCCTATAGCATTGATCTGAGACCTGTCCTTTCTGTCACCCTCTGAGCATGCAGCTGTCTCTGAGGACTCCAGATCTGCTGGAATTCCGAACTTGGAATTCTCAGCCTTCAGAACTATGAGCTACAAACTTCTGTGGTTTTTTTTAAGTATCCAATCTAAGGTATATTTGTTATAGCAGCTCAAATGGACAAAGACAGCCCCCAATGGCAATGTCTAGCCCTAATACCTTCTCATCTACTCTAGACCCAAAGACGTCTGCATGAGAAGGGGTGTCAAGGGTGACTAGGGACTGGCTATTATGTCTTGCCCCGGTCAGGATGCCAGAGGGCCTTTCCCAGGCTAAAATATAGATTGTGCACGGCCCTCCAAGGTCCTGATGCAAGGCTACCTGGAAGAAGCCTCTGCTTCTCATCTTAGCCCGCTGAGGCTGGACAGGTGATACTGGGGGACACTTGGCAGGAACAGAGTGGTGCTGCTGGTCCAAGGCTTTGGGCTGTGCAGTCCTTTCCTCACACACATCTCTGCCTTCTACTGCCAGACCAAGAACGTCTGACTTTTCACCCTGAATGCTGACAAATTCCAACATGCCTCCCATACCCTGTCTCGAGCTGGCCTTCACAAGATACCTTATGTCCTCGGAATGTCCCCAAGTCTCTCATCTCCATTTCCTTTGATTTCCATCATCCAAGGAAATATTTAAAATGAGAACACTTGAGTAGCTTTGGTTCCTTCTCAAAAAATCAATTGAAAAGCCAGTTGCTATGCAACCCACGAGTGTGGCTGATGCTCGGCTCCCTGGCTGGTGGCATATTGTGTAAAATAAGATAATCTCTTTTCTTCTGCTTTTTTTTTTAAGAAATGGAGAAAAATGTTGTTTTAGGAAAAACTTGTGATAACTCAGGAGGCCTCCCATAAGCTAGAGAGAAACAACATGCCACTCGTGTAAGTATTGCCAAATTTACCCCTACTGGAGCTTCGTGGGACCCGATACAAGGCAGGGAGGGACCAGGTGAGGGGCCTGGTACATTTCCAGTGACAACTAGGAACAAACAGTAGGAGCTACGGGCCTGAGACACTTTCCGCCAAAGACCAGGCGATGACTTCACACCCCCAATGCCCTCTGACTATGGTAGACAGCTTAGGACCTTCTGGATGCAGCCATCTTGGTTTTTTTTGTAGGGCTTAAACTCTTGTAGAAAGGAAGCCTCATCCTTTTTATGAGTCACCTGTTCTGTGGTTGTGACAGCAGACACCTTACAAAGGTGACTTAAAGGAGGAGGGGTTTATTTTGGCTCTCAGTTCAAAATGGAAGTCACCATGGCAGGAATGGAGGGCAGCCAGTCACATGACATGCACAATCCAGAAGCTCCCTTTCCTTTCTTCTTTGTATTCAGGACCCCAGCCTACACAATGGTGCCACCCACATTCAGGGTGGGTCTTCCAATCACACTTAGCCAAATCTAGAGAATCCCAGAGACTTGTTTCCATGGTGAATCCAAAATCCTATCCAGTTGACAATCAAGTTGAACTATCACGTCCCCAGCAGGAACCCAGAGGTCCCACACAGAATGTCTTCCCAGGATCCATCTGTTATTGTGAACCATGACCTGTCCCCAGGGTCCCATCTAGCAGCCCAGCTTTGCTTTCTCCATTACTGAGTGTACTTGGGGAGAGGGTAGGGGCAACACACACACACTGAGCCTCTAGGCCCTCAGGGGTCTGCCTGGCCACTCTGTCCAAGGTCTGCCTCACCTCACTGTGTTGGCTTCCTGGTGGTGGCATCTTGTCTGTGACTAGACAAGGATCAGTTGTGTTGCTCTTGTGCCCCCACACCCCAGAACGGACTTGGGAGGCCAGAGTTCCTGAGCTCAGAGTACATCTCGTACAACCATGGCACTCTTTGGAAGCCCCAACACAGAAAACCTCGCCCCAGAGCTACACAAGATAGTCTGTGACCCGTGGCTGCAGACGCCGCCTGCACAAGATTAGTGCAGAGATGAGAAACTTTCATAAGTAACTGGAGGGAGTGAGATTCTCAGGAAATTTATGGAGTTTAATCATTAAAAAAAAAAAACAGGGATTTTTTTTTTTTAATATCTTGGGCTCAGGTACATTTGCCTTTTCTAATAATTCATCTGCAGAAGTTATTGGTGTGCCATCAAGTAGGGCTAGAGGCTGGATCCCTGCTTGGCCAGGCTCTGTGGGCTCTGCCAGATGCCCTGGAATGGAGCACCCCGTTCTGTGTGGCCTGTGTCCCCAGGGAGCACACAGCCTTTCCTTGCAGATATTGCTTCTGGCCCTACAGCATGGGGCTGCTGGTCCACAGCCAAGTGCCAAGCCTTTTGCTATTTAGCTCTACGCTGTCCCCCAAGGGGTCTGTTAAAGGCTTGGTCACAGGTTGAGGTGTCATTGGGGTAGCAGACCCTTTCGGAGGAAGAACCTAGTGGGAGGAAGTCAGGTCATTGGGGTCATGCCCTAGGAGAGGGTGTTGCAACACAGCTTTTCCCTTTGCTTCCCAGTTTCTTTCCAGTTCTGTTCTGGAGGTGAGTACCCTTCGTTAGCCCACTCCATGTTCCCTCCATGCTCTTCTGTCACTAAAGGTTCCAAAGCCACAGCTTGAATAGCCATGGTCTGGAACCTCTGACATCATGAGCTGAGTTGCATTTTCCCTTCTTTTAAGTTATTTGCCTCGGGTATTTTGTTATAGCTACTAAAAGCTAACAAACACCCTTTTGTGGTTTCTTCAATGTTCTGGTGTGAAAATGTTCATTTCCAACTCTGAACCTTCTCCATGCAGCCCAGCTGCGGTCTGTGCTCACTCTCCTCCTTCCACACCAGCTCTCCAGATTGGCAGTCCAGCCCCGCGTCCTCCTAACATGATTTCCTTGTTTGCATTTCTACATCCTGCTGTGGAATATTCCCTTACACTGTGTGAATATATGTTGCTGTGATTGGTTTAACAAACAAGCTGACTGGCCAATAGCTGAATGGGATACAGTTAGGCAGGAAAGCCACACTGAGGATGATGGGATGAGGAAGGGGGCAGTTAGAGGGTGCTGTATTGAGAAAAGGTACCAAGCCATGTGTCTAAACATAGATATGGGTTAATTAATATAAGAGCTACCTAGCAATAAGCCTAAACTATCGGGCGAGCTTTTATAATTAATATAAGCCTCTTGGTGGTAATTTGGAAAGCGGCTGCCAGGTATTTGGGAACAGGCAGTTGGGACATCCAGGATACTAAGACTCCCAAGCTGGATTCACTTCCTGTCACAGTCCAAGAGCATTCCGTTCCAGAGACCAGGGCAGCAAGCTGTCTCTGCACTGTCTTGCCACAGGACACATACTCGTTCTGAAATGTTCCCATCAAATATCCAGTTCTTAACCTGTAAGAACCAACATCTCCCCTCTCTTGGTCTTTCTAGAAGAAACAGTGACCTACACTTTTTATTTCCCTGTCATGAACAGTGTACCCTTTCTTTCAGTGTGTCCTATGTCTGTCTTGTACTACCTCAGAGACATTTGGGTAACTGTGATGCATGGGACGACCTTAAATTATTTTGTGTATGTATGTGAGTATGTGTGAGTATATGTGCACCATGGACACGCAAGACACCACAGAGGCCAGAGAAGGGAGTCGGTTTCCCTAGAACTGGAGTTTCACTCAGTTGTGAGTCACCTTGTAGGTGCTGGTAACCAAGTCTGGTCCTCCCCGGGAGCAGCACTTTTGACATCTGAACCATGTCTCCAGTCCTGGTGCAGGGAACTTTGCTCTCTCAACTAGCCGTGCTACTCAGGTGTTGTTAAGTCACAATGTTTGCATATGAGCTTTCAATCAAAGTCAGACAGCATATATGATGGTGGCCTCATGCAACAATATCACCTAGTGACATCCTGGCCATCTCAGTGTGAGGACGCCGTGATGTTAGCACAATGGCAAATTGCCTGTTTACACATTTCTCATATACCCATTAAGTGACTCGACTGTGTTTGTCTGTCTCACTAAGGCTTTGCTCCATGGATTTTACAATGGATTCTCCTAGGTTTTAACAGAAAACAATTATAATTTTGTCTGCTCTTCTCAGATATTAGTTTCCTGTTATTCAAATCTGTCTAAGAAAAAACTTAAATCACAGCATGAGGACCACTTATGTGCCAGTAACTTATGGGTCTTGATCGCTTACACTTGTGTGTGTGTGTGGTGAGTACAAGTGAGCATGTGTGGTGAGTGTGTGTGTGAGTATGTGTGAGAGTGTGGTAAGTGTGTGTGTGTGAGTGAGTGTGGTGAGTGTGTGTGTGAGTGAGTATGTGTGAGAGTGTGGTAAGTGTGTGTGTGTGAGTGAGAGTGTGTGGTAAGTGTGTGTGTGAGTGTGGTGAGTGTGTGTTTGAGTGTCGTGAGTATGTGTGTGAGTGTGTGTGGTGTGTGTGTGTGTGAGTGAGTGTAGTGAGTGTGTGTGTGAGTGTGTGTGAGTGTGTGTGAGTGTGAGTGTGTGTGTGAGTGAGAGTGTGTGATAAGTGTGTGTGTGTGAGTGTGGTGAGTGTGTGTTTGAGTGTCGTGAGTATGTGTGTGAGTGTGTGGTGTGTGTGTGTGTGTGTGTGTGTGTGTGTGTGTGTGTGTGTTATGCATATGGAGGCAGGAAGTCAACATTAGGTGTCTTCCTCAATTGCTCTTCACCTTATTTTTGAGTCAGGGTCTATCCCTCAACCTGGATATCCTTGGTCTAGCTTCATTGGCTGGCCAATAGTCTCCAGGGATCCTTCTGTATCTGCTACCCTCATTCTGGGGTTATAGACATGTCCCACCACACCCAGATTGTTTTTAAACCAATGCTAGGGATCCAAATTCAGGTCTCCATGTTTGCTTGGAAGAACCCACTCGTTGCTGGTTTTATCGCCACTGCCTCATAGGTGGCATTTTCCAAAGCAAATTCCATGGAATGAAACCGTCTGGAGGAAAGGATCTCACTGTGAAGCAGGTTTGAAGAACGATGAGTCCCAATGTGTCCCATCGAGCTTCACTAGGCATGTTCCAAAGTCCCTGGGACATGCAGCCATGGGGAGCACCTGTTTTCCTTTGCTTTAGGAGCACCGTGGACCCCCTCATTCCTGTGTACACATCTATTACCATTCAGCTGCACAGAACACCATCAGGGGATCTTGCTTCTTTTCCCACCTTTAAGACATTGGCGGTCTACCTATCATCCCGGGACTTGTTCCAGAACTTTGAAAACAAGGGAGCCTCCCACCTTCTGTGCACCAGTCAGCCCTGTTCTACCCATCTGACTTCATGTCACCTAGGGTCTTTCTCAGCTGCCACCTCACCTGGCCCACTCCCCTGTGCAAACAATTCTCATCTCCATCTCAACACCCCAGATTTCCCTGGGATTCCAGGTCCATGTGCTCACCTATCCTGGCCACCTCGACTGGGCCACCAAACAGCCGGCACACCTCAGGTGAACTCCTGAGCGTCTCCCCTCCCCACATCAACATCTGACCGTGCCTTTTCTGTCCTGAGTATACCAGTCAGTCTTCTGCCACTGTGATAAAATACTCAAGACAATGAACTGTGTAAACGAAAAGGTTCCTTTAGCTCACTGTTTTTGGAGGTCCAATGTCCAAGAGCCTTGTTGATATGTCCTCTGAGGAGGGTGACACACCACAGCAGGAACAAGTGGCCACATCTCTAACGGGAGCAGAGACAGACAGGAGGCAGAGTCCTGCATCCCTTTAGAGAGCACACTCCAATGACCAAAGACCACCCACATGCCACAGGTTCCACCTCCTCAGGGAGTGCCACCTGAGGACCCACACTTTGGGAATGGGACTTCAGATGACCACACTCGAACCACAGCAGGTCAGTGTCATCTATCTGGCTGAGTGTCTCTCTCCCTGCACCCACCAGCACTCAGGTGCTCTCAATGTGGTCTCCCAGCACGCTCTGTTATCTGCCTTCCTTTCTCCACCATCTTCCTGTTAATGACAACAGTGTCCTCAGTGTAGGGACCCTATTAGAAATGCAACAGGTCATGTCACTCTAAGAAAGCCATACTCCATGGCAGAGACATAGGACCCTGCACTGTGATCTGCCTTATTTATTTATTTTTGAGACAGGCTGGTCTCAAACTTACTATGTAGCTGAGGATGACCTTGAACTCCTGCTCCTCCAGCCTCCGATCTAGCTCAATAGCTCTGAGATTATGGTAGTATGCCAAACCCCTACCCCCACCCCTGTTCATACAGTGCTGGAGATAAACGCAGGGCTTTGTGCCTATCAGGCAAGCGCTTTACCAACCAAGCTACATCTTCAGCCCTGATCTGGCTTTTAAAATTTGTTTGTTTTTTTATGTGTGTGTAAAAGAGTATGTATGTACATATATGTGTGCATGCCTGTGTACATATGTAGGTCAGAAAGGGATGCTTGTGTTCTCTCTAACTCTCCATCTATTCCTTTAAAGCAATCTCTCTCTGTCTCTGTCTCTGTCTCTCTCTCTCTCTCTGAACCAGACTGCCAGAAAAGCCTAACAATCCTCCTGTCTCCATCTCCCTTGGAGCTGGGGGTTCAGGTATTTGCACAGACACTCAGCTTATTATGTGCTAATGTGGATCCAAACTCCAGCCCTCAGGGATGCAGAGTGATCTGAACTGTGAAATGTCTCTCCAGCCCCCCTGGCCTGACCATGTCAGTGTCCACATCTGGTACCTCCATCCTGGTGTTCTTTTCTCCACTCTCTGCTATTCTCTGTCCTTCCAGCACAGAGCTGGAAGGCTTACCTCCATACAGCATCCAGACTAGGAGACAGACAGACACTGTTCAGGCCTCAAAGGATCCATGGCTTTGTCAGTACGTTAAGCTACAAAACCTGCAGTTTTTAAACTTGTCCTTTTAACTAGTATGGTGGGGACCGGGCAGGGAATGAAAGCTGTCACCTGATGCCCAGACCAACATTACAGAAAACAGACCAACCTATGGCAGGCTTTCCTCCCTTTCTGAACAGATCACACGTACCATAAAAAACAGGGGAGAATGGAGAACTTCACAGAAAACCACAACCAATCAGCATGCAGAGTTGTGGAGTCCAGTCCTCATGGATACATCTACAAAGTCCACACCTAAGGCTCAGGGCACATAGCATAAGAGGGGGCGGAAAGATTGAGGAGCCAGAGGACCAGGAGGTTTCCCAGGAGACTGTGTCTCCCTGTAGTTGCAGAAGCACCCAGGAAGTCTCGCCAACAAGACTGTAAACATGAGCTGAACAATGTCGAAGACCAACAGAGATGCTAAACCAGAGAACCACAGGCAGCTACGGAATACTGAGAGCAGGAGAAAGTCTTCTCCAGGGAGAGCACACCAACTGGCTATCTGATATTAAATGAAAACACACATACAAGTATAATTATTCAGACTGAGCAGTTTATATCTAGGAATATATATGTATATACATGTATGCACATAAAAACAATTAATGAAAATGAGGCCATGAATTTGATAGAGAGCAAGGAGGGATGCATAGAAGTGTTTGGAGACATAAAAAGGAGGTGAGAAATGATATAATTACAATCTCAAAAATAAATTTTAAAAAAGACAAAAAATATCAATGCATACAAAAATTAAAGTTTGTAATTTTGTTTGAAAAGAAAAAGCAGGGGGAAGGAAGTCAAGAACTTCATGATTTCCGGCTTGGGGGAGCTGCATTTGCTGGTGTAGTCTCACTTATTTCAAGGGACTATTAAGTAAGGAGAATATAAAACAATGCATGTTCGTATATTTTGAAATCAGTCTCTTTCAGTGTCTGTGCTCAGTGTAACTCAGCATCGCAGCTGTCAAAGGCAGCATGTCCATGACAGAGTATGAATCCATTTTCCCAATTAAATGGAGGCAATCTCATCTCCACCCTTCCTACCAAAAGCCTGGAAGTTACCAAAACAGCAGAGGATCCAGGCCAGGATGGAAGAGCTAACCCAGTCTGGGGAAGTAGGGCTGGCGTTCCTGGAGGCAGGAAGAAAGCTTCCTATTACTGTCATAAACACATGAGCAGAAGCATCTTGGAGAGGAAAGGGTTTATTTGGCTGACATGTGCTGATCACAGCTGATCACTGAGGGAAGTCAGGGCAGGGACTCAAGGAAGGAACCTAAAGACAGGAACTGAAACAGAGGCCCTGGAGGAATGCTGCTTAATGACTCGCTCCTCATGACTTGTTAAGCTTGATTTCCTAAACCATCCTGGACGAACTGTCCAGGGGTGGCGGGCTGAGCCCTCCCATATTGATCATTGGTCAAAAGAAATGCCCTACAGACTTGCCAATAATAGTTGAGGTTCCCTCTTTCCAGATGAGCCTGGATTGTGTCAAGCTGACAAAAAAAAAAAACAAACCTAATCACTACGAGACTGTTGGGGGTGCCCACAGCAGGGCAGAATCTCCCCACAGCTTCCTGGGGGAGCTGATGGCCTTCACTGCTTTTGCTGCTACCAGAGGTGTGATGAAGGTTTCATTACAGTCACCACACAGTAACCTGGATGAGAGGGCTTGCTTTCAGCCCCACCCCCACCCTGGACACTCAAAAGTCCCTTATCAAACCACATCATCTACAGTCGCAGTTCTGATATTCTTCCAAGTCAGTTTTTAAAAGTGTTTTCGAGGGTTGGGGTTGTAGTTCAGTTGGTAGAGTGCTTGCTTAGCATGCTCGAAATCCTGGGTTCAGTCCCAGCACCACATAAAAACAGGGGTGCTAACACATGCCTGTAAACCAAATGCTTGGGAGATGGAGGCAAGGACAATCAGAAGTGCAAGGTCATCCTTGGCTACATAGTGAATTTAAGGCTAGCCTGGGCTACATGAGAACCCATCTCAAAAACAAAAGAAAGCTTCTCAAAGTGGTTCAGTTGTTTTTAGGTTTGTAATCATTCTCCTTTCACCTCTGGTCAGGCTTGGGGCACTTCGCTGGAGTGCAACGCTTTTCGTTTTTAGTCATAGAAAATGCCCTGACATTTCCGTCATGACTTAAACACGCATGTCATTTTAAAGCATCCTCCAGTTCCTACAGAGAAGAGACACAGCCTTCTGTAGGACAGGGACAAATGGCATCCTAACCACTGCGCCCACTTTATCCCTGCCATCACTCTGACTCCAAACATGCAAATCCTAAAGAGCTTGAGCGCAGTATTAAACAGCCCCTCAGTTAGCTTTTTGCCCTTCTCTCCTTTGTGCTTAATAGCTTTCTCTGGAACGTTGTCTGGGAGCCGAAATAAATCCTTCCTTAAATTGCCTTTGTTGGGCATTTTATCACAGTGACAAGAGTAACTACCACCCTCCAGGGCTGTGGGGGAGGGCTCAGTGTTCAAGAGCAACAAGAGGAGGCAGGTAGGGTCGGAGAGACCTGGTGGAGCTGAAGATGGGAGGTCTGATGAGAAGCGAGCGCAGATGTTAGATGTACTCAGAGTTGGATGGAGGGCACATGAGCCAGGAATTCCTGACCACTCTGGTGTCTGATGTTAGAAACACTGATAGATAATAGCAAATAATTTCAGTGTTTTTCGTAAGAAATCAACCATCCAGAACCCATATCCCCTCAAAGACAGAATTCTGGTCTCAGCTCAACCTCACTTTAGTCTTGTTGTGTCTGTCTACACTCCGGGCTGCCATCCACCTGCCCTGATCCCTCAGGGCCAATTCTAGGCACCTTGGGGCAGGCAGTCTTGTTGAGGAATCTGCTGAGACTCTATAGTGAGGCTACCATGCGTCTGCTCGCTGCCTCCCTCTTTCCTACCCTCAGACACTACAGCAAGGGAATCCCAGTGTTCGGGTCACACCCATGGTGTCTGTGTCTCGGCCTCTTGGGACCATGGCTCTCTCTGCAGAGGCAGGGCCCATTGGTCTGTTGGTCTTACCACACTGCATAATCTGGACTTTAAAGCAAAGAGTCATGGATCATGGTGAAGGGGACAAGGAGTCTGTGGGGAGCGGGAACTCACAGCTTCTTGCTTATTATAGGGTCATAGCATGTCCAGGGAAAGGCAGGGTGATATAGGAGAGCAAGCAGTCTCAAAGAAGGGCCAAACCTCAGTTTCAGGACCCCATTCATTCCAGAGAGTACCAGACAGAAGGACTCACCTTCGCATGGCTCAGCAGGATAATCCTCACCAGCACAACGTTGATGTGGGCCCCCAATGACTCGTCATGGTAGATTTCATTGACCTGAAAGACAGCCAGGGAGAGATCAGCAGGAGCTATGGGCCACAGACCGCTCCAGCTGTGCTCCTGGCATCTTGTTCCTGAGCCCCCAGGTAAGAACCCAGGGGCCCTGCTTGTCTTTTTCTCTTTGCATATTTATCTCCAACATTTGATCAACTCTAAACTGCCTCGAGATCCGTCCCTCTACAACCCTCCCTGGCCTGGATGCTACTACCACCTGCCTGGATTTCTGCAGTGGCCTTCTGAGACATCCACTTCCTGGCCCATAGTCCGCACTCAGAGCTGAACCTGGACCAGAGAACTCACATCAGCTCTCACGGAAGCATGGCTTTCCCTCCAGAAGGAATGAAACTGTCAGAGTAGAAGTCATTTCTGGTTGTGGCTACTCTGTGAAATGTTACCTGTGCACACGACTACAATCCACACTCCGTATCCCACAGACTCCGTGTCCAAGGATTCAACCAACCCCAGAACAAAAATATTATAGACATTTTTCCTTGTCATTTCCTTCTAAACAATACAATAGCCAGTTACATGGCATTTATGCTTTATGGAGTATTATAAGTCATGTAAACATCACTTGATGTGTGGGAGTGTGTGGTAGGTTAAACGCAAACACCACACATATTACTCCGGGAACTTGAACTCCTGAAAGGTGTTCTGGAGCTGAGCCCTTCAATGCTCAAGGATGCTGAAGGAGGCGGCACTTAGGAATGTGAACCACTTTGACTGAACCCATGCCGAGTTCTTCCTTCATCCGTTAACGGGGAGCAGTTATCACTAAGTCTCTCACTCGGCCTTCATTGTTCTCTGTCATGCCTGTCATGGTATTTTTCACATTTTGAGCACTATTTTATTTTTGTGTGATTTTTTAAAAATAATTAAAAACATTATTCTGGGGGCTGGGGAGATCACTTAATAAATAAGAGTGCTTGCTGTGCCAGCATGAGGTCCTGAGTTCAAATCCCAGTGCCGACATGAAAAATGGCCTTGCCTATACTTGTAATCCCAGCACTGGAAGTCGGGGGTGGTGGTGGGTATGGGGTGGTGGTGGGGTGGTGGTGGTGGTGGTGGTGGTGGTGTGATGATCCCTATGGCTTACAGCTGCCAGCCTAGCTCCAGGTTCAGAGAGAGACCCTATCTTAGGAGAATAGCTTGAAAAGGAAGAGTGGAACACCCAGTGCCATCCTCTGGCTTCTGTAGCACCCAGGCATGTGTACCCCCTCCCTTCCCTGAGAGAGAGAGAGAGAGAGAGAGAGAGAGAGAGAGAGAGAGAGAGAGAAATGTTATCCTTAGCTGGCATCTGTAGGCGTCCCCAGATGCCCACAGCATACAAGGGCAGAAGGACGAACTCCCACAGTCTACAGCATGGCCACCACCATCCAGAAACACATGCTAGGCTAACCTCAGGCTCAGAGCTGTTAAAAGCTTCCTTGCCATGGGGTCACCCCCATCTTTCCATCTGGGCAAACGCTGTTCCTTCTTGTAATGCAGGCTAGGAGTCAATTTTCCTTGAAGGGACCTTCCAGTTTCAGACCTGCTCCTATGGAGAATTGGTACCCCATCCTTCTTAAGTCCCACTGTGTTGCGGAAGAGAACATCTGTTCAACTATGTAAAGATGTGCTGCATTTGTTTATGCTGCATTTGTTTAACTAGGTAAAGATGTGTTGCTGTTTCAAAAATATAAATAAATAAACAAACAAACAAATAAAAGGACACGGCTCCTTTAAGAGCCTCTGCCATACAGTGAGCACTTGCATGGCCAGTGCATTAAGTAGAAACAACAAGCTAAGTGAAAACACCTGCCACAGTACGGGCACCAACTACCTAGAGCTAAACTCAGCCCTCGGTTAAACACGGCTCTGAGTTGAAAGCAGCTCTCAGCCAGACCCACAGGCATAAGGGGCAGACAGACAGACATGGAGGAAGTAGGACATACAGAATGAAAGAAAAGTAAAAAGCCCTGAGGCAGAACGTAGATGAAGAGAAATCGGTTAAATTAAGATGTAAGAGCTAGTGGGACAAGCCTAAGTCAAGGCCGAGCATTCATGACTAATAAGTCTCTGTGTCATGATTTGGGAGCTAGTGGTCCCAGAAAGCCTGCTACAGCACCACCACTGAGCTTTGCCTCAGTCCTTATTACCCTTCCTTGGATGCCTCTCCCCCCAGCCCCAGAGCAGAGCAGCACACGACCTACAGACACTTGCTGAAGGAAGAAAATCAGTGGAGTCACTGAGAGGAGCATGGCCCAGCCGCACATGCTGTCTGTATGCAGACTGGGCCCAGAGGCTTCCCAAGAGCCCTCGATGGACGAGCTGGTTAAGCTGCACCAGCCAGAGCCCACTGCACCTCAATATTCAGGTTTTTTGTAATTGCTCCCTCTAAACAGCAGGAAGTTGCCTGGCAAATCTGAGCCGAATAAGGAAAAGCAAATCATCACGGTGATGGATGGGGTGGAGAGGGACACAGGGCTTGTGAGACACACAGCCCAGTGGCTGCTGCTGTCACCACAGTTTGTGGATAAAGATGGCACCAATCAGGGCAGAGAGCTAACAAGCTCACCGGTCCCCAACCGATGCCACCCCTGATCCCAACACACAGGCTCTGCCAGGAACTTCTGTCTGTCTAGACAATATCTGGTTATAAGTTGGCTTCTGGTCTCTTGTCCTCCTCTCCTTTGGGGAAGAAGTGTGGGAGCATGGTTGACATAGCATCGTGGCTCTGTCCTGTGTGCTCATCTTGAGTACCCCAGTGTACTGTCTGTCTGGGCAGCAAGGCACTGGCCCCTGAGGACCATCTACTAAACACTCAAGTACCCACCTTAGTGCCTGAGGCTCAGAAAGCAGAGCCCAACGGCTGTGCCACCTTGCCCATTGCCCACAGCCTGCTGCCCATCTCACTCACCGCCCACTGCCCACCACCCATCGCCCACTGTCTCCTTCATAACATCAGAGTAGACGTGTGTCTCATAGAGCTCCTGCAAGGATCCGATTTCCACACACATGATGGAGTGGTGTTTATGAAAACCCACACTGTATTTTTCATAGTTGGCAAACCGTATTGCCCCACTATTCTGCATGAGGTCTGGGGAGTGGGTGGAACCCCTCCTAAACCACAGGCACTGCTGCCTCAGCTTTGAGGCCCAAGCTAGATTTTTCTTTTTCAGTCTGTGCTGAGACAACAGCTTTAAACACCAGATCTTTTACTTAAGGAAAAAAGGAGTTGTCTTTATTTTTAATTGCGTTATCTATGATGAGCAAGGCCAGGTCATTCCGGCTCCCAGACATCTGGGGAGAATCACGGTTGGGAAGGGTGGAGGCCCAGGAAGGTCCCACAGCATCAGGAAGGAGCAGGGGAGGAAAAGCAACCTTGCAACCTTAGTCCTTCGTCTGTAGGGTCTCCCCTGAAGATGGGGGTGGGGACAGGGTGAGTACAAAGCAGCCCCCATGGCCAAAAAGGAAACGCAGAGCCCACTTGGACACCTTACTGCCTTAGCGTGTGAGAGGGACAGGTTCCCATCCTCACGGGCTTGAGAGGTCACATAGAAACTCAACATGCTAGTGCTGTGAGCAAGCCTGACGGTGAAGCCAGCTCCCAGCCACAGGCGGCAGATACCAGGGGTTGCCTGAGCCCCCGGCACAAGAGCAGGATCATTGTCAGTTTGTCTAGGTACTGCCCAGTTAACTGTCAACTGGGGCACTGCCATGTTTCAGAGGGAGTCCAGGGATGCAGGCCTACAGGAGGGAAAGGTAAGCCTATAGTATGGCTACTATAGCAAGGATGAACCACAGGCGCAGGTCCTCCGACTCAAGGACAGAAATCCTGGGACAGATGTGTACTATACCATCCACAGTTTCCTAATGCGGGAGCAAGGAGTGTACGATAGAGACCAGTTATGCACCACGCCATTCACAGGATGAGATTTTAATCCCCGATATGATAGCTTTCTGTGGAGGGCCTTCAGAAGTAACCAGTTAGGTGAGGTCAGGGGTCAGTGTCCTTGAGATGGTATTGTGACCTTGTGGGAAAAGGCGGCAGAGAGTTATCTTACTCTCCTCTCCCTCCCTCTCCCTCTTCAGCTTCCCCTTCATCTCTTCCGGTGATGGTGATGGTCTAGTGGTAGGATTGGCCGGCAGCCTTGATCTTGGGGTTGTCGGTTTGCAGAGCTGCCTGAGACAAACTCACTCACACTAGCTCTGCTTGCTTTGCTGCACTTGCCCAGCAGGAGTCAGGGCTCGCTGTGGTTGCACTGTAAATTTCCCTCAAAGGCTCCTGTGCTGGAGGCTCAGGTCTGGCCTAAGGTTCCCCCGGAGACTGATAGAACCATTTGGGTTGGGGGTGGAACCTAAGAGAAGGAAGTTAGGTTATCAGGGGCATGTCCCTGAAGATATTGGGACCTGGTCAGTTTGTCTGTCTCTGTGTCTGTCTTTCTCAATTGCCTCCTCCTG
Organism: Onychomys torridus; assembly: GCF_903995425.1. NCBI lineage: Eukaryota > Metazoa > Chordata > Mammalia > Rodentia > Cricetidae > Onychomys > Onychomys torridus. The sequence continues at coordinate 39,080,904 of NC_050450.1, read as the reverse complement.
GTAGCCTCAACATGAGTGGCTCTGTCTGTCACACACTCCCCATCTTCTACCTCTGAACAAGCCCCCAGTGGAAAGGCCAAGTGACCATGTTCTGAAGCATCTGAACCCATGAGCCTAGAGAAACCTTTCCTCTTTCTAAGTTGAAAACCTCAGGTGATTTGTCACAGCAAAGAAAAGTTGACTAACAAAGGCCTTAACCTTGACCTGGCTGACCATTTCCCCCAAGCTCTTAAACAAGCTTGCTTCTCAAGAGCTAGATGACATGTGTTCTTCTTTCCAAAGGCTGGGTGCTTGGGAAAGAGGAGCATTAGCTAGAACTAAAGAACATCATGTTTCCCCCCTTTTTAGATCTTAGTGTGTCCATGTTGACCCCACCATGCATGTAAATTTGTGGCTGAGTGACAGGCCCTCCTTAGGTTCTCAGCGGGACATCTCAACATGAATCGGCCACACTGTGGGCTGAGTCACCCAGGAACTCTGGCCTGACTTCTTCCTCTCCCCTGGTCCAAGGCAGATACCCAGCAGACCCGGCAGAGAATGGCTGGTCTCCCTGTGTGTCAGGAGAACAGGCATGAACCTAGCTCCATGAGGGGTTGTAGAGAGTGATCTCCAAAGCTCCACAGACAGGACTGTAGTAAGGCCCTGGAGGGAAATACGAGAGTGTCCGTCACTTTGCCGACACTGACCAAACACCTGATGGGACAGCTTGGCTCATAGTTCTAGAAGGTTCATTCAGTCAGTTATGGCAGAAAAGCCTTGGTGGAACAGCTCACATCACACAGACAGGAAGTGGAGAGAGGACAAACTGGAAACCAGGTAGAACGCCTGTGAGGGACACTTCATATTCAGTCCTAAAGGCTATGCTTATGTGGAATCTGCCCAGAGGATAATTCAGGGGGTCCCCTACGGACATGGTGGGTCAGGAGAGCTGAGAATGGTTCATCAAAGCAATATGGTGCTCTTGGCAGAACCATGGGCATGTGCAAACGTCCTGGGTCAGAGTGGGAAGGGCGAGGCATGCTCATGCACAGAAGAGACAGGGAAGGGTCTCTGGGGAAGAGTCTGGAGAGGGCCACTGAAGCCACACCAACAGGTGAGAGGATTCCAAATCTATTCACAGAGCAGTCGGGGGCCTGGAGGGGAGGAGAAGGACACTGTTTGTCACCAGGATTGCTCTGGATCCTTTATGGAAAGTAGATAGAAAGGGTGGATGTGTGGGAATGTGGGGCTCAGGGTCAGAGAGGTGTGGAGGGAAGGGATGGCTGTGGGAAGCCATGTGGTCTGGAATGGGTGGTAAGGCCACCTCCCAGCTCTGGTCGCCCTGCCTGTCAATGTCCCTTTTGCTGGAATACACACACACACACACACACACACACACACACACACACACCCTGCCTAGGGAAAGGCACATGCCTGGAATTCCCATAGCCTCTCTCCTGCCCTGAATTCCTTAGATGCCTTAAGAGAACAGGCAGGACACACAGTAATCCATGTTTCAAAGGAGGATGGCCTTTACTCCCTTGCTTCAACTCAGCCCACCTCAAGGCCTTTCCACTACACAAGAGGGACTCTGGTCAGGAAGACGGGGCCCCATTGCTGCCTCTTCTAAGCTCCTCCTTGCACAGGGAGCCTAGCCCAACTTCAGGGCCTTTGCCCCAACCTCACCTTCCCTAGCATAACTGCAAAGCACTCTACAGTGCTTCTAGCCCATAGTAGGTGTTAAGTAGAGTTAAGAATGTATGTATGTATGTATGTATGTATGTATGTATGTGTGGGTGGATGGGTGGGTGGGTGAATGCATGGATGCATAGCTGGCTGGCTAGATGGATGCAAGGATGCATGGATGGATGAATGCATTGATGGATGCATGGATACATGGATGGAGGGATGGATGGATGGATGCATGAATGGATGCATGGATGGATGAATGCATGGATGGATGCATGGATACATGGATGGAGGGATGGATGGATGGATGCATGAATGGATGCATGGATGGATACATGGATGCATGGATGGATGGATGCATGGATACATGGATGGAGGGATGGATGGATGGATGCATGGATGGATGAATGCATAGATGGATGCATGGATACATGGATGGAGGGATGGATGCATGGATGCATGGATGGATACATGGATACATGGATGGATGGATGCATAGATGGATGCATGGATACATGGATGGAGGGATGGATGGATGGATGGATACATGGATGCATGGATGGATGAATGCATGGATGGATGCATGGATACATGGATGGATGGATGGAGGGATCCATAGATGGATGATGTGAAGCAGTCAGTTGCCTAGCTTCCCCCACTGCAGCCAGCCCTCCTTTGATCCCCTTCCACAGAGCTTGTGTACTAGGAGAAGCAACACACCTTTGCCCAGACTTCAGGGGGAGGGGAAGCCCTGGGACAGTGTCCTTGAGCCCTGTCTTTTAAGAAATTGATCTTGGAGCCTTTAAGCCCTGTGGGGGAAAAGACTCAGAGCTCCAGCCTTTCTCTGTCTGCTGGAGGCCAGGAGCTGGCATTTGGGGAGAAATGCTTTGTGATGTGCTTTTTGTTTATGCAAAGAGGCAGCCAAGTTTCTGCTCTGGAATAGAGTGGGAAGGACCTGGTTCTGCATGACAATGTCAAAGTTTGCCTGGTTGGTGGCAAAGTTTTCCTGGAACGACAGTGATCCCTGGAGGATGGCCTGAGGCTAGGCAGAGGAGAATTTCCTTGAGGAGGGGAACTGGGGTACAGAATGGAGGCACCTGTCCAAGAATGGGGGCTCCTTGTGAGAGGGGCCTGTTGGCTCTGCTACTTAGTAGACAGGTTATGGGCAGACCTGCTGCTGGGATCCCCATGTCTCTGTGGAGCTAAGTTTTGGGGCATGAGTAATGTCTAATGCCACCTGGAAACCCTAGAGAACAAAATAATCTCAGAGAGTCCCTAGAGCATGGCGGGAGGGCACAGCCCCTGAGAGGCTTCTGTGCAAACCCCTGAAGTGGAGAAGAGGCAGGTTTAGGTGGCCAGGGTAGAGACTTGGGATAGGGTGAACACATGGGGATTTTGGGGAGGCAAGACCGTGCATTCACTAGAATTTGGAGGACTCAAGACTGAGCAGTCAGAAGCTGGGGGGGAGATGGATGTGACATACCCACAGGAAGCTGGGGAGCAGTCTGCTGGCCTCACAGGAGGAATATTTGTATCTCCTAGAGCAAGAGGGCAGGGTAGGACTAGAGGAGTGTAAAGCCCTCCTTTAACTCCAAGTACCTGAACATGGTGACCAAGATAGACCCCCCCCCAGACTCCACTGTGCTCTGTTCCCACCTCCTCTCCTATGGAAGTCCATACCCTCCACAGCCAGCTGATAACTCATTGGGCAAGGGACCTGGGGTGAGGCCCAAGCTACCTCACCCTAGGTAGGCTGTCAATGCCCAAAACCTAGTGCACGCTCCATGAATACTACTCAGCTGAAGGTACTAGAGTAGTGCACTAAACTAAACATGGTTGCCATAGAAACTCTTCCACATGGTTGTAATAACCAAAGAAAGCTATCCAACCCTTTGCCCGGATTTCCCGGGGTGAGCAGAAGGTGAGTCTGAACTCTTTACTCCCAGCTGCATCTGACCTCAGGAGGAACCTACAGCAATCCCACTGTGGAACTCAGGACATCTTTACTTATTCAATTTGAGCCTCGTTTTCCCCAGGTATGGAGAGGAAATTGTCCTTGTGGCACATTCACATTTCTGTCTCCTGTTCTAAGAGTTAATCCAACTGGACCTGTCAATCACCTGGCTAAGAGACCATCCTTCAGGAAGGCTGATTTAAGCTAAAGAAATGAGAGGAATAATTACCCTTTAATCAGATAATGTACCCCTCCTTTCCAGTAGTCACTTACCGAGACACAGCCATCGAGCTTTGCCAATTCTGCCCTCTTCACAGTCCTAATTCAGTATAACTTTACCTTTCTTCTTTCCTTTCTTTTTCTTTGTCCAAAGCTCAAGCATTTTCTCTCTGGCACATTGCAATTTCTCAGTCTCTAGCACTAAGCCCCATCCCCGCCTCTGCCATATGGCTGTCTGTTACCATGTACCTGCTTGCTGACCTCTCTTGCTTAACATGCCAGCCTAATGCCAAGGGCACGGCTTTCCCTCTTCTCCATGTCCCTCCTCCCAGTGGCTGCCAAGACTCACAGCTTGCTTGCCTGTTGTTTTCTAAAGCTCATAAGTCTACCCTTGAAAGCCTTGCAGTGGTGGTGCACACCTCTAATCCCAGCAATCATGAGGCAGAGGCAGGTAGATCTCTGTGAGTTCAAGGCTAGCCTGGTCTACAGAGAGACTTCCAGGACAGCCAGGGCTACACAGAGAAAGCCTGTCTCAGAAAACAAAAACAACAAACAAATAAAACTATCCTAATCTTCCACTGAATTTGTGTTTCAATTCTTTCATTAATGAGTCTAAGAACCCAAAGAAGGAGCCTAATTTCCCTGGTAACACCCAGGAGGGGCCTCCACAAACACCAGCACTTGCTTAAGATGTTTCTCCACAACCAAGAGAGATCTGAGCATGACTAGGACCTGGAGCTGGGGCCTGATCCCCTAGGGTCACAGCCATCCATACATCCTTCTTGGCCTGAGCTTCCACGGGCTGATCTGACAAATACCAGAAGTAATGCTGCCAGACAGGGAAGGGTGGCGGCTGCTGAGGCCACAGGACACAGAAGGACACAGCAGAGTGCTGGGGCCTTCAGAGACCTTTCAGCTACTCTCAGCCCAATGGGAAGAAAGGCAGAGATGGCAGGGATTTTGATTACTGCTGGCAGTGACCTCAGGACATCAAGTCTCTGGAGTGTTATGTTGGGGTGGCTGGCTGGCCTCCCTGAGCACAGAGACTGAGAGTTAGTTTAATGTGACGTCCCGGTCGGATGTAGTCTCATTCCCTAAGTGCCAAGACCTTAAACTACCGCTGGTCAGACTTCCATCATCCCCCTTCCCACACTCCTGTTGTCTCGGAGCCTGTGTGGTACAATTTGTCTCCAGTGCCTTGAGCTCTGCCACTGGGCTCCAATGGGGCACTACTGTATAATCAGAAAATAATGTATTTTTCATTCCCCAGTAAACCAGATTCTCCTGCTGCCTGATCAGATTGTGACCCAGGGAAAGAGCCGAGGAAATGACACACGGATCCCCAGGAGACAATGGCCTCAAGGAAGTCCCTCAGGGTAGCCTTAGGAATAGAAAACAGTCCAGGAGATGAAGGAGACAGGGGAGATGTTGGAGAAGAAGTAGAAAGTGAGACCAGGGCTGGGAGTGCACTCCTCTGCTCTGCCCCCACTCCAACCTTGACCTCAGAGATGGACAGAGCCAGAGGCCTCTGGGCTCCACTTCCCACATCCTAAAAGAAGAGTCTGATCCCTGGATGGTGATTATGACATGAAGATTATGTCTATGAAGATTAGATACAGGGCCTGACCCATGTCTTGAGTAAAGCAGTGGGATCCAAGATAGGCATCCTGGTTGTCCAAGCCCTAGAGAGATGTCTGTGCCACCAGAAGCTTCTACCTGGGGTGTCTGGGAAAGGTGGGGATAGCCTGGCACTGACCTTGGAGAAGCTGCAGAATGGAAGGCACATGGGAGTCCCCCTTCTTACCCAGGACACCCAAGGAGCACAGGTAAAGAGCAGCACAAAACAGGGAAGACTCCAATGAGCCTGTCCACTGTCATTCGGGCCTGGTGACCTGACATGAAGTCCAGCTCTTTGGAAAGTGAGCTTCACGAGGGCAGGACTCCATTGGTTCATAGTGGCCCTACCCTCCAACTTAGAACCTCATAGCACAGACCTACAAGAGACAGAGGCACCTGCATCTAAGGGTCTTAAATCAGCACTTTGCATGGTGTCCCTGGACCCCAGCAGAGGGATCCTGAGAAGTTCAGAGAACATAGCAAAACTAAGCTGTATATGCTCAAGCTCAAGGCAAGAGTGTCCTGCTACAGACATGTTCCTCACAGGTGTTTTATAACACCCTGAACATAGCCAGAGCTGATTAAAACATGGCAAGAAGCGGTTGTCCTCTGCACAGCATATGTCTCCTGGCACCAGGAGGATCAGGAATTCAAGGTCATCCTCAGCTACATAGCAAGTTCAAAATCAGACGAGGCTACATAAGACCTTGTCTCGAAAATTCAAAAGAAAGAATTATAAAATACATTTAGTGAATACCTACTATGCACCAACCTTTTGTTGGGGGCTGAACATGCAAAATCAAGTAGACTCTGAAGATATTCTCTGAACCTACTATGAAACTTGAATGACAACCCCTAGTTCTAAGACACATCACCCATGGAAAAGGGGCCTCAGGGATGTCTGACTACAATTTGGTACAGGGGCAGGGGACACACTATGGAGATACTTGGGCACAGTGACAGCCTGCATCTGCCCCAGACTGGAGCCCAGTGAGGGAAGTTGTCGCTTCTTTTGTCTGGCTCAGCTGTCACCTCTTTGCTGGAGCCTAAACAAGACAAGCTCAACAGCCGCTTCAAGCTGTCACTGGGGAGTGATGGTGCTTGGCCCTCCGTGTCCATCTACAGGGACTGGGACTCCTGCTTTGACAACTGTCAGCTCCCCATGGGAGCCAAGGACAGGCAGCAACCAGGCTCCCTCATCAGCTGTCAGGAGGCATCAGAGGAGGGAGGGAGGTGGGGAGTGGCTGCTGGGATGCAGGGCGAATGATGGAGATGAGACAGAAGCAGATATGAGGACCACTCGTGGTGCCCGCACCCCAGTGTTTCCACCCTGCACATCACCACTGGCCTCTGCACCCGTCCAGCTCTTTGGCATGTGAGCTCCATGAAGGCAGGACTCCATTGGTTCACAGTGACCCTACCCCCCACTCACCACCTAGAACCTTATCAGGAGTCCATATCCTGAGTGCTCAGATCATGAAAGAGGGAGTGTGTGTGTGTGTGTGTGTGTGTGTGTGTGTGTGTGTGTGTGTGTGTGTCTGTGTCTGTGTCTGTGTCTGTGTTGGTGACAATATTAGAACAGAAATAAACAACAGACTAAGCTTCCTCTGGCAATCCCCGGGAGAGACTTAGATGTACACAGACAAGATGGCTTGTGGCAGGAGGGAAAGGCAGAGGGTATGAGAGGGGATGGCCAGCACTGTTGGGAGACACAGAGCTAAGGCTAGAAGAAGCCTGGCCCTTCTTCTGAGGCTCTTAAGGAATTCTCCCCCTTCAGATCAGAACAGCCAGGGAGGAGATGAATGATCTATGTCATTTTCCCAGAGGCATGTGACTCCACTGCTGTGCCTTGGTCCTGCTGCCCAATCTCTCTGAGCCTCCTTGGCCCGATAGGAGAAAGAAAATCTTGCAGAGGTGCCCAGGGAAGGTAGACAGGCCATAAAGTACCTCCTAGCACAGGGCTGCCCAGGGCTAAACCTCTGTTGACGTGAGTTCTTTCCTCCTCTTTTAAATAACGATGTGGGGAGCCCCAAATTTCCCAATGGAGATATTTCTAGATGCCAAATCAACTTCATCTCCTGCCTCTCCCCAGAGCCTTATCCTCAGTGTCCATACTGTGCAAGAGGAGAAGGATGCCCCTGGGCCTTTGCGTGCGCTGTGCTACCACCCAGACTCCTCCGCATTAGGAACTGAAGAAGTCTTTGAGGAGCTTTCCCTGATCCAAGTGCTCCAGATAATCCTGGTGTAACTCTCACGTTCATCCGCCCCTAGATTTCACTCCTACTCTGAGCAACCTGATAGAGGGATAGATTTTGCTGTCTCTGCACCCCAGTGTCCATAGTGAGGCACAATATTCAGGAAGGTAGGACACAATGGTTCATGGCCCCAATGGCCTCTACTCGCCTCACATCTGTCTAGGTGTTAGACATAGAGGAGTAAGTGCCACAGCAGCCCTTGGAGCTGAACTATCCCCACATCTGGGGCACAGAGGGACTACAGTGACGGTTGCCTGCTTCCCTCTAAGCCAGAAGAAGCAACCCCTGCCCTCTAGCCTGTGGATACCAAGCTCTGATTCACCTGATGGTATGAACACTAATTGCAATTTGTAGCCTGCATTGAGAAATGACTAGGTCTCCCCTAAAGATTCCGGCCTTCATTTAAGAACACCAGACCTGGCAAGGGCCAGGCAGGTCATTCCTATACAAATGAACAGAACTGAGGAAGCCATCACCAGGGGATGTGATTTCTCCTGGTCTCTGCTAGGTCCCAACCACTTATGCCCCCTGCTGCCTGGCACCCAGCTGCACCTGGTTACATGATTCTCTTACAGGTTCTGTATGCAGCACCCCATGCCATCCTGACAAGTGGGCCTCCTGTAACACACAGTACCTTAATCTCAGGCCTGGTGGGACAAGCATGAGGAACAGAAAGGCCAGAAACAGTCTCCTAAACCTTCTCCTGGGGCCCAGGCAACACAGCAGGGGAAGAAGGCAGCTTTGGCCCTCTATCCTTCCTCCCCTTCACTCCAGCCAGCTCCTACACCAAATGTGTCCTTCCTGTATGGGCAGCCCCAAGTTTCAGTGTCTCTTTGTTGCAGGAAGCAGAGTCAGACATGTGAATGACGTGGGGGTGGGGAGGATGCCTTCTGCAGGCTGCTCTGCAGCTCACAAGATTTCCTCCCCCCTGAGCCTAGCACAAAACATTCCTGCACTGCCGCTGTGCCGGGCCCAGCATTCTTGAAAGTTGGTGAGCAGCTGATTGTTTACAAACCCTGGCAAGGCTTCAGCAAGTCAAGGCCAATTTCTGGATTAAATTAGAAAAGAAAAGAGGAAACATATCCTAGTCTTGGCACCAAGAAAGATTGTTCATTGAACACGAGTTGTTTCAGAACACATTGTGCTGAGGACCTTCATCTTGCTGGGAGGAGTTAAAGGGTACAGCCTCAGCTCTGAAACGCTGCCGTGCCACCCCCACCCCGGACCCCATGTGCTCTACAAGCCTAAGGAATGGGTCTGCCCTCAGTGGAAGAGCGGTTCACACATCTCAGCGGGACTGTTCTTGCCCAGAAATCTACCAAACTGTTTTCAAATAGAGATCAATGCCAGTCCAATCACTCCTTTAAACGGAATCCTCCAAGCAACCTCAAATGACCTTTGAGGCAGTTAGATTAGCTGGAGGTATAGGTGGTGTTGGGTAGTCTAGGGTATGAGCAGGAGAAAGGTAAAACTCAGCTTAAGTGTGAGGTCACCAAGGTGGCCTTCAGGAAAGGGCTGCTCCAGCTGCGGGGGGTGGGGGGGGCGAGGATTGGTGGAGGCAAGAGAGAATTTGTCTGCTGAGAGTTCTTCCTCTCCTGGAAGTTTGGCAGGTGTGGTAGGAGGTAAAGCCTCTGGTTTAAAGATGGAGAAACTGAATGTGAGTGAGGGAAAGCCTCACAGGGTAAGTGCTTCTGGCTCCAAAGCAAGTGCTTATTCTATACTGAATGCTCTCCCTATCGGCACACCCAAGAACATCATTGCAGGGTGACACAGAAAGGGCAGTGGTTATCACTTAATGTTTTTCCTTAAGGCCAGACAGCAGGTATTCCTTAAGCACTAGCACTGTGGGTCACCTGGTCCCCTATGATGGAACTGAGACACTCCTCCCCACTAATGGCATCACAGTCATTCTGTCAAGGTCACATTACCTCTGTGTGACGTCTCCACGTGTCTGTGATGACATCAGAGGGAATGAACCTACTAGTTCACAGACAGGCACAGCATGAGCCGTCAGTCACGTGTGCTGCATCCCAGCTCCCTAAACTGTGGGTCACAAGCCCAACATGGCTCACAGAGCTGAATGTGGGGATCGCAAACACTGTGGTATCAGTAACACATCCCTGAGTACACACAAAACTGCACTTGTAAGGAATTGGAGGTGCTTCCGGCTGCACTCACCTGTGATGCATGGCACGATTTCACTGCAGCCTCCATGTGAACACACAACTGCTCTGTGCATGCTGTTGCAATATGCCACGTCAACAAATCCAGCCTGAATAACTAACTGAGGTCTGAGACGAGTGTGTGTTAGGAACTGTGGTGTTTTAACTGCCCATATTAAGTTAAATGCTCTTACAGAAGCAAATGATTTAATTACTCAGAACAGAGACTTTTCATTCTTTTCTGCCATCACACCTCAGCTTGCATTGAATTAATTTACCTTTGCATTGTTTTGTGCTAGAACTCTTGATGGGAAATGTTTGTGTTTGAGATGCTGACTTGTTTCATAAAAAATACTTTCCAGTGAATTTTGACTTGGAACTAGGACAGATTTTCTGGCAATGTCCGAAATGACTTCTGTGTCAAGAGGCCACCTCAAGGTTCCCTTCCTCTCAACCTGTGATCATGCAATAGTTCAGAGGGTCAAGGAGATTGTCACCAAGCCTGACGACTTGAGTTCAGTCCCTAGAACACACTTGGTAGGAGGAAAGAACAAACTCTTGAAAGTTGTTCCCCGACCTCCATCTGTGTGCTATGTCTCTCTCTCTCTCTCTCTCTCTCTCTCTCTCTCTCTCTCTCACACACACACACACACACACACACACACACACACACACACACACACACTGTGAATAAATGAAATAAAATAAGCAGAATAAGCCGGGCAGTGGTGGCACACGCCTTTAATCCCAGCACTTGGGAGGCAGAGGCAGGCGGATCTCTGTGAGTTCAAGGCCAGCCTGGTCTATAGATCGAGTTCCAGGATAGCCAAGGCTATCCAGAAAAACCCTGGAAAAAAACAAATAAACAAGTAAAATAAAATAAACAGAATAGCTGTAGCTTGCAACAGAAAGTATTAATACGTCACAGTGGTAGCTATAAATTACCACAGCTAATGAGGCAGGACCATGGGTCTTTTCTCAGAGGAGACACAGATGATGAGGCCACAGCAGAACACTCTGGTATGGAGGACATTAATATGTGCATCACCTGTTGGAAGATTTAACTTTTAGGAGCTCAGTCTCAGGAAATAATTAAGGTTGAGGGACAGATTCGGCTATGTGGATATAAAATAGTAGGTGGCACATATGACCTCCAAAAGGGAAGTGAGTTTTATCCCACAGACGTGTCACATAAATAATAAGTTACATAAAAAGCGCACTCTCCCCATGGCAACATTCCACACTCATTAAAATGAAGTCGTGGAGAGGAGCTCCTGGGAGAAAATACGGAGAGATCTATATGAGATCATTCTAATCTTATGGCATAAATAATATATTATCTGTGTTAAATATAGGATGTTTTAATGAACAAAAAAAAATTACTTTTCTGAATTTAGGGAGGGAATTGGGGGAAATAGATCTGGCTAGCAGGGAATGATTTGGTAGGTGGTATCTGTGGAAAAGTAGGTCTCAGAAAGTGCTCAGTGACACCCCCACTTTTACCCTCCAGTGAGTCTAAGGTGTGACACCCCCACTTTTACCCTCCAGTGAGTCTAAGGTGAGCAGGGGCTGGGGCAGATTTACAAATCTTCACTTTCTATTATGGTTTGAATGTGATGTCTCCCCTAGGCTCACGTGCTTGAACACGTCTACCTGTTGTCTGTACTCCACGTTTGAGGAAGTTACAGAGCCCATCGGGAGGTGGAGCTTTTTCGGTGATGCAGCTGCTATGAAGTCATTTCTGCTCCTATATGTGACCCCTGACTCATATATACCAGTTAGTAACCCCAATAAGAACTCATTGGCACTGGGTGGTGGTGGCGCAAATCTTTAATCCTAGCACTCGGGAGGCAGAGGCAGGTGGATCTCTGTGAGTTCGAGGCCAGTCTGGGCTACAGAGTGAGTTCCAGGACAGGCTCCAAAGCTACACAGAGAAACCCTGTCTCAAAAAAACAAAAACAAACAAACACAAACAAACAAACAAACAAAAAACTTCTTGGCTCACTGAGCTAGACTTTGGAGTAGTTGCTATTTCAGTCTGTCCTGCTTTCCCTTTGGAGAGTGAATAGACATGAACATGTGTTGCATCTCCCCAAGAAAAGTCTCTCACACAATAGCAGTTCAGTGGGCAAATGACTGTCCAGGCTGTCCTTCAGCCATTTCTACCTGCTATTGCTTTCAGGGGTCACCTGACCCAGGGCGCAGTTGGAGCTCATCCAATGCTACATCGACACATGCACTCTACCAACCGAGCTCGATGCCAGCCCAGTGTAATGTCAGTCCCTCTGTGATACAGCCTTGGGAATCCCAGGACCAGCTGTAGACTACCAGGGGATCGGAACAAGCCACTGGCCAGGCTTTTGAGGGCTATTTGGGGTTGTGGCTTGAGGTCCACACACCCAGAGCCACCCAGGCTTGCTTAGTAAATGGTGGTCAATTTCAAGTTCAGAGGAGCGCACAGCAGGCTTTCCCACCATTCCACGCCCAGGATAGTGGCTGCTGGCCACACAGGCAACTGGAACTCCAGTGCAGATTAACTACAAGCCATGTCCCCATTAGCGTGGCCTCCATCACAATGGCAAGTGCTGTGGGCTGTGGAGAACTGGGAACCCTCGTGCATTATTGGTGGGAACAGAAGATGATACAGAGGCTATGGAAAACAGCATGGTGGTTTCTTAAAAGTTAAACATAGAATTACCATATGATTCAGTCTTTCTACTCCTGGGTCTGTAGCCAAAGGAATGCAAAACAGAGTGGTGAACAGAAATCTGTAACCAACCTCCCAGCAGCTTTATTCCCAACAGCCAGGAGGTGGAGACTGCCCAGGGGCTCATCAATGGACGAAAGGATAAGCAAACCTGTCTAGATATACTATGGATCTTACGGAGCTTCAGGAAGGGAGGCGAGGTTAGGCATGGAGGTGCACGCTTGTGGTCCCAGCACTCAGGAGGTTGGAGGCAGGAGGATCATGAGTTCAAGGTCAGCCTGAGATTCATAGCAAGACCTGTATCAAAAACAAGGCAAAACAACACACACCACAGACAGACAGACAAACACACAGACACAGACACAGACACAGACACACACACACACACACACACACAGATTTCCAACATGTTACAATCTGAACAACCTTTAGACTGTCACACTATTAAATAAGATGGCTTCCAAGGGACAAATACCATGCAGATTCACTGATATTGAGGTCCAGAGAGGTCAGATTCAGAGACCAAAATCAGAACAATCACAGCCAGGCCCCGAGGATCAGGTGAGGAAATGGTGTTTAATGGTGGAAGGTCCAGCTTTAAAAGATGAAGAGAATCCTGTATATGGAAGGTGTGACCTTTGAATGACCTTAATGTCACAAACTGTGAGCTTTAAAATGGTAAATGGTGACCTGTGTCCTTGTGCCTGACTCTAGGACTGTCACATGCTTGGCAAACCCTCTACCACATCTCTATATGACTAGCTGTCTCTGTACTTTTAGTTTAAACAAGAGCTGGTTAAGCTGTCAGACTTGAGGTCCTCCTGCCTCAACTGGGATGATAGGCCTGTGCGTCATTCTCTGCCCACCCCTTCCTTCCTTATTGGAGTGCATGTGAGTGAATGCACATCTGTATGCACGGGGAGAGGTCAGCTGCAAGCATCCTCCTCAATCACTTACTTTTGTGGGTGTGCAGGTGTGTGTGTGCGTCTGTGGGCAGGCCCTTGTGTGAGTGGAAAGGCCAGAGGAGGGAGTCAGGTGTCCTGCTCTATCACTTGCGCCATCCTCCTTACTTTTTGAGATAATCTCTCGCTGAACCCGGAGCTCACTGGTCCAGCTGACTGGGATTGTAGGTGTGCACCACTGAACCCAGCTTTTTTGCATCAGTGCTGGGAACCTGAACTCGGGTCCTAGTGTTTATGTGGCAAGCACTTTTCCAACTGAGTTGTCTTCCCAGCCCCGGGCCTGGCTTATCTTCTATTGCAATAAAATGCTTTTAGTTAAACTTGAAATTCTGTTTGGATAAAGCGATGGATTCTATCCTCTCCCTGGCCAGATTTCAAGAGCTCAAGATCCAGCCTGGCCAGTGGCTGCAATATTCCAAAGGCCAGAAGGACAACTACAGAAAGCTGTCACACAGCAACAAGGTTGTCCTCTTGTACATATGTCTTCCCTGTCCCTCCTCTCCAAGGCCACCAGAGGGCCCCACCAGCCTTGCATAGCCCTTTTCCCAGCTGTGGGAACACTCTAAAGGCCACAGGGTACAAACCGTTAGTGCAACGTTCTGCCCCTAGCGTGGGGGAAAACGTGTCTCCCTGGTCCACAAGAAACTCTTGAAGTGGAGGAACTTGGATGAGGGGGTGAGCCTCCCCCACCCCACCCCCGCCCCAGAGCCCCAGGACTCTGTGTCTCACCCTTGCCTTCTGACGGACTCGCCACCCCACCCATGAGGATAAGCACTTGGTCAATAAACATTTGCTGTGTGCACATCTGTGTGACAAGGAAAACAGATGTGACCCAGACATCCTTTCTCAACGCCTCAGGTTTATCGCCTAACATCCTCTTTTTGTTGTTTTGATGATGAGATGGGATTCATTTCAAAATTTCTTATGTCTCTGGTGTTTTTTCTAGAAACTAAAACATCTTGTGATTATTTAAAACAGGGCTACAGTTGGATGGCGGGGGTGTGCATGTAGGAATGAATGAATGAATGAATGAATGAATGAATGAATGCTTATGGTCAAAAGTTGGGGGGGAAGTTTGTAGATGTCTTCCAACAAGCTCCATGACACAGGAGCCCTCCACTAGGGAAAAGGAGGATTTTCATTCACCTGCCCCATGAAGAAGTCCCAGTGAATACCCCCTTCAGGCAGGGTCCCCTGTAGACGCCTTAGGGGTGATGCTCTCTGTGCTATTGTCTCTGTCATGTGAGCAAACCCACACTTCATTTGGAGATGGAAACTGCCATTACCTTTCTTAGAGACTGAAGACCCACTCACTTCCATTATGTTATCTAAACTACCTTACTGGGTGCAAGAAGGAACCTACCCATTTTAATGATGGGAACACCAAGGGAATGCTGGAGCCCCATTCCCATGGACACACCTAGTCTTTTTAATTCCAAGCCCCACCCTTTCCCTATGAGCTGGAGCACAGTGGAACTAGGGGGAAGAATACGTATCCTGGAGGCTGATATTTGCATATCTTCTGGTCTTACAGGCTTAGTGTGAATATCTCCTAAGATACTGCACCAAAAGTGGCGAGCCTGGGCCTGGCACACAGCCACACATTAGCAGATCATTAATTGCAGCCATTACTGTTTTATTTATTTTTGTTGTTACTATTATTATTGCAGCCATATCTTAGGGGTTGGTTAATTTCAATGATTATGGTTTTATTATTATTAAATTAAAGGTACTTTTCTAAAATTAATGTGAAATTAACATTCTCCGAAATAAAATGTACAAATACAAAGAATTTTGCAGAGGCAAGGTGGAAGTCGTGGGAGCCGAGGATGTAACCAGGGCAACTTAGAGGAGGGAGAGAGACCACTCAGGGGGCAATCTTTTTCCGGGGTTCAGTTCACTCACTTCCTCCTTTCTATCCCTGAGAGATCTTTTCACTAGGACCTTCCAGAGGCTGACCTAGGTACCATCTTAGCTCCCAGGAGAAGAATCTATCTCTGTGTGTCTGTCTGCTCACCTCCAGTGAGGTCCTGGGAAGACCTTGTTCATTGTGATGCTCTGTAAGCCTGCCAGCCTTCCCTACGCACCTCCCACAAAACAGCCCCTTCTCATGCTCCAATTGAGAGGCACAGCCATGTCCATAGCCTGGTCATTCCTCCAACTGCTCGTCTCTTAGCAGGGCTTTGGAGAGCCCACCACCCAGATCAGAGAAGATCTCAGCCTGCCAGCTCAGCTCTGCCCCTTAAGGCCCAACCTGAGTCCAGTCCAGCCCTCCAGTACCCCTCTATCTTAGCTTCTGACACTCTGACAAAAGTAATTGAAGTGACAAAGAGTTTATTCTGCCTCACAGTTCAAGGGACTGTGAGGGAGAGTGGGGAAATGAAGGCCCTGGAAGCTTGCAGCAGCTGGTCACATGACACCCACAATCAGGAGGCAGAGAGGGATGGATGCTCCTGCCTGGCTCCCTTTTTCCTCTTACACAGCCCAAGATCCCAGCCAGGGGATGGTGCTGCCCATAGTGGTGGAGTCTTCCCACCTTAATTAATGAAGTCCAGATAATCTCCCACAGGCATCCCCAGAAACCCATCTCCCAGAGGACACTGGAGTCTATCAAGTTGACAATTAACATTAACCATCACATCCATCTTCCAGCCCCGTTTGCCAACATCCTACCCTCTGATGGACCCACCCATAGACGCACCCAGCCATCGCCTAGTCCCTACCCAAGCCCAATTTCCCTGCCCTACTCCAGTCCTGCCTCCAAGAGACTGTTCCACTCGTATTCCCTACACCCCCCAGCCTTGACTCACAATGTTCATGAGTGTCAGCAGGTACTTCTGCACATGCTCCTTCCCATGGAACTGGACCACTGAGTCGTCCACGCCCAGCAGGACCTCGATGTTGTAGTCATCGTCGGTAGCATGCCTGCGCACCCTCCGCCGTGAGCTGTTGATGCGCTCCTCCAGGACGCCCAGGGCTCTGCTGAGGCTTTCCAGGCTGCCCTGGGAGGCTCCTGGAAGGAGAAGACACCTTCTTTGGTAGCAGCCCAGCACCCCTTCCCCAGGGGCATCACAGAAAGACAGAACCCATCTGGGTACAACTCAGTCGCCATCCAGGCACCAGGGTGGCATTAGGGTGACCACTGTCTCATTTAAAACTCATAGCACCCTGAACCGGGGGCATTGTGCCCATTCGTAGAACAAATAGAAGTCTAGAGAGGGGCAATAGTGACAAACACAAGCCACCTGGGGAAACTGAGGCTCAGCACAGACAGTATGTGGCACATGGTGTCTCCTCACTTCTAGCTCCCCTTCCAGAACTGTCTCCCAATCTTTCAAGGAATGGACCAGTCTGATACCTGTATCCTGGGTCTCCACCTGGGAACTTTGTCCTCAACCCCAGTGCTGATGCTCAGGGACCCATAAATCCCTCTCACACCTCCCACAGTGTGACTTGGGAGAGAACTGACTAACTGCCCCTGTAGGTCCGTACCTGGCGACGCACTGATCATGCTGAGAAGCAGAGTCTGAGGGTAAGGGTCTGCACCACCAACAGGACCAGAGCCCAGGACGCCATGCTCACTGCCTCTGCAGCTACGCTGTCTGCCTTGATTTTTCATCTGGTTCACAATGGGTGAGACCAAACATCTGAGGATGGCAGCTCATGAAGATACAAGGCAGCTTGGCACATGCTTCTGTTCCAACCCACCTCCATGAGCCACCCAGCAAATCTCTTCACTCAGTCACCCAGTGGGTATCTTCAATACAAATCACTGTCTCCATTTTACAGACAAGGAACCCTTATGTGGCAGACAACCAGACAGACACTTCATGCCCTCAAGCTTACCTTTAACACTACAAACTGATAGTATCACACACACACACACACACACACACACACACACACACACATTCACACACACACACACACACACACACACACACACACACACACACACATGTAACATACGTATATAAACCTGCAGGCACAGACACGTATATGCTCAAACCACAAATGAACGTCTGTAGTGCATAGCCTTATGCTCATATATGCGTGCGATGCACACATGCACAAACATGGCAGGTCCTGCCCAGGGATATTCTAGGCATGGGGAATAGGCCAGCCCTGCAGGAAGGGCCCCATGCAGAGTTAAGCGCTGCTCTGCTTATCTGCCAGGAGATGATTCAGGGCCACCCTGATGCTTCCAGAGGAGCCGCCTGGGACTTAAATCTGACACAAGGCTTGAGGGATCGCTGCTCTATTTTCATGCATTTATTTCTTTGCGTTTTCAGCGAGCAGGGACAGCTCACCTTCAGAGCCACCTTGGGAAGCAAAGAAGATGGTGATTTCCCCAGAAAAAGTTCTCCCCTGGGAAAAGAGCTAGACACCACCTTCTGCCCCTATCTTGCTCAGGGTCACACAGGCAGTCCCAGGGGAAGAGCAGACTGAAGAGGCACTCCTTGGAGCCACAGGGTGGTTTTTTTTAATACCTAATTTTGTTAACAGCATTTGAAACTTGGAGGATTTCACATTGGAAACCATCAAGAACATCCAGTCTCTCTTGAGAAACTAAGAGACAGGGCTGGCCTTTGGTCACCTAGGTGTGCTGAGAGAGGGCACATAGGGGCCTAGGTCACCAGGGAAGCCACCTGCCAGGTCTCTGAGAGTACCTTTCTGACCCTACTCTGCAAGGCAGCTGTGGTGCCAACGTGACACAGATGTTCAGCCAAACCGTGGGCTCCAGGCCCATCCGAAGCAACGAGGCTTTGTAAAAATGCTTTGGAGATGCCAATTTCACCTCAAGCATGGTGATTACTGTTGCTGACATTATTCTTATTGTGATGATTTTTGTGGGGAGGGGTCCCCAATGTGCTCTCCTGTTGTCGTGATAATAGACTGACCAAAGCCAACTTGGTCAGGAAAGAGTGTATTTGGCTTAGAGGTTTTGGGATATTATCAGAAGTCAAGAAAGGAACCTGGAGGAAGGAGCTGAAGCAGTAATCGTGGAGGATCTCTGCTAATTGGGTTGCTTCCTTATACAGCCTAGGAGTGGGCTAGGGTTTCACGTGGGCCAACCTGATGGAGCTAACCCACAATTGAGATTCTCTCTTCCCAGGGTATGAAGATGACAACCAAGATCAGCTATCATAGGGAATGACTTCTTGGGCATTACCTTTTAGAACATCTTCTCTAAAACCCAGCCCTTGGTAGAGAGGTGCCAAGACCTGGGAGTGGAGAGATGGATCAGCCCTTCCAAGCAGTCAAACTCCTTAAAACCCCCTCAGTCTGCTCCTGCTAGCTCAGGACACGGCAGGTAGACCAAGGCAATGGGGTCTGCTGCCCTCAGGCAGCAGATGAACCAGATGAACTTTGGCCTGGCTGCCCTCCGGCCCTTCTGTGTCCCTTTGGGAATTGGCAGTCAGGCAGATAGTCCACCTCATCAGTCATGGAGACACCCCCATCTTCCTCACAATGGTTATGATCTGAACACTGGCTAAACTCTGGTCCTGATATGCCTGTCTCTCCCTGGCCAGCAACAAGCTCCCAAAGGGTCCTGGGCCAACCTCCCAGTGGTCCCTCTGACAGTAGCTCTGGTCTTCAGAGCCTACTCAACCAGGCTGGAGAGCTGGCATGACCTAAAGGACTTTGTCTCACTTGGTCCTTGGCCCATAGTTCATATGACCATATGTCCTATCCTTCATTAACAGTGCAGGCTGGGTGATGAACTGTCAATGCTGTCCATCTCCTGCTAAGGCAGGAAGATACTGCTGCCTACAGTTCATCTTTCATCTGTGGCAGCTCCCTCTCCTAGCAACACACACACACACACACACACACACACACACACACACACACACACACGGAGAAATCACTGGTTCCCCCCCAAGGGGGGAGGGGGCTGACAGATGCTAGAGAGAGAACAGGGGCCCCAGCAGCCATGGGCTGGTTGGCTGACCCTCTCCTTGCCTGTATGTCTATCACAGGAGCTTATCTTTTAAAATGAGTAAACAAAAGATAGTTGGCTCCTGGCATTCCCTTGCTTGGGGACCCTTCCATATGGCATCTGGAGCTCTCTTTGCTTTGATAAGGATGACACAGCAGAAACCATATCCAAAGAGCCTTGGTCTCAGAGTCTCTAGAAGGCAAAGGAAAGCTGCTGAGAGCAGACCAACAGTCTGTGGGTAGGATGGGGAGAAGCAGAGTTCCTACCCAGGGAAGACTGAGGCAGCAGCCACCTATGTAAGCTTTGTACAGCAAAGGGTGCTGAGCCCATGGGCTGAGGGCTGCACCTCCGAGCATCCTCAGAGTGGCTTCTAGGACAAGGACATGTGCACAGACAGCCCTTCACAGTGACAAAACTGTGTTCAGTTCTCACAAAAAGGAGGGGCTCCTGGCTGTTCTCATACCCCTCTGGCTTGTCCCTGAAAGGTCTCCGAGCTGCAAGCATGGTCCCCAACATAAGAGTCACTGAGATGCCAGAGTCTTAAGAGGTGGGGCCTAGGGGAAGTAATTATGTCACGGGAGCTCCAGACTCATTAAGGAACCAAGGCCATCATGTGGAAGTGGGCTAAGGCTCTTGGGGCTGGGTTATTCTCCTGGGGGACTGGTTGTTATAAAAGAGGAAAACAGACCCTCACCTTGGCTTCCTCTCTTCCTCTGGAATATACTTCTACCACATCATGCTACTTGATATACTGTGACACAGCCAGGGGGCGCTCTTGCCAGGATCCCAACATCGTGTTGTTTGAACTTTTCATTCCCCAGAAGAGTGAGCAAAATAAACATCTTTTCTTAATAAATAGCCCAGTGTCAGGTATTTTGTGATAGTAGCCCAAAATTGATTAAGACAATCAACAAGGAGCAATAAAGGGGCAGAAAGGTTGAGACCATCAAGCCACATTGCCAGAGAGGAGGAGCTGGGACCTGAGACCAGGCCTAGGTCCAATATTAACATTTTTCCTTAAAGAATAATGATTCTGAATCTGGGCATGCAGATCCGTTGGTGGAATGCTTCCCTAGTTGCGTTTGATCCTCCAACAGTGCATTAAATGGTCACGGTGGTGCACACTTAGACTCCTAGCCCTCAGGAGGATCAGGAGTTCAAGGTCATTCTTGGCTACAGAGGGAGTTCAAAGCCATCATGAAACACATGGGACCCTGTCTATAGCAACAACAACAGAAAGAATAATGATTCTTATTTTAGGAGTGCTGTGACCTTGCAACAAGACTATAGGGCACAATAAAGTGTGGGTATGTTCCTCAACACCATTTTTTTGGTATGATTGACTTTCAGACAGGATCTCACCATGTATCCCAGGCTGTCCTAGAACTTATTCTGTAGACCAGACACCTTTGTACTTCTATCTCTGCCTCCTGTGTGACGGAATTACAGGCATATACCACCAATGCCCAACATTTCCAATATGATCAACGTGGCCTAGAGGATACCCCCATGCTCCACCAGCACAAGGGCTGGTTTAGGGGAACCAAAGTTGGTAGAAAAGACACCTGGGCTCTAGTCTGTAAAGTCAGAGTGTGATAGGTGCCAGCCCTGTAGTGCAAGGATGCCTGAGGGCCAGGCAAGTCTCTGCCTTTGCTGGGCTGGCCTCTTCAGTTTTCTGTTCCTGCCCCACATTACCCAAGTGCTGAAGGAGCCCTCCAAACCACCCAGAGGGAAGGCAGCCTCTAACCAACAGTTCTAAAGTCTCATTGGGCTCAGAGATTGTGGAAGAGCTTGCTGTGTTTGATCTCCACTCCTAATAAAGTTTGACTCTTAAATGGCTCCCAGGCTCATATGGCCAAGGCTCAGGCTCCAGCCTGGGACACTGATGGGAGATAATGGGGACTTAAAGAGACCAGGGCTAGTAAAAGGAAGTGAGGTTACCAGGGTGCACCCTTGACGGGGATGTTGGCTCCCAGCCCCTTCCTGACTCTCTTTGCCCCTTGGTGGTCATGAGATGGGAAGCCTCCTCCTCCATGCCGTGATATGAGCTGCCACAGTATAGCCTGGAGCAGCAGGGCCAAGTGACCATGGCCCCAAACCATTGAACCTGTGACCCCAGGTCCTGTCCTCCTTCTAAGTTGTTTCTCTCTGGTATTTTGTCAAACTTAATGCAAAGCCTACTGACACCACCCACGTGTCACACACACACACACACACACACACACACACACACACACACACACACCGCCGTTGCCCTCACTAAACACTGGAGACAATAGGGGTAAGTCAAGGCAGGGGCTTGTCACCTAGAGAAGCCTACTGTTCCATGACAGGGAAAGACTCTACCGTCTGCTCCCACTGGAATGATCCTCCCTATTTCCTCCATCCATCAGGTTCCAGCTGAAAAGGTTCATCCTCATGTCTTCCTAAGTTCCAAGACTCTCCTCCTTCAGCTCCTCCCCCAGACGGCATCCTCTCCCTTCCCACAGGAGTGACAGATGTGTGCAGTCCTGGCATCTTTTGTGGATTTCCCTTGGCATTTGCTGCTTCTCTGCTCTTGGAGAAGACAGTGACCATGGGGTCTGGAGGCCTCAGCTTCCCCAGTGCCCTACAGGGACCCTGGGACTAGAAGGGTTCCGAGACATGGCAGAGAAATGCAGTGGGAACCCAGGGCCTGGCAGAAGGGCGGCTGATCTGGAAGGAGAGGCTGGTAACGTAAGGCCGGGAAGATGGCACTGGTGGGTGGGAGCAGGAGGGGAGCGTGGTGACAGGTAGAGGAGTGTGAACTGGGACAAGAGCCAGCTATACATGACTGACATGAGGGAAAAACCAAGAGAAGAGGGGCCAGGACAGATTCAAACAAATGGGGTAAAGAAATCAAACATGTATCATGTAATTGGCAATGAAAAAATGATGTGTCTTAATGTCATTTGTGAGTTAAAATAAAATCTGAGGTATTGAAGGGGATGGGCTGCTGAGGCAAATAGGGTCTGAAGAAGATGTGAGAGGAAAGCCAATATTCTCACCCGAGCACCAAATGGATACAAGGAGAAGGAGAAGCCCAGTTAGGTGTGTACAGTCACACACCCACTCCAGAAAAAAAAAAAAAAAAACACATGAGTTAGAGAAAACGCTAAGGATGGATGTAAAGGATTTGAATTTATAAAACAATCTAGTGTTCAAACCAGCAAAAAAATAAAACACACCCCCTTTATGAGTGTGGAGAAGACATTCAGACACAAAGAAAACCAAAAAATTATGTCTATAATGGCTAATACTGAAACAAAAATCAGGAATTACTGTAAAAAAGAAGGCCTTAAAACCTTTAGTTCTGGGGCTGGAGAGATGGCTCAGAGGTTAAGAGCACTGACTCTTCTTCCAGAGGACCTGTGTTCAATTCCCAGCACCCACATGGTGGCTCACAACCATCTGGAGTGGGATCTGATGCCCTCTTCTGACAAAAAGCCACACATGCAGACTGAGCACTCATATCCATCAAACAATAAATAATTTTTTTTTAAAGAAAACCCTTTAGTTCTAATAAGCATAGACTAAATAGAAGGTATAAATTCCAACAGCTGATGTAAAGAACTGCATAGAGAGATAACTAGCAGAAGCTGAAAAGGAAAGACTAGATCTGCTGTGGAAAGTCCTGCCCGGCCCACAAGGAAGACACATCTCCTCTTACATGAAGTGACAGTACAATGGTTGATAACTCGCTTGTCCAGAACAACAACCAGCTAGAAAACTGGGTTGGGGGAGGGTGCACAATCATCGTTATACAGAGAAATAAATAGAAGTGATGAAGGTATAAAGACAAGCGAGAGGTAATACCGCCTAACACTCCAAAATTAAAAAAGAAAGCACCCATAATACGTGAAGAGAAAAATGATACAGTGTTGGGCTGAAAAGTGAGTCTCATCCAAATGAATCGGTAAGTGTAACACAATTGCAAAAGAATCATTAAACTCTAACAAATTCCAGAACTTACTTAGAAGACAACATGTGTGGAAAAGATTAATGAAAAGGAACTCCTTCAAATTAAGACTATATATTATAAAATCACATTCACTAGAACAGAGTATGTTAACATCATGAAATGTACTGAAAAAATGTCCAAGGACACACCCAGACTTCTGGGTAAAAATAAAGGCTTGAACATAAACGGCCCATTTAACTCCTTTCTGGAATCCATCTGTCTGGAAAGTGTCAGTCGGGGACTTTTATTTTTAAAGTCCCAAAGCTATAAGCCCAGGGCCAGCAGAAGAGAAGCACCATCAGAACAGTCATCGGCCGGGAAGCAGGAGAGCTTTTGTGGTAATAAACTTGATATATTCAAGTTGAGCCTCAAGCTGCTATGGAGAAGAGCCAGGATCCTTCTAGTCTATGCCACAGTCCCCCAAAGCATGGAAGCTGATGCAGCAAGTAGCATCCAGGAGTGTGGTCTGGGCAGATCAGCTGAAGGGCAGTGTCAATCCCTGCCCATGTCCCATGCCCCTCTGCTGGACTGGTGTTGGGCTGGAGTCTTCCTTGAAAAAGTGTAAAAGGTCTCTGGGATGCAAGAACTTGGTGTGTTTCAGGGTGAGGGTACCATTCTAGAGACTGGAGGATTCAGTGAAGGACCACTTCCTCTGTTGGTTCCCAAGATGTTGGTGGCCAGACAGTCACTATTCCAGACAGAGCCTGGGCAAGCACTCTGAGGAACCAAGGAGCAAAAAGAACCTACCTACAAACACCAGGGTTCCAGTCATCACAATAATCATGTTTACCACCTACCTTTGCAAATGAGTGGCCAGCCAAGGGCCACCATCTTTCTGGTGGGCACCTCTGACACCCACCATAACAGGAAAGGGGCATGAGATCACAGAATCCCCCTGCCTCTCTCTCCCTGACATTCCCCAGAGCCCCCGTACAGCCCCCCATAAACAGAGTTGATAAACACACTCTGACCTTATAGCTCTTCAAAGAGTCCAGTTCTCTCCATCCCCTGGCAGCCATGAGCAAGCCCAGTCCCCTGGCCCCAGACTAAGGACAATGGTTAATTATAACTTTACTTTTATCTAGTGCTTTCCTACTGTGTGATTCTTGGCCAGCACAGGTCATGTGGTATGGAGGTTGCCTACCCACCCCAAAAATCTGTAAAGGTCAGAAACTCACTTTGTCCTCTGTAATTGAAGGGTAGACTTCCAGGACCTCCCTTCTCTACAGTTACCTTTACCAATGAGGCTCCTTTGTGGGGACGGAAGGGAACACGTTTTCTCCCTCCAGGGCCATGTGGCTATCCATCTCTCTGAATGCTCTCCCATGGCAGCTCCTCGTGACTCTAGTCCTGAGCCCAAAGCCCTCCCAATGAGGCCTATCTAAAGGGTGAGTCCAGGCCAGCTTCTTTCTACAAACCTGCAGTAATTTCCAACAGGAAAGAAATGGATTCTGCAGGGAACCGGGGACAGGAAGCTTGTGTCTGAATGCTGAGAGGAGACGTTACATACATACTTTAAACAAGAACGGGGGAGAACATTGGAGTGAGTTCCTAGACATTTTTAAAACGAGAACTAAACGATCAAATTGGTGAAAGGGTTGGAAAATACAGTTGAGGGCTTTCCTACAAAGTGAAGCAGTAAGCCAATCTGGAAAATGATAATAGGCTGAGAAGCTTTGCTCACTTGCATACCACCCAGATAATAGAAGCTTCATAAAGAGCATGGAAAACCAGAAAGGAGGGTATCCATCATTCTAGAAAGTTCCCCTGACTAGAGTGTGTTCCCAGGAGGAAAAGGATTCATCTATCGCCCAACGGAGAAGAGTAAAACAGATCAGACGATTACAACATTTCAGCAGACAGGATTGCCAGCCTGCAGGCTTCCGTAGAGGGCAGGCAGGAACAAGCAGGCGGTAGAAGTACAGACAAAGGAATGGATTCAGCGTGGCTTAGACGTCGCAGTAGCAGCATTAGAAGGAGGCAAATGATGAAGCAAAGGGAACACTTAGAATCTGTGGGAATGGCTCGCGGGCCATCTCACACCCCAACTCTGTGACGTTCGACACTGGAATAGAGAAATTCCAGACGTGCAAGTTTCCAGAACATCTACCAGCTGATTATTTCTTCTGAAAAAACTACTGAAAGAGAGGGTCCATCCAAACAAAAGACCTGCCCAAGAAAAGGGGAAGATACAAAATACAGGAAGCAGGAGACTCAATACAGAAAAGACAAGGGAAGATGAGAAGTGATTGACAGCATGCCTCCAACGTTGAAGACAACTGACCATCCTCCAGCAAGGGGACCCCAAAGGACAGACCATTATCTCTAAGACCCCTGCTTCCATAGAGCTGTCTTCCTGTGTGTGTGTGTGCGCGTGTGTGTGTGTGTGTGTGTGTGTGTGTGTGTGTGTGTGTGTGTGAGAGAGAGAGAGAGGGGGGGGGGAAGGGAAAGAAGAGCATGGGAAGGAGAGAGGAGGAGGTAAGAGGTAGAAGAAGAGAGCTAAGCCCATACCAATGCCTTGCTATTAAGGTGTCAAAACTGTGAGCTACATAACCTCCTTTGTTTTATAAGGTTAGCTGCCTCTAGCATTTTCTTATAAGGCAAAATTGACTGATACAATCTGGTGTGATCAGAATGAAGCTGTGGAAATGCTAGAAGAAAATACAGCTAAATGCTTTTCCATAGTTCACCGGGCTTTTGCCTGCTCCCCTCCTTCACTGTCACATGCTTGCGAGACACTGTGGATGTGCTAGATCTCTGCTGGCTCAGCAAGGTGAATGGCTGAAACCACAGCTTGCTAAGGCACTTCATGCACAGAGGAACCATGTTGCTGACCCAAGATGTCAACCATGTGGATTAGAACAGATTTCTCCCTTCCCCAGGACTCAGGGAGAACTGGTACTACTGCACTGCTCAGGAAAGGGAGAGGGAGGCTTGCCACAGTGCACCTGCAGAGGTGAGAGACAACCTCAGGTGTCGGTCCTTGTTGCAGGTGGCATTAGCTGCTGCTTACCCCAGGCTAGCCCATAAGCTTCCAGGGAGCCTCCTGTTTCAGCTCTCCCCCTCCCCACAGGAAAACTGGGATCGAAGGTGTACAGTCTACCATGCCTGGCTTTTTATGTGAGTTCTCAACAAAAACATCTTCCGAGCCAGCTCATCTTGCTGAGGGCTCGGGCTTTCCTGGGCAGTGGTGGCCTCACAGCTCACAGAATGTACATGGAGGCACCAGTCCAGGCGAGGTCATCCGCAGGAAGGTTTGAAGACATAATCACTCTGTGACTGCAGATTCCACCAAAGATGGTCATTAAGATAAAATATGTTTACCTAGGTGTATAATCAGGGCACAGCAAGAGGCCCTGTTTGGCAGCAGGCGGGCTCTTTGGAGGCTCTGGAAGCAGAGAGCAGGCTCAGCCCCATGGGGGCCATCAGCACAGAGTCCCACTGGTGAGTTTTATTAAAAGGCGTTCATTATGGTTATTTCAGCCCAGTCTTTATAACTTCATTACCAAACCTGAATTAACTGCTGCAGCTCCAACAGATGCAGCTTCATTCTGTGCCATTTTTGCGATCCGAGGTGGAATGGGGGAGCCGGAACGGGTACCGGTTCTGGGGGAGGGCAGCTTCAGTTGCGCAATTCAGAAGTGGGGGGCTGAAGAACTGTGCATTTCCATGGAATGGGAACTTGGGGATACCAGGCCCACTCCACCTTCCGAGGCTTCTTCAGGCATGAAAAAGTGGTTCTGGAGAAGGGGAAGGAAACTTTTTTTTTGTCTCCCTGCCTGTGATAAGGTCCTCAAATAATGTTCTGCTAGAGCACTGGATGCTCCTTGGTGGGGGACATGGAGCATCTCAGCTTTCCTGGGTGTTTTTGCCTTCTCAGAGCTACAGGGGCTGGGGTAGCAGAGTGAGCTCCACTGTGCTGGGTGTTCATTCTTGATTTTTGTTTTGATCAGTAACTGTCTCCCTCTCCAAGTCTAAATGGCTCTGGAAAGCCAAATCCAACGTAGCTTTACGTGAAGCCCCTAGCTTCAGAAGCACTCCTATGGTCCAGCCAGGGCAGTGAACTCCAAGAACACTGCTGGTGTAGATGAGAAGCTGCCATGATGTGTGATTCCAGGGCTACTGGGCAGCTTCTTCTTCCCAAGAAGCAAAGATGAGATGTTGTGTTGGTTGGTTTTAACCATCAACTTGACACAAGACAGAATCAGCTGGGAAGGGAGCCTCAATGAGGGACTATCTAGATGAGGTTGGCCCGTGGGCATGTCTGTGGGGGCTTCTTTTGATGAGTGAGAAGACCTGCCTACTGTGGGCAGCCCCATTCCCCAGGCAGGGAACCCTGTGTTGTACGAGAGTGGAGAAAGTGAACTGAGCGTTAGCATGCATACAATTGTTCTCTGTCCTTTGCTCCTGACTGTAGACGTGGCCAGCTGCCTCAGGGTCCTGTTGCTGTGTCTTCTCTGTAACGATGGACTGTGACCTGGCCTTTTGAGCCATACATAATAAGCCCTTTCTTGAGTTGCTTTTGTTGGGTGTTTTATCATGGCGAAAGGAAGTCAAACTAAGATATTGACAAGCAGGTGCTGAGGCTGGGCTGAGGTCGGTGTGTGTGTGTGTGGGGGAGGGCAGCCCCTGAAGGTTCACGTGGTGGAAGCTTTGTGCCTGCCTGGTTTTCCGAGAGTTGATGGGACTTTCGCCTCCTATGGGAGGTGTTTGGTCCACTGGGGCCACGGCCCTTACAAGAGACAACGTTATTCATTGAGACTTCGTTCCCGTGAGAATACATCATAATGAAAGAGCAAGCTATGGCCCTGGATCCCTGGTGAACCCCTCTGCCGGTGCTCTCCTGTGTGGTCATTTGACTATGAGAAAGGTCACACAGACAGGGTCCCCTGAAAAAAGAGCTTTGAGACAAATGGTCTTTCTTTATAATGGAACGAGCCTCAGGCATTTGTTACAGCCGCAGAAAAATGGCCCCAAACAGCTGGTGGCACATCTCACACGTCTCTGGCTCCCCAACTCTCCAGCTCTTTGAATCAATTCATTTGGCTTTCTATCTCTTGAAACCACAAGAGCCCCAGCACGACCCCCACCCAGACACCATCATGTGCACTGACCTCAGCTGGATGCCCCAGATAGTTTGGCCAAAGCACCCTGAGATTACCAAGACCTGAGGTGTGACAGTCTCTCCCCGTTTCAGATTTTCACCTCTGGTTTTCTCTAGGAGCCCAGTGTGGGGTGAGGAGAAAACCTGCTAA
Source organism: Onychomys torridus (assembly GCF_903995425.1). NCBI lineage: Eukaryota > Metazoa > Chordata > Mammalia > Rodentia > Cricetidae > Onychomys > Onychomys torridus. The sequence continues at coordinate 39,052,182 of NC_050450.1, read as the reverse complement.
GTCTTTAAGGTCTGGAGCCTAAGTAAGTGGGCCAACCCCTCAAAATACGTGCCTTGGGGACATGATGCTTCAGTGTTCCTGTAGAAGTGTGCAGGCCACTGTGCTGGGTGCCCTGTTCTCATAGCGTCTCTCAAATTTTATTTGCAGCAGGGACAGGTGGCCTATTGTCCCCAGACCTCACCTGAGGTGCCAGAACACCCTCGCCCCACTCTGCTGCTAAGCACAGCTGGATTGAGCAGGACCCTCTCATACCCACTTATTCTCCTGGTACCACCTTCCAAGAAGCCTCTGCACCCAACCCTTCAGCAACCAGGTTCCTGGGGCCTCAAGGGGTAGCGAGGTTAGGAGCCCAGAGGCCAGTAAAGCACTGTCCCTTCTAAAGGAGGGTCTTGGGGACCAGCCTTGGCCTTGAGGGTGCCAAGCTTTCTCGCTGTGGGACAGCACACCCCAGGGAGGGAACTGGCCCTGAGTCTCCTTTTCAGTGTCTCCCCAGCACAAAGCAGCCAGATGGCGGGAGCCAATGGAGAGACTGGCAGATGACTGAGTGAAAATATTTAACGTGAACTCCAGAACAAAACACAGACACCCACAAGCCCCCATAGAGATTCCCTGGGATCTCATCTAGAATGTGGGGGAAGCAGGAAACTGATGACCAGTGTCGCAGAGCCCAGCATGGCCAGCGCTCCAGCCTGCAGCCTGCCATCATGCACAGCCTGTGGAAGCATGTCTCAGGGCAGATGATCCCTGTAAGCAACCCACAGTGTACATACTGGAGCCCCTGATGGGGGCATCAGGCAGCTTCCTAGATCCTGCTCCACAAGGCCCTGAGACACCTCACACTACACACATCCTGGGTACCCTGAGGGCTGACTACCTCACTCATCTCCCTCTGTATCCCCATGCAACTACCCAGCTCACCCTTGTCTACCCAGCCCTACAAAGCTGGCTCCTTTCTTCTCCTGGAGTCTCTGAAACTGTCTCCATTCCAGCCTCCGTCTCTGCCATGGTCCTGGCCTGGGCCTCCGGCAGGAGTTCATACTGAACCTATTTGTGGAGTTTTCAAATCCAAGTCCTCGCTACCTGCCAGCCTTTGTTCCTCTGACCCCATGTCACGCACGATTGGTCCTGTATGTCTTTTGGCAGAAGCTTGAGGTCAATGTATGCCAGACTGTGTACTCTCTCAGTAGCCTGTCCCTGGTTCCCCCCCACCCAGCCTAGGATTAGTGGTTTCTCACTCCCCCCCCCACCCCCCCCCCCACCCCCCCCGCCCCTCTTGTCCTCTCCTGGCTCTGCCCAGAGTCCAGGCAAACAGAGGAACTGGCTGACTGGCTCTTCCTGGTTGCTGCTGGGACTTTACAGGGTAAGTACTAATTCCCCATGAACCTCAGCCAAAGCATAACATTAAAAGCCCCATAGCAGGGATGTGCATGAAAGTGACACTGGATACATGGGCCAAACGCCCATTCCATGTTGGGCACTCAGAGTGCCAGTCTGATGTGATTTACTCCCTCCAAAGCTCATGTTGTGACTCAGTCCCCATTTGGAGACACTGAGAGGCAGGGCTGAGGGGCCTTCTCAATGAGATTAGGGCTCCAGCTCATGAATGGATTCATCCACGCATGTCACATGTGGATTTACGAAGTGAGGCTGCTCCAAAAGTCACGTTGACTTGGTCTCTCAAAGGTCCCTGTCTTGGGCCATGTGGGCACTTTGCCAACAAGAAGGCCATGGCCAGTTGTGTTCCTCAACCTGGGAGCAGATTGTTATTGGTAACAGAAAACAGCAAGACAGAAGGCTTTACACGTGTCTTGTTAAAACCGAGGCTCATGTGTGTTCTTCACAGCAGCCCGGTAGGGTGCGAACAGGGCTTCTGTCGGACAGATGTGCAAACAAGGCTAGCTGACACTGCAGGGGCCCAGCAGTGCAGGGTGTCCCAGATGTGCAAGCAAGCCTAGCAGACACTGCAGGGGCCCAGCAGTGCAGGGTGTCCATGTCTGCCTCCAGCAGCAGCCCGGGGCACTGCCCTCAAGAGACTGACAGGCCACTCCGAGGCAGCAACGGCCTTTGGTCCCAGTGGACAACAGGCAGCTGCAGCACCAGTGCTCTGGTTTTGCTTTGGACATTGTCTCAGTCCACCTGCAGTGACCCAGTGCCACAGTCAGTCACTTGATTTTTAGCCATAGTGAAAACAAGGCTGTGGCACTTAGGCACAGGCCGGAGAAGCAGGGACATGCTTTTGTGAATAGCCGTGAGGAGCTATATCACTTGCCCCTCAGACAGGCCTCACAGGTGACTTCTTGGTGTCTGGATCACTGGAATTCATTCATTCGTTCATTCATCATTCATTCATCTGCTTGTTTATAGACAGTTTATATCATGGAGTCCAAGATGGCCTCAAATTTTTATGTAGCTGAGGATGACCCGGAATTTTTGAGCTTTCTGCCTCCCCCACCAGAGTGCTGACATTATAGCCGTGTGTCCCCAGATAGGTTCATGCTGTACTGAGGAGTGACCTGAGGACCCAGTGCATGTCTGGCAAGCACTCTACCAACTGGACGGTATCACAGTACATAGTGGGTGGTGTTCATAATACACTGAGGGTCTGTTTTCAGGACTGCTGAGCACCATGGGCCCCACAGCTCCAGAGACATCAGCTCAAACATCTGGAAATGAAACAGAGAAATCCCAAAGGTTTCACACCAGGCAAACCTGAGGTATGTTAGGATTTCTGATGGGAGAGAGAGTCAGCTGTTCACTGTTCCTCAGGTCCCTCTCTGTTCCTGACCAGCTCAAGGAAAGACTAAGTAGTGTCCTTGATCTTCTCCCCACCCCCACCCCCTGCTGAGGACATGGGAGGAGCATCTCTGCCAATTGGATACACCCTCTTGATTGACAGCCCAGGAGACTCAAGGAACTCTCCCAGGCTCCAGTGCCTCCTGGAATGATGGGGGATGGATAGCAGAGTGGGCCTCCCCCAGGCTCCTTGGGTCTGCCCCAGGAGCCCCACATGGAAACCACAGACAGCTTGCCCTCCTCCTGGTCCCTCCCCACATCCTGCTCAGCCCAAGACGGTAAGACAATAAGAGGGTGGCATTCTGTCCCTGTGTTCCAAAGAGTGTCAGACACCACCACTCTCTCCACAAACCATATCTCTTTTGATACTGCAGCAAATCCATGTGAGGCCAAGGCTTTCCTTTCTGTCCTTCTGGCCTCTCCCGTGTCTTCCATAGGCAGCAGGCATTTGAGCCTGGCATTGAGCACTTCCCCAGGGCCCGCCTCTCCCACAGGTGAGTTTCTAGTGCAGACTGGGCTGCCGCAATAGAGGCCCCTGAGGTACATCTTGAGCCCTTCTCCCCATCATTCAATCCCATAGGTTCTGAATTTGCCCGGCGGACAGACTTCCTATGTGAGTTTGGTACCTAAGCACCTGAGGGTAGGAGCCTCTCCACACCTTGTAGTTCCTACCAGCCCTTCTTTCATGATGCTGCCTGTCTGAGAAAGACCTGGGCTGTGATGGAGGACGAGAGCAGGGGCTCCCCAACTCCCACAAAGCCTGAAGGCACTGCCGTGTTGTTGGGTACACTGAGCCTGCTCTCAGCCCACAGTGTTGACCAGGCTTAATTTGATACCCCTGTTTAGAGAAGGAAGGAAATCAGAAATTGGAGACAGAGCTGAGTCCCACGAATCTGATCTGCAGGACAGCCTGGAAGGGCTTTTCCTACTGAAGAGGAGGTGGGAGGTAGGGGGGTGGAGGTGGGGACACTGCCCTGAGAATCGGGGAGAGGGATGAAGACAGCCATCACCCTTCAGGCTGAAGACTGCCAGGCCCAGTTTTTCAGGCTCTTACCATCCTGATAGTCCAAGGCTGCAGAGGACAGACACTGTTAGGCAAGTCTCCCAAAATCATGAAGGCTTTAGTTTTTGTTTGTTTGTTTGCTTTTTTGCACAAAGTTATTTTTCTTCTTTTTTATTAACGTTTTTTTAAACTAGTTGCTGGTGACGCACGCCTTTAATCCCAGCACTCGGGAGGCAGAGCCAGGCAGGTGAGTTTGAGGCCAGCCTGGTTTACAGAGTGAGTTCTGGGACAGGCTCCAAAGCTACACAGAGAAACTCTGTCTCAAACAAACAAACAAACGAAAAAAGGGTTTTTAAAATTAATTTTACATACTATAGATCTCCCTCTATCTCTCCTCACGCTCCCCCTGCTGCCCAGCCTTCCCCCTCCCAACCCATCCATCCCCCCCTCCAAAAAGGTAAGGCCTCCCGTGGGGAATCAGCAAAGCCTGGTACATTCAGTTGAGGTAAGACCAAGGCCCTCCCCACTGCATGAAGGCTGTGCCAGGTGTCCTACCATAGAATGGGCTCCAAAAAGACAGCTCATGCACCAGGGATAAATCCTGATCTCACTGCCAGGGACCCTTCAAATAGACCAAGCTACACAACTCACTTGCTTATGCAGTCCTGTTTAAAAGCTGATGTGGCCATGCCAGGCAGCAGGAGGCCAGCTCACTGGGAGATGGAGCGGGTAAGTAAATGGGTCTGTGCGTGGGAACCCAGTTTCTCAAGGCAGGCGCCTTGCCTGACTTTCACTAAAGCACAAGAAGGCACTGAGAACTTAAGGAACTCTTTGCTCCCCACACCTGTTGTCCAATGGCCTCATCCACCCCAGAGCCCAAGACTTAGCCACTGCTTGCTGTGTGGGAACCCTGTTCCTTCCGGACTGGCCTGATGTTTGGTGTAATTCATACCTACCTGCTTCAGGCCCTGAGACAAGCCACCAGAGTGTCCCCAAACCTACAATTTCATTTATCTCCCTTTGTTCACTCCCCAAGTATTACTGTAACTTCCGCTATTAGGAGGTGTGGCTTTGTTGGAGTGAGTATGGCCTTGTTGGAGGAAGTGTGTCACTGTGGGGGCAGGCTTTGAGGTTTCCTATGCTCAGAATGCCACCCAGTGAGTCAGTTGACTTCCTGTTGCCTGTAAGCTGTAGGACTTTCAGCTACTGCTCCATCACCACATTTGCCTGCATGCTGCCATGCTCCCTGCCATGATGATAATGGACCGAAATTCTGAAACTGTAAGCCACGACCCCAATTAAATGTTTCCTTTGTAAGAGTTGCCACGGTCAGGGTGTCCCTTCACAGCAATGAAAACCTTAACTAAGACCCTTCCATTGCAGTCCCTGTGCAGTACCACTTCACAGTCCTCTGGGGGTCATGTGACCACCACACATCACCCCCACACTCATGCTTACATGTAGTTGTCATGCTAATATTCACACGCGTTTGTACACACCCACTCACACAGACTCATTCATACCTCCACATCCACAAACATCCAAAAACTCTACTCACGTATATACACACATTCAAACATGCATTCACAACATACTGTCACACACAGACACACAGTGACACACTCAGTTTTGCCTGCAGGTGTATGTATGCACTTGCTTATGGACATCCACATACTTAAACATGTCTGGTCACCTCCCTCACACACACACACACACACACACACACACACACACACACACACACACTTGCTCAAGCAACTACATGAAGCTCAGTCAATGAGACCTATCACTCAATGGAAAACTATCATTATCCTTATGCTATGTCTGAGCAAGCAGAGGCTGGAGAGGGCGGGAAGACGCTGTGGGGACTGAAGCAGCTTCCGGTGTTCATCTCTCTTGAAGGAGCAGCCAATTGCTCACATTGAAGGGAGACAGACATGAATGTCTCTTCCCCAGCCATTGCTTACAGGGGAGGTAGCGGTGAGACTTACCAAGACAGGTGGGTTCAGTGTGGCTCACTGTGGCTGTTAGGTGGGTGCCTGTGGTCACTGACCCACCCTCCCTTCCTTGTGAGAGTGGTTACCATGGCTCCCAACACACTGACAGCCCACAGGGGCCACATGCCTCTGGACCCAGGCCCCAAGCCAAGTGCAATCCTCACTCAGGCCTCCCAGACTCTTGGGGTCTCTGCCGAGCCAGCTGCAAGGACTCCATTTGCAAATGAAGAGAGTGTACTTCTAGAAGTCTCTCTTCGAGCCAGACACACTGTTTACATACCTCTGTATTTCCAGGAAGAAATACACTCTCCTCTTTTCCTCAAAACAGGCGGTCCTCTTGGCTTATCTTTTGTTGTTTTGTTCCTGAAAAATATTTTGCTCCCATAGGAAAAGCCATGTGGGAGCCTGGCCTCTGGGCTGGGGGATATGTGGTCCAGGCTGCCTTGAGCCAAAGGGGAAGGCAGTGACTGGCAGGGAGCCATCCTGTTGCTGGGCCTTCTTTTTGTGTAGAGAGGCTGAAAATCTGGGTTTGTGCTGGTGTCGCTGATTTTATCTATGTATCTATCTATCTATCTATCTATCTATCTATCTATTTTGAGGAAAGGTCTTGTGGAGTCTGGAGTCTGGGCTAGCCTTGAACTCCTGTATAGTCAAGGTTGGAACTTCTGTTCTTCTTGCCTCTAACTTTCAACTGTTGGGATTATAGGCTTGAGTCACCATGCCCACCAATATCTCTGATATCTCTGATTTGTTTGTGTGTTTTATCTTGCTGAGGTATGTGTGTGTGTGCGTGTGCGTGTGCATGTGTGTGTGTGTGTGTGTGTGTGTGTGTGTGTGTGTGTACACGTACAGGTGCACTTGCCTATGGCAGGTGTCTTCCTTTACTGTTACCCACCTTATTTTTTGAGGCAGGGTCTCAAAAAATTTAGCAAGGTTGGTGGCCAGAGAGCCCTGGGGATTTTCCTGTCTGTCACTCAGCCCCAATCCCAGTGCAGGGTTACAGGCAGGAGCCAGGGCAGCTTGCTTTTATGTGACTATGGAGAGCCAAACTCAGAGCCTCATGCTCACAGAAGGCACTTTACCCCCTGAGCTGTCTCCCTAGCCCACTGTCTCTAGGTTTTAAATACTGCCAAGCAATGTAAAAGGATCAGAAGCTAGCCCCCCAGATCAGCCTGTAGCCTTCATGCCATGCCATGAATGTCCATTTCTTGAGTGGCATCCTTCCACTTGACTAGAGAGCCTCAAATAACAGACATACTCTGGCACAACAGAGCAAGCCCAGTAGCCCTCATCCCCACATTAGTAGGCACTTCAGGGGCCATAGCCCACTGCCTGCTTATTTACCTTCATTTCTCTCCCATCCTGGAAGACAGCACAAAGTATATGTGATTTATTACAGAACCTTTCTCAGATAACCAGTAAACAATTTGTCCACACACATTAACAAATCCCTAGTGAACACCAGACTGCTCCTCCCTTATGGGGCCTACACATGAGCATTAGTTCATCCAATGTCAGATGTACTTAAATATGTAAACATATTAATCCTTCATATATAAAAAGCTGTCACAAATCAATAAGAACCAGCCCAACAATCATAAAGGGAAGTAAACAAATGAAATGAAATTGACAGCTATCAGAAAAGCATGTCACAGCTGCTTTTGAATATGTAAAAAGATGTTCAACCTCACTCTTTATAGAAGAAATATGCATATAACATGGCCAGAATCCAAATTTGTGGGGCATGGTTATATGCTGGGGGGAAAATGTATCTAGCAAGCTCCTAGAAGGTCGCTGTGCTCATGAACCTTTAAGCCACACTAGTGGTATACATGACCTGTCAATCCAGCTCCTCAAAAGGCTGGGCAGGAAGACTGCAAAGTCAAGGGCAGCCACTTAGTGATACTTTGTCTCAAAATTAGAAGTAAGCATAGGCCTGGATGCTATTCTCAGTTCGACCGCCAGTGCCCACCACCACCACCAGCTAGGAAATTCGGCTGAAGAACTTCACCCTTCCTGTTCCTTCAAATAGCGGGCAAAGTGTGAAGATACTCAATGTGGCATCTCCTGAAACAGTGAGTACAAAAACAAAACCAAGTCTCGGCAGTGAGTGCTCAGCCACAGCAGGGACACCTGTATCAGTCCTGCCCTCCACAGGGCCCAGGAAACACTCAGGAAGAGAGGGTGTAACAAAGGCAAGAGCCAGAGGGTGGGGAGGGGAGCTGTGCACGACGTGGCTGCTGCACAGGTGAATGCACAGTAGCTGTGGTGTCTGCACAAGATCAAGCCAGTTAAACATTGCAGCAGGGGCAGGGCCGGGGTGTGTGTGGGGTGAGCTTCAGAGAGGGCTCAGCAGTTCAGAGTGCTTGATGTTCTTCCAGAAGATCCGAGTGGGATTCCCAGAGCCCTTGTTGAGCGGCTCACAACAGCTTGTAACTCCAGCTGCAGGGGGATCAAATGCCTCTGACCTCCACAGACACCTGCACACACGCGCGCGCGTGCGTGTGTGTGTGTGTGTGTGTGTGTGTGCGCGTGCGCACACACACACACACACACTTAAAAATAAAAATAAATCTTAAAAAATATTACAGCACAGACAGATTGGGGGGTACCAAGGTCCCACCCCTAGTTGGGGCAGTTGCTGTGTGCTGGGGAAGAGAGACACTTGGTGGTTAACACTTGTAAGTCAATCATGCCCTGGTGAGACAGCCGCACACTCAGGAGCGCCCTGGGTGGCACTACTTTGACTAAGAAAGAAAAGGGAGCATGAAGTTGGGAGGGAGAGGTATTGGGGGGCCTGGAGGGAGCTGGGGGGGATTTGACAAAGATGCATCATGTACACTATGAAACTTTTAAAGTATGCTTTAAAAAATCAAGTTGGAAAAGAATTGAGGATCTGGAGATTGAGATCCGTCAGGATCTGGTCAAAGAAGTCACCACATGACGGGTGTCTGTGCAGGAGAAGGTGGACAGATCCGTAAGCACTGATGGTGATCTCCAGGTACACCAGGTACATCTGCCAGGCTCAAGTGCAGCAGAGGATACAGTGTGTGGAAATGCTAACATTTGTGTGAAGGGGGAATCACAGGTGAGTTGAATGCAGGGCAGGTGAAGGCAGGGCAGGAGAGGGGTCAGGGGAGGTGAGTGCAGGGCAGGAGAGGGGGCAGGGGAGGTGAGTGCAGGGCAGGAGAGGGCAAGGCAGCAGGTGAGGGCAGGGCAGGGCAGGTGAGTGCAGTGCAGCAGGTGAGTGAAGGGCAGCAGGTGAGTGCAGGGCAGGTGAGTGCAGGGCAGGAGAGGGCAGGGCAGCAGAGGAAGGCAGAGGGGAAGCAGGACACAGCTGGGAGCTGTGGATCCTTTTCCAAGCTGCGATGCATGAGTCCATCCAAAAAGCCAGCCACATGCCTGCAGGGACAGCCAAGAATCTCAGTGGTGGCCAGGCTTCAGCCAGGGCTAGCTCTTAGATGCTTGGGGGAGCCACCAGGACAGCCAGTGGCAACTCTGGAGACCTGGGATGGTGATGGTCTGGTACCCACTCCTAGACCTGCCTCTGAGCATGGACCAGAAAGCAGGATGTGAGAGACTCAGGGGTCTGCTGCTGATGGATGGACAGGGACACCAGTAGATCAGTGTGGATCAGACTGTGTGCTCTCAGATATCAGAGGACCACGGAGTTAGTGCGCCATGTAAGGAAGAATTCCTGGAAAGGAGCTATCTGTGTACGTTGATTGGCTAATAGAGTGTCAGTGACTATGGAGGATTTGGAACATTGCTGATCTGATAGCTTAATTACAACTTCTCCCTGGCTGTTTCAGCCCTCTAGAGAGCCATTCCTTGCCAACCTTTGTGTCAGGGCTAACATCCTGATAAACAGATAAAAACCTTTGGAATGTATTAACAAAACACTCTTTGCCAACAGGAGTGCCTGGGACGCTATAGTGGAGGTTCCTCAGCCCGCTGTTCTATCTACCCACTTAATGTTTCCACTGGTGTATTTTTTAAATGCCTCGATTTATACTTTCTTTGCTCTGTTACTAAAAACTCCATGAAACTGCTTCATTGTTGGAACATGTAAACTGCAGTGACCTAGCTCCCTGTTCCTGGGCCATGATCACTCAGCTTTGGCTCCAGAACCCAGTAGAGAAACTGGTGCCCCCTGGGGAGGGCTCAGAGAGAGGCAGGCTGAGGGCTGAGAGGCTGTATAACCTTCCCCAGGCCAGGTGGACTGAGTAAAAAGGGGATCCATAACATAGGCCCCCAAGAATAGAAGTTCCTAGAGCACCTATGTGGTGAGTGAGGAGAAAGAGGCTGTCCAGAGAAGGAGGGAGGCCATGCTGTGGGAAGCAGGCCTCGAGGATGTGGAGGAAGACTGATCGGGGAGACTGGAGATGGATTCTGAGCAGGCAGCAGATGTGAAGGATGCGATGTTCTTCAGAACAGCCCTGGCTCTGACTAGATGGGGAGGGAGCCAGCTCGTATCCCCACATTGCTGAGAGACAGAGGGATGCAGGGGGAGAGGACACAGGGTGTGGCTGGCTACCCTAGGAAGCCCTTCCCTGTGCCTGGGGAGCTCACAGAGCCATGAGGGAGGAGATGAGGCTGTTTGGGGGCAGGCACTCAGGGGACAGGGATATGCCTATAATATAGTCAGAAACAGGATGAGAGTCTGGAACCTAGAGGGGCCTGTGTGTGGTGTGAGGAGGCCCCAGATGTGAGGCTGCCTTCTGAGACAAACTTCAAAGCAACTTCAAGTAGACTCTGCCAGGTGACCAGAGAGCTGGTATCGATTCGCTCACTCAGCATCCTGTCTAGACAGCAGCCAGGTCTCTGGTCCTCCCAGCCAGCCTGTGAGATCAGAGCACATTCACTACAGCCCCAACCTGGCTGTAGGCCAGGGCCACACACACCTCTGTGTCTTCCCCTTCTCCCAGGGTCCAGTGGTCAGCCTGGGTGTGAGATGGAAGTACGGGGCTGATGAGCCTCAGCTCACAGGGGACAGCCTTTGCTTTGTGTTTCTCTGGTACTTCTTGTCCCCAAACAGCGAAGTCCAGGACCTGGAGTGGCCAAAGCCTGAGTACATACGAGGCTTGTTCCAGCCAACCATGCCTAGCAGACACCATCATTCAGTTAGCCTCATCCCTTGGCATCCACCATGGCATATACACAGTGCCCTGCCTCAGATGGTATCTTCACTCCCATTACCCTACTTGGCATCTACAACCTCTTATTAGGAAGCTAAGGGGCCCCTCCTTAGATGAAGGATCCTAAGTCTGAGCAGAAATGTCAGCAGCTAGCCTGGGATACATTGGGGCAGCCTGAGGTCCTCAGTGTTTCCACCCACTCCTGGGAGGTGAGAAGGGGACATGTCAGCAGGTGACCTGGGCTCTGATCCCAGCAAGACTGCTTCCCAGCTGTGTGACATGGTTGCCACGCCCTCCCAGCCACAAGCCTCAGTTTTCCCATGTGAAAAGCAGCATGAGTCCTGGCAATGGCCCTGAGAGTCAGTGTTCAGGGCCCACGAAAAGCCAAGGTGGGGTGAAGGCAAGGGCTCTCCTTGTAAGAGAAGCACAGTGGAGGTGGGGACACCCAGACACTCAAATTCACGTGGCTTGAAACTGAGCCAATACTGGAATGGGTCAGCAACACCAGATCCCTCACCCATGTCCATGACGACAAGGTTAGTGTCACCCAGACTTCTGGCAGCTGATGGCTGCCATCAGCACATCTCTCTCTAGGGTCCTGTCCCAACCCAGGACTCAAAGGTTCAGCCCCCCAGCAAACCACCTTCTACCAGCTGCTCTTGAAGTCACCTCCAAGAAGAAACCCATGCTTCTGCTCCAAAGATATCCCAAGGCAGGAAATGGGCAGCAGGCACCATGAAAGTTTAATTACGCTAATTGGCCAAGTTCAGTTCCCTCCTCATTCCTTAAGTACCTTGTGGGAAACTGTGATTAAGCGTGAAACGGCTCATTTCTACTCTTCTCTCCCTCAGGGTTCTCGGTCTGCTGGGAGTCCATGCCAGGCAACGCCAGGCATCCCTTGGTAACACCTTCTCATTTTTTCTAATTTCGTCTTCTGACATTTTACCCTTGCTGTCCTTACCCGCTTTGTCCTGGGCCTTGGCACACAGCACCAAAACACCATAATTACTTAACCATAGCCCTCTGGTGGGGTCTACTTTTGACTTTGTTCGAAAACACTGTAATCAAATCCCTGAGAGTCAGGATCGATGAGCTGGGCTTGCCAGAGGAAATCTATCACAGGACTAAGTGGTTTAGAGAGAGAGGAGGTGCACCTGTGGGTGGGAGGGAGCAGAGCCCGAGGGGTGGAGCAGAGGATTGGGGTGTGCAGAAGGCAGGCAGGATGAGTGACTGGGTGGGCATGGCAGTGGGTGGGACCTGGAGGTGGGAGAAGTCTACTACTAACACCGTAGTAGATTGAGGCAGGCAGGTGAGCAGAGCTATAGGATGAATGAGTGAACATGGTGGGCAGGGGTGCAGGACAGCAATATGGGCAGATGGAACTCACGGAGAGGTGGGTGGGTGTGCAGTGTGGATTACCAGAGAACTTAACCTCGCCATCCTGGACCCAGTGACCTCTGAGGCTGAACTATTTCTGTGGGTTCTGCAGTGAAGAGCACATGTTGGTCTTCTGGCCATGGACTTGCATACTCCAGGCCCTGCACAGAGAGACCAGTGGGAATGCTGCCTTCCAATATACATCAACAATACATTGCAGCCCAGGAAGAGTGGATGTGTAGGTGCACAGGATGGGGAAAGGAGAACAGGGGCTCAGTAACTCTAACCTCACCTCCCATTCCTGAAATCCTCACCTGCCAGGGGATGTGGGCATGGCTGAAGCCACACACAGCCAGGTATTCCATGTGCCTACTGTGGAAATGCATAGAAGGCTCACAGTTAAGAGTATTGGCTGCTCTTCCAGAGGACTTGGGCTCGATTCTCAGTACCCACATAGAGGCTCACAACTGTCTGTAACTCCAGCCCCAGGGGACCTGACACTCTCTTCTGGCCTCCATGGATACCAGGCATGCATGTGGTGCACAGACACACGTGCAAACAAAACACACATATGAATTAAACAAATTAAAAGTCTTTTTAAAATTTATTTTAAAGCCCGCCACACCATTTGTACACTGGATTAACATTAATTCATTTATATAATACAATGGGGCACCCCCAGAAAGGACACAAACCCAGCCAGTTTGGCACTTCTGAGTCTACGCGTGTGTACTGGTGACTCTGCACTCTCCCCCATATTCTAAAACAAGTCAGTCTCAGAAGGGCACAGCTTGTAATATTTATGTGCATGTGCGTGTGTCTGCAGGTACCTGTGGCGGCCAGAAGAGGGTATCGGATCCCCTGGAGCTGGAGCGACAGGAGCTGTGAGCCTGACATGGGAAATGGAAATGAACTCTGGTCTTCTGTCAGAGCAGCAAGCGCTCTTGACTACTGATCCAGCACGTTGCTGGGGATGTGGCTAGCACACCTAACATGTCTAAGGTTCCAAGTTCTACCCAGCACCACAAAACAAACAGTGAAACAAACAACAGGAAGCCCACTTTTTAGTCTAGTTTGTTGATTCACAAACAAATCCTAGCACATGGGAGGCTGGAATGAGAGGATTGCAATTCAAGGTTGGTCAGGGCTACATAGTGAATTTGAGGGTAACCTGGGGTACAGAATGAGACCTGTCTCAACACTCTGCAGGGGAGGAGAGGAGGGGAAGGAGGAGGGGAGGGAGGGAAGGAGAACAAGAAGGAAAGGGAGAAGGAGAGGGAGAGGGAAAGGGGGAAGAGAGGGAGAGGAATAGAGGGGGGCACCCACATTTGTGAAATTGGCCTGGTATGTTCAACGCTCTAAGCATGAAAGGTGGGTTAGGGCACAAGAACAGGTGGTGTCTAACTCATCCATTATTCTGACACTGTTGACAATACCACAGACATTTGCACATGTCCAAACTCACTGTACACTGTCACTCCTAATTTTTTAACAGGATGAGAACTCATGAAGCTGGTGGGTAAGAGGCAAGGCAGTTACTATGTCGGAGCACAAACTCCTCATGAGGGGAGAGTGTCACAGACTCCGGGGTCACAGTCTGCATTTTTATTTGGGTCCAGGCAACGCTTCAGCCCCCCAGGGGTCCAGCATCGGCCGGACCAGAGCTCAGCAAAGCACGCCAAGGGGAAACTGCAACACAGGAAGCTGATTCCTGTCCACATAAGCCATGTTTGTCCATCTCTGATCTGTGTCAAGTCTGTATTCAATTTTAATACAAATCTCCATATAATTCTTGTAAATTTAGCAATTTCTTAAGAAATTAAGACAAAACTGTGGTTTATATAAAAAAAAAAGTAGAACTTTATTTTAGTCTGTATCTCCAAAAATGTGTGAATTTTATCTCATGAAATAGTCAACAGTTGGAACACTCCTAACCAGAAAATCCAAACTCATACATTTTAGATCCTGGTGACATCCAGGAAGAAAAACTCCATCTCTGGGGTCTGAGAGATGGATCAGTGATTGCAAGGGTTTGCTATGCAATCTTGAGGACCAGAGCTCAGACCCCAGCATCCAGAGCTCAGATCCCAGCATCCAGAGCTCAGACCCCAGCATCCAGAGCTCAGACCCCAGCATCCAGAGCTCAGACCCCAGCATCCAGAGCTCAGACCCCAGCATCCAGAGCTCAGCTCAGACCCCAGCATCCAGGAAACAAGTCAGAGTCCCAGTCATGTGTGCCACTTGAACTCCAAGGAGGGCATGGAAGCATTGCTGAAGGTTGCTGGCTTTCAGCCTAGCAGAGAAAATGTGAGCCCCAGGTTTAGGGAGAGACCTTGCCACAAAGGACTAGACAGAGCATGTCAGAGGACACTTCACATCCTGTCCTGGCCCTGAGCACATGCACAGGCACATACACTCACATCGACACAAATCTAGATAAATAAATAGGAAGCCAGGTGATGGTGGCACACGCCTTTAATCCCAGCACTCGGGAGGCAGAAGCAGGTGGATCTCTGTGAGTTTGAGGCCAGCCTGGGCTAAAGAGTGAGTTCCAGGAAAGGTGCAAAGCTACACAGAGAAACCCTGTCTCAAAATGGCCCCCAACACACACACATAGGAAATCTTAAAAAGAAAGAGGGAAAGAAAGAAAGAAAAAAGGAAGGAGGGAAGGAAGAAAGGAAGGAAGGAAGGAAGGAAGGAAGGAAGGAAGGGAGAGAGAGAGAGAGAGAGAGAGAGAGAGAGAGAGAGAGAAAGAAAGAAAGAAAGAAAGAAAGAAAGAAAGAAAGAAAGAGAGAAAGACAGACAGACTACAGCCCTGACCTCTGATGATGAATAGCTGTTAAACACAGGGCATTAAAAATGCCTTATGAACTACCCCAAGCTATAGATACAAGTGTGCATAAAACATAAATAAATTTCATGTGTCTACCTTGGACTTTCCCCTGAGATATCTCATCATGTAATGCAAACATCTTATCTGAAAAAAATAGCTGCAATCTGAAACTCTTCTGGTCTTAGAGCATTTCAGATGAAGAATTTACAACCCATACATCTTTCTTAAATAGAATTGATGCTTCCAGAAGATAGCTTTACATTTATCACAGGTGTTTGTAGCCCCATGACACTCCCTCCGTAGTTAAACAAAGAAACATCATTTCGTCTGGGAAAACAAGTGTATTTGTGAGAGATTGGACCGACCCAAGTATAACCACAACTTTGCAGGCCTGGCTGCTACCATGGCAACCATGTGGGCTTCCTAATAAAGGGTCATATCACTCTTAAACTGACTCGGGCATTGTTTTAAGCAGGTTGCCAGTATCCAGCCAATTCATCCTCACAGCAGTGCAGTGAGTTAGCTACCATTATCTGCATTCTGCAGAATGTATGCGGAGTGACATCCCAATTCCACACCCACTAAAATCTCAGATCTCGAATCGGTACCAACCCTGGGCATTTTCCTGAGTGTCGAGCTCAAGCCTTGTTCCAGCCTGTGTTTCAAGGGGCTCTCAAGTGAATTCTGACACTTTAAGCAAGTTACTGTAATTGTTTTGGAATTAGTTCTCAATTCTTGATTTCGAAGAAAATAGGGCAACTCCAGGCACTGTTGAGCGCTGTGAATACAGTTCTCCTGCGAGCCTGTGTGGAGCTGGCAGATTGGTAAGGACCCCAAACACTTTGCAGAGAGTGGCTATCTTATGTGTCTCTAACACGACTGCTAGCATAATCAGTTACTTTAAAAACCGACAAGAGCCAGTAACTGGTAATTCCCACGATTAAGCTTTATCCCCATGCTTATGTTTCTTTCATTAAAGTTTCAGGACACTCTTACAGTTCCAAGTGCTGATACTTTAAAGCCTTTGATTTATTGGTCTAATTGAAGTCACAGAATACAACATTCTTAACTTCCTGGAGAATGGAAATGCACCAAACCACCCCTGGCAATCCTGCGCTCTCCTGTCTGAACACATCCCAGCGGATCTTGGAAACAATCGCTGTGGCAAGAGACATGGGTCACAGTGCGGAACTTGCTGCTTACACACGAGGACCCAAGTTTGAATCTCCTAAACTCACATAAAAAGCTTGCTTGCACATGGGCTCGTAGCCCCAGCACTATGGTGGGCAAAGACAGGAGGATGGAGGGGGCCACTAACCAAGGCCCAGGTTTAGTAAGAGGCCCCATTTCCAGTGAAGAAGGCAGAGTGGTAGTACAGGGTGCCCTGTGTCCTCTTGGGCTCTACCTCCCAGCTGTCTGCAATGATCCCCTCATGTTACATGACACTTCTGCAGCACCAAGGGCCATGGAACCTGGTGTCTTTCCCCAAGCCTGGCAGGTGTCTCATCTGCACATGCAAGGAGTTGGTAACATCCAACATCTTCGGCCTTGATTCTCTGAAGTGCAGGCCCTCTGCTGTCTGCCATGACATAGGCCTCCACATAGACCTCAGAGGTCTTCTGCCTCCAACCTCTCCACACAGAGGCTGCAGCCTTCACTAGACCTTGCCTCATTGTTAAAACCCCCACAGTGGTTGCCAGAGCAGGTGCACTGTGAGCTACCCTATCTGTGCCCTCCTGAGGGCCTGTCCCCACCTGCCAAGGCAGACATGCTCAGCTCCATCCAAAGACCTGTGGGTCCCTGCACCACCCAAACACCTGTGCATGCTGGGAAATGTGGTTTGCTCTGACCAGAGCGTCTACTCCTTTTCCTTCCTAGATGCTATCTATGGTTTGAATGCAGCCTCCAAAGTCTGTGTATAGGGAATTTAATACCCAAATCTATGTGTTGATGGTGTCTGGAGGTGGGGCTTTGGGGAGATAATTAGGGTCAGTTGAAGTTGTGGTGGGAAGGTACCCTTGAGGACATCAGTGATCTCATAAGAAGCAGCACTGCTGAGCTCATACGCTTACTCTGTCCCGCCATGTGAGCCCATCTACCACATTAGGATGTAATGAGAAAGCCCTCACCAGGGGCCAGTGTCGTGTTGTTGAACTTCACAGACTCTAGAACCACGAGGAATAAACGTGTTCTTTTCTTTTTAAATAAATTGTCCCACCTGTAGTGTTCAATTATAGTGACAGAAAGTGAACCAAGGCACTGGCAGACTCCTATTCAAGCTTTGAAACCCTGGCTCATTGCTCCCACAGTTGTTTTCCTGTATAGTCTCCCAGTGTCTGGATTTCATTTTCTTCCAATAAGGCCTGGATGCTGGGAACTATAAATCACCCATTTGTAACACTCTGTCACCAAGACCATCAGCTTCAGAGAGGAGAACATGGGTCAGACTAACCCTTGGACCTGAGCCCTGGCCAAGAGGAGGCTAGAAGTTTGGAGTGTGTTAAATGAAGGGGACCAAGTGCCTCTCTCTGTGGGCCCATATTCTACCAAATATGACCGTCTCAACTGATGGGGCTTTGTTCCTATCCTGCCCCCTGCTGAGTACCAGGGAAAGACTCACATGCCTGGTCTCATTTGGGGAGAGGCAGGACATGAGGATGGAGATAGGAACAAGACCATAGACAGAGTCCAGTTTTGACATTCACAGATTTGGTCCTGTTACAGGGTCCCCCCCCCCCATGAACCTCTTGAGCCCCATCTCAGGGATCCATGTTGGACTAGAGTGGCTTCAACCATCCTCATTCCCAGGACAAAGATTACCCCTCCTCAGGCTCCACTCCTTCTCTGGGGCGCTTAAACCTCATTGCTGCCTCTTGTTCCCACCCTGGCCACCCTCCTGGCCTCGGATGCCTTCCCATCTCCACTATTGTTAAGCATATGCTCAGGCCCACCCCCATCTGTGGCTCCAGCCCCCTAATAGAGACTCTGCTTAGACTTGAGACCAGTCACATCTCCACTTCCAGCTCTACTGCCTCCTCCTGCAGGATGGTGAGCATACTCACTCAAGGAGCCACAAGCAAGAGACAATTGTCTCTCTGTACTGGGTTTGGGAATCTTCCCTCTGTCCAGGCTCCCTCCCAGCAGGACCCATGCCCACTCCCTTCTCTCTAAAAACACAAAGACAGGGGAAGATGGACATCAGCTTTCCCAGCCACTTCCATGAGGGCACACAGGGAGACTCGATGCCAGTTCTAACAGAAATCCAACTTCAGAGCCCCCCTCTGAGGCCCTGAGACCCTAGCAGATGGCTGTGAAGACCCTGATAAAGGGTCTCACCCCTTGGTATCTGCTGTGGACTCCCAGTTCATATGCAGAAGCCTGATCCTCAACAGGATGGGATGGGTAGGGCTGAAGCCGGATGATCAGACAAATGGGCCAACTGCTGGGTGGCTGGAGGCTGATGTGACCAACCGACCGTAGAGCTGTGACACCCAAAACACCATGTGACCATTCCAAGGGTAGATACAAGACCACCACAGACAGACTGGAAACAACCCACCCCACCAAATGAGGCCGATTATCCTTTGCTCCATCCTACAGCTCATGAGCCTTGAAAAACTGCCTGCTCCCATCATGCATCTGACACCATGCCACATGGAACAACCCCACGTGAGGTGAGGACAAAAGAGGGAGCAACCCTAGTCTGGAAAAATCCAGGCCTATTCCTGGAATTCCCCGCCTTAACTCATGAATAATCTCCCTTCATTAAAGACTGCCATGAAACAGCTGTCCAAAGGCCCAGGTGCCTCTGGAGGAGCAGTCACCCATCCTTGGTTATGTACAGATCTCTCTCCTCTCTCTCCTCTCCTCCTCCTCCTCCTCCTCCTTCTTCTTCTTCTTCTTCTTCTTCTTCTTCTTCTCTCTCTCTCTCTCTCTCTCTCTCTCTCTCTCTCTCTCTCTCTCTCTCTCTCTCTGTGTCCCCCTATTTAAATCTATATTATCAACCTTTTCTTAGGTCTGAAGAGAATGCTTAGCAATTAAAAGCCCTTGCTCCTCTGAGACCTGCACATACTCCACATACATACATACATACATACATACATACATACATACATACACACATAATTAAGTAGTTTTTAAAAAGATGTTTTCTTAATGAACTCCAATCATGCATCCTAGTGATTTGTCCTGAACCTCTTTCCTCTGGTGCCATCAAGAGTCCCAGGTTGCTTCCACAGCAGCTTGGAGAGCTCTGGCTGCGACTGACAGGGCCTTTGGAGGGGATGAAGCCTCATGAACAGAATTAGTGCTTAACTGAAGGGAACCCCAATAGGCTCTTGTATCCCTCCCACTCTATAAGAACACAGATAGGTGCCAGCTATGATTTATATTCACCATGCATCAAACAATGCCTCCATATCAAACTTTGCAATCTCCAAAACTATGAGATACATGTCTCAGTCACCCAGACTTAGGGGATTTTTGTTACAGGCACTCAAGCTGACTAAGACACCATCCTTTCCACTGCTTTGAAGACTTAATAATTGTGAGCCAAACCAGACCTGCTAAGTATGGCTTCACAAGCACAGGGCAATGCTGTTTGGAGCTTGGAAAAATATACAATCATAAAAAATCATGGTGTTTGATTTTTATATTGATGGAATTAATGAAGGTGAAACCTGATGAGGGGATTCTGGGTTACTCCCCGCCCCCATGTTCCTCACAGAGGCTTTGTAGGGGAAATGTCAAGGGGGAAGGAAGTAGCTTGGAACATCTGTGTCCTCTAACTTTTGACTCTATCTCTGATGCTGCCAAAACACAGATGCCAGGTGTTTGACAAAATGGAATCTGAGGCTCAGGCACCTGCCCCCCTAAGCAATGGTAAGGACAGCATAGGTAGCTGCCATCACCACCTTGCACCTGTTAAAGGACAAGGACTGGGCTGCAGAGATGGCTTAGTGGTTAAGAGCACTGGCTGCTCTTCCACAGGTCCTGAGTTCAATTCCCAGCACCCGCATGGTGGCTCACAACCATCTGTAATGAGATCTGGTGCCCTCTTCTAGCTTGCAGGGACATATGCAGGCAGAACACTGTATACATAATAAATGAATAAATAAATTTTTTAAAAAAGACAAGTACTTAGCCAAAACTTTGAGTGGCCCTCCTTATCGCCCCACAGAGGCCATGAATGTCCCACCACAAACACACCCTGCCTGCGTGCATGGAGAGAGACCTTGGTGGAGCCCTGTGTGTCACAGACTCACCAGCATCAAGGAGCTGCAGCTGGCCTTCCACTCAAGGTGCAGATATTCCCCTGAAAGCCTGGAGGAAGCCACAAGGAACTGGAGCCACACTGGTTGCCCAGAACACGCTGCAGGTGAAGCAGCTGGTATCCCTCTTGGAGCCAGCCCTGGCTTCCTCTGCTGGGAGTCTATGACTCATCCGCCATCTACCTTCAAAGTTAATACTGCCAAGTTTTGTTCTGTTTATTTTTAATTGACATGGAAGTGTTGTACCTAGTTATGGGCATGATGTGCTAATGGGACACACTGTGTCTCTGGTTAAGGGGCTGGTCTCTGTTCGTCCCGCCTACCACAAGTCATGGTCAAAGCAGAGAAATTAAAATCACCAGCTCCTTGAACCGTCCTCATTTTTGGGGGGCTGGGAACCCCTGAACTTGTAGTTCTTTATGGACTGTATAATATGGTTGGACATGGTAGTGCACACCTATAATACCAGCGCTTGAGGGGTAAATTTGAAAACTTCAGCAGGGCTCTATCAGCAGAGTAGATACATAGATTATAGAAGTTGTGGTAAGTTACCCACCTGTGCTATAGAACGTACCAGAACAATGGTGGCTGGAGAGAAGGCTCAGCACTTAAGAACACTTCCAGAGAGTCCAGATTCAGTTCCCAGAACCTACATGGTGGCTCACCATTGGCTGTAAGTCTAGTTGCAGGGGATCTAACACCCTCTTCTGGCCTCCGTGGGTACTGCACACACATGGTGCATACACATACATACTGGCAAAGTACTCATACACATGAATAAAAATAAATCTTTTTTTAAAAAGAGAACACTCCTGTCTATTTTGGCGCCTGTTGTCCAACCTCCCTCTGTCCTCTCTCCCCCTTTTCTAGACGCTGGTGATTTTTTCTTTTCCCACTCACCCTCCTCCCTTCCTTGTCCCTTCCTTGTCCCGTCATTCAGGCTGGCTCTGAGCTTACGGTCCCCCTGGTTCAGCCTCCTGACGACTGGGGTTACAGGCATATGAAACCATGCCCAGCTACCTGAAATCAACCTTCTCAGCTGCCACACCCAGAGTGACAGAATGCCGTCTTTCCCTTTCCCTCTCTCGTTTATTTCACTCTCTGCAATGTCCTGTGTCCATGCTGCCACAGTGATGAGATTTCATTCATGTTTTACGGTTGAAATAGCATTCCAGTGTATTTGTGTCCTATGTTTCCTTCAGCCCTTCCTCCCCATTGATGAGCATCTGACTTGACTCTGTGTTTTGCAATTGTGAATGAGGCAAGGAAGGTAAGAGTGCAGATGTCTTTTTGATAAGCTGGTTGGGCCTTCTCAGACACACCCCCAGTAATCACTACCTACAACATGAATACTCTCCAGGGATGATCACCAGGGATAAGTCATCAGGGAGCCTAAATTAGCTACCTCCCTCATTGCTTTGACCAAATACCTGAAAAGACGCAATTTAAGGGGAGGAACAATTTCCTTGGGCTCACAGTCTGAGGATATGACCCATCACGACAGGAAAGGTGTGGTGGCAGAGGCAGATCCCAGCTGTGGCAGTGAGATCATGCAGCCATCTGGGGGGCTGGGCTGGACTACAAACCTGGAGATCTCCCCCACCCCCACCCCGTTCACTCACGGAACACACAGGAGATGTTTGGAAAGGAAGAAAGAGAAAGGCAGAGGAACTGTGAGTGGAAGAGCCAGGGCGGGCTGGGGAAAGGCAGGCTGGGAGGGTACCAGAACACTCAGGGTAGGTCTCACCAAAAGGGGACAAAGATGTTCATGGCGTGGGCGTGAGGGTGGAGAGACGGGGTCCCGGGACATCTGAGGAAAGAGGCACCGGGCAGGAGGAAGAACCTGTGCAGGGCTATGGGGAGGAGGCCAATCTAGAATATCGGAAACAGGTGAGTGAGGAAAGACTGGAGGCGATGAGGTCGGAGACGCAGAGGGCCGGATCCCCAGGCTCTGTAAGTTAGTTGATTTTCCCATTGCTGTGGTGGAATACTTTGACAAACACAACTTAGAGGTTAATTATGGCTCCGAGCTCCTGAGTACACACCTTCCAGCCGGAAGTCACAGGGGTGGGGACAAAAGTTTGCAGAGTCTGGTCACACTGCATCCACATTTGGGAAGCAAAGAGTAATAGTGGACACTGCTGCTTGGCTGCCCTCCTTTTCCTTCAGTCCTGGATCCCAGCCTGTGGGACAGTCCCACCCACACTCAGGGTGACTTTTCCCACCTCGGTTAATCTAACCAAGAAGTCCCTCATAGATGCGTCTCTTCAGTATTCTAGATCCTGTTGAACCAACTACATTAACCATCACAGTTTAGTGCATAATAAAAATATTGTCTTCTCAATTGAAGCAGGGGCCGCCGAGGAGACTGAGTGCTTGAACACATAAGATCTGATGGACGATATTTAAGAACTGCTGACTTAAGGGCCTATGGTATAGGACCCTGATTCTAGCAAATCCCAAAGACAAATCCAAAGAGACAGGAAGTGGATTGGTGGTTGCCTAGCATGTAGAGAGCTCAGCATGGAGGCCGACAGCTAACAGTGGGAGCTGCTTTTGGAGTAGTACTGGGCCGACTCCAGTGACAGTCACAAACTCTGAGAAGACATTGATATTTTGATTAATTGTACACTTGGGATTAATTGATTGGGTGTGACTTACATCTTATTAGGCTGTTAGAAAAAAAAGAAATGGACTGCTGACTAGGATAGGCGGGGAGGGGAAAGGGGAGAGAGGGGATGGGGGGTAGGAAGAAGCAGGGAGGACATTGCCACCTTCCAGTAGAGGACGTGGCTGGGCCCAATGACCGAGTGGTGGAGCTGCTGAGAAGTGATTGAGAGACCAATACATTTGCATACGTGTACATTTTTAAGTGTGGAGGCCAGAGGTCAGAGACCAACCTTGAGTACCACTCCTCACATGCTGTCTACCTTGTTTTTTGAGACAGGGTTTCTCACTGGCCTGGAATTCACCACTTACGCTAGGCTGGCTGCCATTTGAGTCCCAGAGATTCAACTATCGCTGCCTGGCCAACACTGGGACCCAGATGCACATCACGAGTGTTGGCTTTTTCATGGGGGTTCTGGACTCGAACTCAGGTCCTGAAGCTTGTGTAGCCACCCTTCTTGCGTACTTGTCTCAAATGTTTTCGTGTTCAGGGAGTCATCGCCATATACTTTCATTTCCAGCTAAAGCATTTCTTAGACGGATGAGGGGAACTCCAGCGCCTGTGCCCCAGCATGCACCAACACTTCAAAGGTGAGGGAAAGGGAAATGATCACCCACCGAGGGGAACTAAGGTCAAATGAAAGCACAGTGGTTAGGGACCAAGAAAGTCCTGTAAAGCACCTCATGGAGGCAGGGGCGGGTGGGGGGCCTCATCACAGACCATGAGTAACTAGTGAGGACCAGACTGTGGATTCAATACAATGAAGTCATCAGTGGCCTTGAAGAAGATAGCTTGGGCAAGGTGATGTCTGCAGCAGTTGTGTTGAGATTCATGGGATTTGAGGGATGGGGACAGGGACCACTCTTAGGGGAGTTTTGTCTCTGCTGATAGGAAAGGGAAGTCACTTGGCATGGATGAGGATGGAGGATGTGAGAGGCACGCAAAGAGGAAAGACAGGAAAAGTCATCTGGACAGGAGATCGGGTGGGGTGCTTGCTGATGGCCACTGTTGCGACCAGCTGAAGGGCTGAGGGGTTCCCTCGGCCGCTGCAGGCCTGGTGGAGGGTTTTATTTTCAACAGGACTGCACCTTGTCCTGCAAACATCATGAAGTCAGAGCACTTGCAGGGATGGACATGTGCTTCAAGATGAGGCAGCTGGGCAAGGGGTGGTAAGACATCAACAGCGTGCATAAGGCAATGGCTTCAACATGGAGCAGGTCCGAGGTGGGATGAAGGGGTTCGGAAGTGTGGGTACACGGGTCCTAAGCCAGAGAGTGTGATACTGGAAGAGACTGTGCAGGGATGGGGACCACCAGCCAAAGGTTGCTGCCATTTGAACATGGTCCCTACAAATTCACAGGTCTAAACATAATCATCTGAATCATATGTTGACAGTATTGAGAGGTGGGGCCTTCATTAGGATTAGACGAAGTGATGTGAGTGGCACCCCCATGATGGTAACACTGGTTTTAAAAGAAGAGAGGGAGACCCACAACTGGCACACTTGCTCTGTCTCCCCATGCAACGACTCCACTACGCTATGATGCAGGTGTGAGGCATCACTGTGCTCTAAGACTCCCCAGCCTCCAGAACTGTGAGCCAAATAGACTTCTATGATTCAGAAATGATCCAGTCTCGTGTACTTTTGTTATAGCAACAGAAAGCAAATTAAGACAAAAGGTTTGAGGAAAGAGAAGTCAGTTGGTGAGTCTTTTCTAGAAACCTTGAATGACAATTGCCGTGGTCACACTAGCGGGAGATTTGGCAGACCATGATTCCATGCCCCAGTGAGTTCCCAAGGCATCTGCCAAGGGGTAGGTTCCACTGCTTTGGTAAGGGAAGAGCGTCTCACACCCTAGGCCTTGATACCTCTGTCGAGAAAACTGGTCCCACTTAGAGTCTGGACTCCCCACTACTTCTGGAAGTTCTGTCAGTAGGTGAAAAGGAGTGCAGGGTTAAACTCTCCTAAGCAGAGGAGTCTTAGTGACTGCAGTGGTTTCTGGGTGAAATGTCCCTCAGGGGCTCTCACTTGAACACCTGTCCCTAGCTGGCGGTGCTGTTTTGGAAGGCTGTGAAAGGTTTACATGGTGGGACCTTGCTGGAGGGAAGGGATACCTGGGGGCAGGCCTTAAGGTGTTTAGCTTGCTCCTACTTCCTGTCTGCTGTCTGCCTCCTGACTGCATAAGCAGTGTGACAGGCTGCCTCCCCCTCCTGCGCCATGCTTGTGCCGCCATGATGGACTGTATCCTTAAATTGCAAGGAAAAGTAAGTCTCCCCCTTCCTTCTCTCACATCGCTTCTCGTCAGGTATTTGGTTCCAGCAATGGGAAAAGTGACTCCTAGAAGGAGTTTAGGTTAACCCAGGAGGATGTCTCTAGTTTGATGTAGAAGCGGAAACTCAAGTGTAACAGAATGTGCTGCAAAGTCTCTACGTGAGATTTCCTGTCTTAGTTGGTTTCTAAACACCATGACCAAAAGCAGCTTGGGGAGGAAAGGGTTTATTTTATCGTTCACTTCCACGTAACAAGTCCACCCACTGAGGGAAGTCGGGGCACAGGAACGGAAGCAGGGGCCATGGAGGAGTGCTGTTTGCTGGCTTGCTCAGTCTGCTTTCTTGCAGAATTCAGGACCCGAACATTCCAGAACCAGAGGCCACATGCCACTGCAGGCCTTGTCATTGTGTCCAAGTGGACAGCACGTGAGAAAGAAGCACCACTGAGTTTAGATGTGACACGGGTGAGTGGCTGGTGCCTGCTGCCCCAGCCGGCCTCTACAGGCTCACACTGCCAGAGAAGACGACAGGCTTGTGGAAAATGAGGTAGCATCGGGTCAACCCAGAACAGTTCCCATCATCCAGCAAGGCTTGGCTGGTTGGGTTTGTTATTCTTTGCCTCTGTGAGTCAGAGTTTTCAGCCTCAGTGTCATCCAGAGAGTCAAAATCAATCTAACGCTCGTGATAGGACGTGAAAATTGCCGTGCCGAAGGCCACTCTGCAGTTTCCACTTATGACACTCCAACAGCCACAGTCTCCTTGGAGAAGCTGTCCGCCTGGGCACAGTTGGAATGCATCCTTCCTTTGACTGGCACAGTCTGAATTCTCTTCGGGTTTTTCGGAAGCACTCTGTCAGTTTTGCACGAGGAGCGCAGTCAGAAGCAACGACTCTGAGGAAGTTTGAGTTTTAGGTCCCGAGTCTGTCGCAGAGATTTAGAGCCCACACAGACTAACTGCAGATGCTCCTCTGCCCACAGTGGAGCCCGACAAACCCCTCCTAACTGAAACCACTCTAGGTCACAGAACAAGATAGCAAGCCTACCAAACCGCTGAGATTAGTTGTGCCGTCTCCTGCGGAGTCCGGATTCTTTCCCTTGTGGCCATGTGACTGACAGGAACTTTGGTTCGCTGCTGCCTAATCTGGGACAAGAGACAAATGCTTTCCTCTTTTTGCCTGTGTATGGTATGTCTGCGTGTGAGTGTGCATGCGTGCGTGCGTGCGTGCGTGTTCGTGTGTGCGTGTGTGTGTGTGTGTGTGTGTGTGTGTGTGTGTGTGTGTGTATGTCTGTGGAGGCCAGAGGTTGACTTCCTTGATCACTCCCCATCTTATATATTGAAGGAGGGTCTCTCACTTGAACCCATTACTAGCCTATTTGTCTAGTCTAGTAACCAATTTGCTCGAGGGATCCAGAACACTGGGGTTCCAGGAAGGCTGCTATGCCTGCCCCACATTTATATGAGTGTCCAGGATCTGAACTCAGGTCCTCACACTTATGCTTATGCAGAGCTCTTTAGCCAATGAGTGATTTCCCCAGCTCCAAAATTCTGAAGGTATATTTTTTATGTCATCATAAAAAATCATAAATCAAAACATTTGTAAGGGAGGGGTAGCTGGACATGCAATTTTGCGTGTGTACATATCTACATGTATATTTCAAGATTTTTTTTTTTAGTGTATATGAGTGTTCTGCCTGTATGTATGTATGTGCACCACAGTTGTGCATGGTACCTGTGGGGATCAGAAGAGGGTATCCAATTCCCTGGAACTGGAGTTAAAAATTGTTGTGAGCCACAACGTGGGTGCTAGGAACTGAACCCAGGTCCTCTGCAACAACAAAACGGTTACCCAAGCCATCTTCCAACGCCACTACATGTATTTTTTAAGGGAAAGTGGAGGCTGTTGTGATGACTTGATGCCTCCTTTTTCCTCACCAAAGGGCCTGCTTCATCTGATGTGACTTTGATAGGTGCATACATCACATCTGGGCTGCCCTCAGAGGCCTACAGGGAAGGGCCCATAGTCCACAGCTGGTACCATATCCCTAGTCACAACGGTTCTTCCAGGGACTGGACGTGCAGTCTAGTCAGTGCTTGTGATGTTTAGTGTTAATTGACAGAATCTATAACACCTGGGGGATGGGTCTCTGTGCATACCTTTGGGGGATTTTCTTTTTTTTTAATTTTTATTATTAAGAAATTTTCTATTCATTTTACATACCAACCACAGATTCCCCCCTCCTCCCTTTTTCTGCCCCCCAGCCTCCCTCCCAACCCACCCACCCCCATTCCCACGTCTTCCAAGGCAAGGTCTCCCATGAGGAGTCAGCAGAGCCTGGTACATTCAGTTGAGGCAGGTCCAAGCCCCTCCTCCCTGCACCAAGGCTGCGGAGGTGGGAATTACCAACCCGCTGTGGGTGACACCATTATCTAGCTGGGATCCTGATCTACAGAAGTGGGTGAAGGAAACTGAGCAGACGTCCTTCCTTCCTCTCTACTTCCTGACTGTGGACATGACCAGCTGCTTCAAGTTCCTGCCTCATGACTACTCTGCCATGATGGACTGTCCTCTTGAACTGTGGGCCAGAGCAAACCCTTTCTCCTTTAAGTTGCTTTTGTTAGAATATTTTATCACAACAACAAAAAAGTAACTGGGACAATAGTCTCTCGAGACAATAGTTTTCCATGAGATCCAGATAATGAGAAAAGCAAAGAAATGAAGTATGCGTTTCCTTGCTGGCCTGTAAAGCTGGTGGTGGATTCCTGGGGTCGCTTATGTGGATCGGCTTATGACCTGAGAAGAAGGTCAATACAGAAGAGAGCCAAGTTAAGAGAGCAGAACTGTTTTAGCTTCATTCTGTTGCTATAACATATTGTGATCAAAAGCAGTTTAGGGGAGAAAAGAATTTATTTGATTTACACTTCCAGGTCCATCACTCAGGAAAGTCAAGGCAGGAAGTCAGGAAGAAACTTGAAACAGAAACCATGGAGGATACTCAAAGGCTTGAGCTTCGCTCAAATAGTGAGGCCCCACTGTGCGCTAGGTCCTCCCAAATCAACAATCAATCAAGACAGTCCCCCACCCACATGCCCACAGGCCAGTCTGACCTGGGAAATTCCTTAGGTGGGACTCCATTCTCAGAGGACTCTAGGCTGTGTCAAGTTGACAGTTGAAGCTCACTAAGTAGGGAGCCACAGGCCTTGGCCTTGCTAAGAACAGGCCAGCTTTGCCTGCCATCTCATTCATGTGGCAGCACAATCCTGTGGTATAAACGGATCTGTGTCTCCAACAACCGTGCCTCCTTAGACTAGACAGATACTGTGTCCTCTCCTTTGCATAGTGCCTTGGTCCTATAAAGAGGTTTCAAGCACCAAGGCAAGGTCCCAAGAGCTCCATTCCCAGAATAGTGACTGGAGGAGCCCCATGAGTGAAACGCAAATTAAAAGAAACAATTTAAACTCTGTAGGATGGTACTAAGGGAATATAGCAAACGAAGAAACACCACTTCTTCAAGAAAATCAATTAAATTTTGGTAAGAAAAATCACGAGCAGAATGCCAGGCTTTGAGACTTGAGTCTGTTCCTTCTTTTTGTTTCTAATTCTAACTAGTTCACCTTAGAGACAGTTCTATCTGTTGGGATAAGAATGAGGAGAGGGAGGGATGAGAGGAGGGATGGGGAGAGGGATGTGGGGAGGGATGAGGGGAGGGATGAGGAGAGGGATGAGGAGAGGGATGAGGAGAGGGATGAGGAGAGGGATGAGGGATGAGGAGAGGGATGTGGGGAGGGATGAGGGATGAGGAGAGGGATGAGGAGAGGGATGAGGAGAGGGATGAGGGGAGGGATGAGGAGAGGGATGAGGAGAGGGATGAGGAGAGGGATGTGGGGAGGGATGAGGAGAGGGATGAGGAGAGGGATGTGGGGAGGGATGGGGAGAGGGATGTGGGATGAGGAGAGGGATGTGGGGAGGGATGAGAAGAGGGATGAGGAGAGGGATGTGGGGAGGGATGAGGAGAGGGATGAGGAGAGGGATGAGGGGAGGGATGAGGAGAGGGATGAGGAGAGGGATGAGGAGAGGGATGAGGAGAGGGATGAGGGGAGGGATGAAGGGACAGATGGAAGAGGGTAGGAAGGAGGATGGAAGGGAGAGATTGGGGAGGGATGAAAGGGGATGAAGGAGCTTACAGAGGAGATGAATGGGGGAGGAGCTGAAGAATCAGAAAGATCAGTGTGAAAGACAGGAAAAAAGAGAGACACAGCTGCTGAGAACTTAATACATTTGAGGAAAACATTGGTCTGCATAGCCTAGAAACTCAATAGACTTTAAATGTGATAGACATAGAGATCCCAAGACATTGAAGGAAAACACTGAAAGACAAATTTTGCAGAACAGTAAGACAGAATGACTTGTGGCATACAAAAGAGCCCCATTCAGCCAACAGCTGACTTTCATAAGAAATAACAGGAGACAGACAACATGAGAGAGTCTAGCAGGAGTGAATGGCTGTCCACCAGGAGTCCAATGTCCGATAAAACTGTCACTCAGAGGTGAAATAGATTGTCCCAGATGTTAAAAAAAACACTGAAAGAATTTGTTATCAATAGATCTGTCTTACAAGACTTATTAAAAGAAAGTTTTAGACTGTAAACAGGCAATCCCAGATAATAATTTGAATACATAAATACATACAATATTAATAATAACTAATAAAATTAATAATGTAATTATAAAAGTAGCACAAATAAAGTTCCCCTATTTCCTAAACAGACTTTGAATGTAATTATACAAAACATACATATGTAAATGTATCATTGAGCCTCTGTAATATAGAAATACAATATATTTAATCATAACAACACAAATGTGGGTGAGAGCAATGCTACATTAAGAAATGAATCCACAAGCATGAAATAAAGTGAGCGGAAAAGTCAATAAGAAGGTCACTGTGTCAAATTCTAGGTGCTTGCTTTTCTTTCTCAGGCTCTTTAAATATCAAATTATGTGAATTAATGATTATAAAATGCATTCTTGGGCATATAATATGTAATAGAGAGCATCATGGTCCTCCAAAGATGCCAATGTTCTAACCCATAGACTCTGTGAATACATATTGTTACATGGTGAACGAAAGTTGACTTCATGGTATATAAGTTATCTGGGAAGGACCAAATACAATCACAAGTGGTTCTAGAGATACAAGAAGCATACAGAAGAAAGACCTTGAGATGCCACCATAGGAGATATATTTGGCCTGATGTTGTTGGCTTTGAAGATGGAGGGAGAGCGTCATGAGCCAAGGAATGCAGATGGCCTCCAGAAACTGGAAAGGCCAAGGACACAGATCTTCCGATAAAGACTCCAGAAGGAGCAAAGCCCTGCCAACCGGATTCTAGGTCAGCAAGACCCACTTCCGATTTCTGACCTCAAAAGCTGCGTAAATTATATTATACAAGCCACTAACTTTATGGCAACTTTTTACCACGGCAATAGAAAGCTAATACAAGATACAGAACCACCTCAGAGAGAGGTGTGGCAGCCAAGGTAGGAGAAACGACCCTTTACCTCACTGGTGTTACGTTTCTCTATGTCCAATCCTGACACGTGAAGACACACATGACATTAGAGAGGATGCTGCCACTGTGATAAAATGGGAAATGGCAGAACTGTGCCCTTCCATAAAAGCAGAGGCCAAACTGGTAAATTTGTCAGAATCAACTTTTGGGGACTGCCAAAATTTAATCAGAAACGTACAAAAGCCGAGGAATGCTGATAAATAAGGAAGCTGCTGGCTTTCAGTAACAAAACGCTGTGTGTGTTAATTTCTGCTCACCACACCCCACTCTCCAACTCATGAGTTCCATAAATATGGTAGCCCATGTTACCACCACAGTTCACAGTACCAGAGAAAATAATAAAAACCTTATTCCCAAAGAATTTTAGTCATGGGTTTTCTCCAGGGCTGAAGTGAGTTCCCTGATGTTTGGCAAAAAGAATTTAGAGGAAAATATGTTTCAGCCAGCTGGGGCAAAGTGCAAAGATAAGGCAAGAAACGTGATAAACAAATTCAGAAGCTTGGGGAAGAAGTAGCTGGAGCAGGACATACTTGGAGAACAGGAACTTGGAGAGTTCTCTAAGTGAATAAAGAGTCTAGGGAACGAGGAAATGACAAAATGGAGGCTGGAGAGATAGCTCATCAGTTAAGAGTGCTGGCTACTTACCTAGGACCCGGGTTCAATTCCCAGTATCTACATGGTGCTCACAACCCTCTAGAACACCAGTAGCAGGATATCTGGTGCCCTCTTCAGGCCACTTTGGGCACTAGGCACTCATACTGCACACACATATAAAATAAAAATAAATGTCTTTATAAAGAAAATGATTTTTAAAACACCATAAATCAAATAAACCTAAGAGGCACATAGAATGCTCCATGTCTACAGCAGTAGACATGTCATCTTCATGAACACAAGTCATTCTCTGGTATAGACCTTGTGTCAGGTCACAAACCAAGTTAATAGTATAGGAACCATACAGAGTATCTTTCCAACCTCTGAGGAATAAAACTGTAAACTAACAATAGGAGAAACACTGGAAACTTCACAAATATGTGGAAGTTCAATAAATAGTATACTCCAACTATTAAGACAAAGAAGGAATTGTAAGATGAATTTGACAGTCTATTGAGATAACTGTGGAAACAAACCCACAACGTAACCAAAACACACGAGGAACAATACAAAGGCAGAGCCCAGAGGGAAGCTGACAGCTGTAAACCATCACACTTAAAAATAAGAAAGTGCTACATCAAAACACAGCTTTACATAGTAAGAACCTAGAAGAGCAAACCAAACTCAGAGCTAGAAAAAGGAAGGAAAAGGTTAAAAAAAAATATGAACAAAACAGAACAAGGAGAAACCAAAAGTTAGTTCTTTGAGAAAGTCAATGAAATTTACTGTGATAAAAGCTTAAATTCCAAAAATGAGAAAAATACTGTGGACAGTATTAGCAACCTTGTAGAGGTAAAAGAACTATCAGAGAATACACTGAGTAATCACAAACAAACTATGTACCTGAGATGAAATTAAGATGTTTCTAGGAACAAAATAAGATTGACTTAACGAGAAAGAAGAAATAGAAAAACTGAACAAGAGATTGATGAGAAAGATGTCTTACGACAGCTACAACCAACCTCCTTTGTGAATACAGAATTAAAAAATTCTCAGTAATACTCTATCAAAATTTAGCAACATATTAAAGGGATTATATGCTATAACCAAGTGGAATCCAAAGATGGCTCAACACACAAAAATCAGTTCATATATTACACCACATTCACAGAGAAGAAGAAAACACACTATGCAATCACCTCAAATGACACAGAAAAGGAACTGGAGCACATTCAACATGAATCGTGATTAGAAAGAAACTAGGCATGGATAGAACTGCCTTAGTATAGTGAAGGGCATTCAAGAAAAGTCCAAAGCACCTCATTCAATGCTGAAAACTGAACACTTTTCTTCAAAAAGACAGAGAAATCCATTTTTACACAGCCACTAAACATATTACTGGATGTTATAGCCAGAGTAATAAGGCAAGAGAAAGAAATAAAAAGCATGAAAACTAGAAAGAAACATTTATTAAATCCAAAGGAGAGAATTGGCTAAATACTCTGCAATACAGCCACAGCAAGTAAGTTCTAGAAGAAAAGATCATGCACCTGAGAGGCTGTCTGTCTGTCTGTTTGTTTGTACAGTCTCATCTCACGAGCCATTCGTGTGTGGTACATATCTAAGAGGACAGGGTGGTTGTCCCAGGTAGCTTTAACTGTCAATTTGACATGGCCCAGAGTCACCTGAAAAGGGAATCTCAGTTGAGGGATGTCCCAAATCAGAGTGGCCTAAGGGCATGCCTGGGTGGTGGTGGATGTCCTAACTGTTAATTGATGTAGACGCTCAAGCCCACCGTGGGTGGCGCCATTCCCTGAGTCTGGAGTGAACTGGCAGGTAGTGTTCCTCTACAGCTTCTGCTGTGTCCTTGACTGTGAGTGAGTTCCTGCCCTGACTTCCCTCAGTGATGAACTGTGACCAGAAGTGGAAGACAAATAAATCCTCTCTTCCCCTAACTTGTTTTGGTCAGAGTGTTTTATCACAACAACAGAAGGGAAATTAGAACACTGGCCTTTTTGAGATCTTGTCAGTTACATATTTTGCAGCAGCACTAATCTTCCTTGAGACTGGCCATGCGGGGTGAAGTGCAGTGGCCACTGGGGGTTCACTATAAAACGTCACACGCTGGGAAGTGTTAGAGTCTGACGATTTTTTACTTTGGGCATTTTGCCTCTATATTTCCCCCGACAGATCAGATTAATAAGGGGTAGATATTATTTCTGAAGCTTCTGCAGAGCTGAGCAGCGGTGCAGGGCAGGGATGGAAACCAGTTGGTGTTACTGACCCATCATAGTGTTGTAGGACATTAAAAGGCTTGAGAAGTGCTGCACAGGGAGGAGTGGGTGGCTATCTCAGGAAGTTGGTGGCGGGGCGGTGGCATCATCTGAAGGTTGAGAGTTCCTTGGTGGTGTGGGCAGAAGCAGAAGCCTGGTTACCCATACGTTTATTGGATCAGAAAGTTTGGCTAAGAAAGTCTTAAGGCACAAACACAGGTCACATCTCTCTTCCTGCTCTGGGGGGCAACAAGAGGTGTTAGGATGAGTCTGGCCTGGGGTCTGGGAGCCATTAGTTCCTACCCAGTGTTAAGGCCATGGGACACACAAAAATAAAAATACCAGAGGGAGACGAGGCCTCAAGGATGCAGTGTTTCTTTGGGGGACACTAAAATTGGTTTAAAGTTGACTTGTTACATAAGCAGGTTCCTCATCTGTAAAAAGACTTGAAACACATTACAGCCTCTCACTAGGATAGCAACTGAGGGCACAGTGATGTGCTGCTCTAGGTGCTTGGAGTCTGTAGAGAAATCATCTGACAGGTAGGGATGCACCTGGGTCATGTGCAGATGCCTTGGGATTTTATAGGGAAGACTCATATTTTGGTATTCTCAGGAGTCCTGAGACCAGTGCCTTGCAGCTATCAAGAGATGATTATAGTCTGGAAAATATAAATTGTGCACCTCAAATGTCAGAATTGCAGCTTAGGTGAACTCCAGCTCAATAAACCTATCATGAAGGAAAAAGAAAAGAATGGTCTCCTCTTGACCTCTTATTCCTTGGAACCATTTCCAGTCAGCCTCCAGCCCCAGGTAATGTTTTGTGGGTCATCTGGGTCACCCGGGTGGCTGTCCATACTTTAAGTACCAGGTAACAAACCACTCAGGTCTTTTGTTGTTGTTGTTTTTAAAAAACTATTCAAACATTGAATAGTTCTTTGGCTTTAAAAATTATTAATTTCTGTGTGTGTGTGTGTGTGTGTGTGTGTGTGTGTGTGTGTGTGTGTGAGAGAGAGAGAGAGAGAGAGAGAGAGAGAGGGAGAGGGAGAGACTGTGTGGTTGTGTGACTGTAGGGTGTGCGCATGTGTACTCATGGGGTATTTTTTGTGAGTATGTGTGTTTCAGGGTCTGTGTGGATGTCAAATGACATCTGTGCAGTCACGTCTCCCCTACTTTAATGTGGGTTCTGGGGATCAAACTCAGGTCCCCAGGCTTGTGCAGCAAACACTTTCCTGGCCCCAGGTCCTGTTTTCTGCTGCCCAGTGTCCCATGGTGCAAGACCATAGGAGGCCACAGGGTTAGCTCTGACGTCATCGAGACGGGGAGGAAGTGCCATTAGGAGTCTTGTGCTACTGATCCTAACTGCACCTGCTTGTGGGGAGACAAATGTCACACTTGACAAATTCATGTCAAATCCATGCCACAGCTCCTATTTCCACAGTCCACACATCTTCCATACTGACCTCACTCAGGTCTTCTTCCTATAGGATTCTGGACAGAAGACACCCTGAGATGTCCAATGTCCCTGCTAATACCAGGGAGAGGAGGGAAGACCCCGTGGACCGTCCTGTTTCTGTAAAGGCAGTGTTTCATCCATCCATTCATCCATCCATCCCTCACAGAGCCTCGGCAAGCACCAGAAGCAAGAGGGCCCAGGTTCTGCATCAGAGAGGTCCGGGTTCATATCCCAGTATCTCCACTTTCTAGCCATGGCATCTTTGAGCCTTCTATATCTATAGATGTGGGTTCTTCTTATCTCCCTCAAGCCCTTGGGAGATAATGACTGTGAAAACCACATCCACATGGTACCCAAAGTGAAACTGTTCAAAGGCATCCCAGCCAGGCAGGGTTTGAACCTGCTGCATTTCTGGCCAGTGGGAGATCTACTTCAGAACACAGCCATTAGGGAAATCACTCCCCAGCCCAAAGAAGCGGTACCCAGGCTTTCTCCAGCATCTCTCCATATGCTGAATAAAGCAAGTAGGTTGGGTCTGACACCTCAGTGTTCAGACAAAAGTGAAAACTCCACACTCAGAGAGAGAAGGGTCTCTGCCAATAAGGAATGAGTGTCAGGTTTCCATTCTTCAAAAGGTTAAATATTCTACATTTATTTAGCATGTTTTACTTTATATCATGTGTTCTTTGTTCCGTCTATCTGGTGCACAGGAACCCATCACTATGACAATTTATACATACTAATGTTGTAATTGTTGGTTTTGATTATCAGCTTGACACCACCAAGAAGCATCGAGGAGGAGGGCCTCAGGGAGGGATCGTCTACATTGGGTTGGTGTATGGGCAGGTCTGTCGGGGATCATCTTTGGTTAACTGATATGGGAAGGCCCAGCCTACTGTGGGTGGCACCATTCTCTAGGCAGGTCCTGAGCTGTAGGAGCAGAGAAATCAGGCTGAGCACAAGCAAGCAAGCAGCCAACCAAGGAGGTCCGTGAATATGTCTGAACTTGTTTCTCTCTGTCGTTCACTATAAATGTAGTGTGACTGGGTGTCTGAAGTCCCTGCTTTGACTTCCCCACAATGTTAGACTGTAACTTGGAATTGTGTGCTGAAATAAAATCCCTTCTCCTCTAAGCTGCTTTTTGTCAGGGTGCCTTATCACAGCAACAGAAAGAAAATTAAAGCCCGCATTAATCTGAAGCGATTTTTTAAAAATCTAAAATGGAATATGTTTTAGAGGCTAATCAGGAACTTACCCTCAGCCCTAGCTAACTTTGCTCTTAGACATATGCCCCAGAGGAAAGGAAGACGATGCTCACACACAAACTTGTCCATAGTGCTCTCTGAGGAGAAGCTGACTGCTCTGTCTGTTTAATCTCCCACAATTCTCTCTGCCACTGAATCCCCATAGTAAAGCAGTAAGAGGGGAGACATTTAACGTGGCTGCAGTGTACAAAGCTGAGGCCTGGGGAGACCGTTAGGTTAGCATTAGATCATGTCATCAGGGTGGATCCCTGGGTTAGAATCCTGGTGGCTTTATAAGTGGGATAGAAGCCAGAAGGGACATGCACATGCTCCCTGTCTCTTGCCATGTGCTGCCCTGGGACTCAGCCGGCAAGAAGGGCATCACCAGATGCAGCCCCTTGACCTTGGACATGAACTGCCAGCCAAAATAAACCTCTTCCCTTGGAAGGTGTCCAGTCTGTGTTAGTGACAACAGAAAACAGATTCAGACACTAACCAGAGAGGAGGCGACCCAGGGTGGAGACATTGTGCACAAAGGCAGCCCCAGGGTCCCAGGGAGCAGGCGCTGGGAACAGAGGCCTGACCCCCAAGTACATCACTTCTGAAAACTGAGCTGGGCAAGTTCCACCCAGAGTCTGGTGTTCTGAGTGAGCCACATGTGTCATCCACGGGTAAATCCCAGGTGAACAGAGGAGGCCAGAGTCATGAGAGAGGCATGAAGGCCACAGTCAGCCTCCAGAGCAACCCCGGCAGCCCACATTGCTGCTTTGGAATTCTGAGATTTCTTGGGGCTGGAGAGATAGCTCAGTTGTCAAGGGCTCGCTTAGCAAGCACAAGGACTTGGGTTAGATCCCCAGAACAAATAAATGCAAAACACCGAGCATGGATACCTTTGTAAGTCTCAGCACCTGAGAGGGGACAGGAAAATCCCCAGGCTTGCTGGCCAGCCAGCCTAACTGAATTAGTGAGCTCCAAGCAAGGGAGAGATCCTGTCTCAATAACAAGGTGGACAGCTGTCCTCTGTCCTGCACACACACACACACACACACACACACACACACACACACACACACACGATTCTGAAATTTCTTGCAGAATTATGTATTTCTTGTTTTCTTTTGAAAAGAACCACAAAAGATCTGCCAATGCTTACCTGCATCCTCCTACCAATAATGCTGGCCAGAGGGGATGTTTTTTGTGGATTTGAAAAGATCTTTATTATTTTTATTTTATGTGTACATGTGTTTTGCCCACATGTATATCTAGGCACCACATGCATGCAATGCCCACAGAGGCCAGAGGAGGATGACAGATTCCCTAGGACTGGAGTTACAGATGGTTGTGAACCAGTTCTCCTACCCACTGAGCCATCTCTCCAGCCCTGGCTACCATTTGCCTTCTATGTCCTTGGGATTAACCCCCAACTCCCAAGTTCTTCAGAGCTGGAGACTTACAGGCTTCTTCTTTTCTCATGTGAATTCTGATCTAGATTTTTGATAAACAGTGTTTTTATGATCATTGGATTCCCAAAGCATTTTCCAAGCTCCCTTGCTGTTTTTTTGTTTACCCACAAATTGTTTAAGAGAACTCCTTTAAACTTTCAAATAATGAGGATTTGTCCTGGGTGGGGGGTGGAGAGTAGAAATCTTATTAATTTCTACTTTTGAGGCACAGTAGTCAGGAAGTAAAATCTGTCTCATAATTATTCATTGAAATTTCGTGAGATCTGACCTCAAGTGATAGATTTTCATAATGCTGTATATATGCTTGAGAGAGAAGCTAGAGACTTCTCAGATGCAAGGCTCATCTGTGTCTGTTAAGTTACATCTGTTATTTAGAAATTCCTTATCTTTGTTAACACTTTTTGTACCTACTTAATCTAATACTAATTAGAAAAGGGATGGAGAGGCTCACCTCCCCACCAAAGTATAATAGGTTTGGCTCCTTCTCCACCTCAGGAAAGGAAGTTTACCTCAGATTCATGGAGGCTGTTTCAGCAAATGAATATACCTTTGCAACCGCTGCATCATCTTGGGGAAATGAACTTTTTCTCATTAAATGCTGACCTGACTCTCCCTCACCATGTCTCCTGTCTCGAGTCTGTTGTCTGGGATTGATAGGACCACACGGCTCGGCTCTGGCTGCCGGATATTTTTGCCTTTGTTCCTGCACCTTCAACCTTTTCTTGCCTTTACGCTTTGTTCTGTGTCTGGTGATAGAATATTGCTGCTTGGTTTGAGTTTCATCTTGTTTGTCTAATATAAAACCCCCGTCTTGGGCTACAGGGCTGCAGGTAGGTACTCACGTGCACGGGCTACTGAGAAATTTGTTCCCCCATCTTATTCTAGCGTTTCAGCATCTTAGTTTCTCAGCCTCTTTGCTCCCTTCTCACTTGTTTTATAAGAAAAAGGCACCTCCTTTTCCCTAATACAGTCTCTCCTAGATGTGCTTGCTGCCTCAATCCTAGCTCCAGCCCCAGCGACACATGCACACACATGTACACGTGTACACACATGAATGCCCATATGAACCCAGAATCTGCATGTTTGCTCCAGTTCAGCCAAGGCAGGGGTCCATGCAGCATGCAAGGATGTGAGGAATGATGTCTATGACTGTGTCCCATGTTGATTCTGCATGTCCTAGCTGGAGATGCTCACGGGGAATTAGATCCCTCGCAAACAGACCATTTCTGTGGAGCTGGGACAGTCATGTCAGGGCCAGCACTAAGCTCACCCTGGGAACTTAGAGAAGATTGCCCCTTAGGCTGGAGCATGGGCCGGCTCACTGGAGGGCAGAGCCTCTGCTGTTTCTGACTGCATTGCGCCCTGGGCGCTCTCAGGAGATAGGTGAGATGTAACTCCATTCTGGAGAGACATAGGGGCTCAGCTCTGCCACTGAGATGGCAGTCAGCATGTGTCACATGCATAAGTCAGAAGGAAACAGGGACCTGGACAGGCATGTCAGTCTGAGAAACAGCCTGGCCAACTGCTTGGCAGAGCTGGGGGTACCGAAGTGTGGAAGATGGTACCCATAGGAGTGGGATGAGATAGACCTGGCATGGGCCTGGAGAAAGAAACCCAATCAGAGCAGCCACATGGGTCAACAGAAGCCAGCACATAGCTCCCTGGTAGCTGGGACTTTGGTTAGGGGGGAAGGGGGGTGGGGCAGATAGGGAGTGACTACTGGATAGGCAGAGGATTCCACTTAGGATGGAAAAAATATTCTGGAACTAAATAGTGATGCTGGATAAACATCCTGAAGAAGGTAGTACCGGAGCTGGGCGGTGGTGGCGCATGCCTTTAATCCCAGCACTCAGGAGACAGAGGCCAAGTGGATCTTTGTGAGTTCAAGGCCAGCCTGGTCTACAGAATAAGATCCAGGACATGCAACAAAACTACACAGAGAAAACCTATCTTGAAGGAAAAAGAAAAAGAAAAGAAAAGAAAAACAGAAAAAAGAAGGTAGTACTGGGTCATGTTTAAATGGCTACCATGTCCAACCACAGGCTACATTAATTATTTATAGTCAGTGAATAAAAGGCCCGAGGAAGTAACTCAGTGGCTGAAAGACAGACCCCACGGTACAACAATAAACGATTGGGGACCCCAGACTCCCAGTCATGGACTCAGCAGACACCGCAGGGTCGTTCAAACAGAGCCCTCTCCCCCTTTCAAGGAAGAGCGCCTCAGAATGGTCTACTGGGGTCACACAGGAGAAATGCAGGCTGAGTGCTGCCAGGGTCCTCATTTCTCAGGGGCTGCTTGGAAATCCTCTTAAATACTAGCTCTGTTTGCCCTTTTTGGTTTGTTTTTCATCTCTCCCACCCCTGCTGGGACGAGGGTGGGACGTGGAGGGCTGGTGGGGGTGGGGGTGGGGAGGGGACTGGGGGGGCTTGTAGGTAGACACTTGCAGTGGCATGTGTGTGGAGTTCCGACAACTCGTGTTCTATTCTTCCTCCAAGTGGGTCCAGGGATTGAACTCAGGGTGTCAGGTTTCTTGGTAAGTGCCTTTTTATCCTCTGAGCCATCATGCTGGCCCCATGTTGATTTTTTTTTTTAATCCACATGAGGAAAACAGAATATAAGCTATTCTACCAGCCTGTACCTAGCAGTTTCACTGTCCTCTGAGCTCTAGAAGGTTCTAGGTGCACAGATTTTACTGAGAAGGGTTTCTGGCTACGTTAGTATTGTTTGAAAGTGTCTCCTTAAAGAGCATAGGATCTCCAATGTAACATACTAATAGTATCTGGACGTGAGGCTTCTGGAGAAAATTATGGTTAGATAAGGAGGGAGCCTCCAGGATGGCATTTATGACTTTATACAAAGAAGGAGAGAGATCGAAGCCAGCCTGCTTGCTCTGCTGCATTACAGTGTGGTCATGGTGCTAAGCAGATGCCTTGAACTTGTAGGTTTCCCATTCTCCAAAAGCAAGATTAAACTAAACTTCTACTTATTCCTCGCTATAAATGACCCAGTCTTGGTTATTTTGTTAAAGCAGCAAAAAACAGACTAAGAAACAGTCATGAAGAAAAGGTTAGAGAAGTCCCAATTTAAACCAAGTGGCAGGATCTTCCAAGTTTGCCTTTGGAGCCAGAATACCACCTTTTATCGGCAGAGCCAGAGAACAGCCATTTTGAGGCCTGACTAGCGTATCACCAGCTCTAGGATTTACGGTAACCAGGCAAACATCAGTTGCTCATACCTGAGGCTTGTCCAATCTGTTAGCAGCAAGTACCATGATTTACCCTCTTGTTCCTTTCCTGCATTCATCACAGGCAGAACCCAGATTGTACGCACTCAGTGCCCAGAACAGGAGTAGCACAGGGTATTCACAAATGCTTGCCAAGGGACTCGTGACCAGATCATTAGATGGATGATAGCTGGATGATGACTAGATGGATGGGTGATGGATGGATTACTGGGTGGACAGAGATAGATACGTGGACAACTGGATAGATGAGTGACTGGATGCATGGATGGATGGATGGATGGATGGATGGATGGATGGATGGATGGATGGATGACTAGACAGGTGGAAGGATGGAAGGATGGACGGATGGGTGGATGGGTGGATGGATGGATGGGTAGATATTAGATGGACTGATGCACTGATAGATGAATGCATGCATGCATGCTGATAAGTATGGGTGCTTGGATAGATGCCTGGGAGGATTAAACAGGCAGAAGGACTTTAACCCCTGGAAAGTGAATTATTCACACCCATAGCCAACTGAATCAGGCAATGAAATCTAGGATGGAAGCTATAGCAGGGCCATTTTCTCAAACAAAGCCTCAAGGAATCACTATCTCCTAAGACCATGGGACAAGGTCCATTTTCCTGAGACACCTGGTGCAAGGGGGAGAGGGGGACTGGACCCTGTTGAGGATTAGAACTGCTCTTAGGTCAGCGTTGCCCTACCTTCCCTCTGCCACACCTGTCTCCTGCTTTCTCTCTTTCCTGTTCCTCCTCGTAAGAGACACCGGGGCCTGGCTCACAGGTCAGCAAAGCTCAAGGCAGTGCCATCTCACGAGACCATGGAACTTAAGGCCCACCCTTCTCTTCACAAGACAGTGGGTCATGAAACCCTGCTCCCTTGGAGCCAGTCCTTGGCCACCTTTGAGTCACACAGCATCCAAGCCCTGCTGAAATGCAACCAGTTCCTACTCCTCTCTTGGGACACCTGCACACACACAGAGGTGGCTCTGCAAGAGCGGAAGTGACACCAGGCAGCCTTGTGCCTGACACAGTCCCCTCCAGCCCAACCCCCCTGGCTGGTGAGCCTCACTGGGCCTCTCTGCACAGGCACTTCTAAGCCCAGGAACTGGCTGGTATCCTACCAGGCAGTCCGACAGGGCTGGGGGAGGAGGTCTGCCTCCGCCCCTCACCATACACACCACCAGCTCTGGATAAATAGCTGGTTCTTTCCCCTTCACGTCCCTCATGATCTTCTGCAGCTCAGGCTTTGCACATAGCATATGCTCCCTGAAGCGCCCATCTTCCCCGAGGAAGACCCAGAAAGTCTCTTTCTGCTCCCAGATTATACCAACCCCAGGGCTCATTCAGGCAGGAGCACAGGTCTACTTTACCCATCCAGAGGGCTCAAAGACCAGCACAGCTCAGGGCACAGTGAGCTGCCAGTCTCAGGGTGTCCAGTCTTGTGAGCTGTCTCTTGAGACATAGGTACCCAGTGGGGATGGGTTCTGGAACTTTCTTTTTTTGTTTTGTTTTGTTTTGTTTTGTTTTTTGAGACAGGGTTTCTCCGTGTAGCTTTGTAGCTTTCCTGGAACTCGCTTTGGAGACCAGGCTGGCCTCGAACTCACAGAGATCCGCCTGGCTCTGCCTCCCGAGTGCTGGGATTAAAGGCGTGCGCCAGCACTGCCTGGCCTGGAACTTTCTTATAAGGATGTTTTATGAGCCTGAGGCCTTGGCTGAGGTTTAAGGGGAGCAGGATTTGTCCAGAGAGAGGCAAGACCTGAGTGTCTTGTAGTTTAGCTCAGGGAAGCTTGTCAGGGACGCACACTTCATACCTGCATTTCCTACATGGATGAATACATAGTTGTTGCTTTTTATCTGTGCACCAGTGTGTGCACACATTCAAGTGTAAGCACACACACACACACACACACACACACACACACACACACACACACAAAATGTGAAAGAGAAAGGGAGGTGGAGATGGAGACAGAGACAGTGTGTGTGTATGATTGCCAAATGAGAAGTAATCTTTGTCTGGGAGTCTTAGCCTCCATTCCAACCAGGGAAGACAAGGCCCTAGCATACCAACAGCAGGGAGAGAGGGTCTGTGTCCAGTTCATCCATTAGCTGCAAGGAACTGCCATCTTAACACAGCCCACAGGCACATGGCCAGTTGCCATGCTTTCTGATCTTTCTGGGGACAATGAACCCTGGGATTTTAATGTAATCTCCTGGTTTTAAAAAAAATACCCTTAAAGGTTTTGAAGATGTTTTATGAGTCAAATAAAATTTGTTGGGGAGGGGAGGAGAAGGAGGATGCAGGGATTTAACCTGTGAGCTGTGGGTGAAGCCCGGCTTCCGTCTAACACACCCCTCCCCCAATTTTCCAAATGGGTAAATTGAGGCCAACCCAGAGCTGAGAGCCAAAAAGTCAAAGCGGAGCTGAGTCACCCACTCTCTGCTGTAGCTCATGGTTTAAGAGCTGAGGGCTGAAGACAGGACTTCTCAACCTTCCGAGTGCCGAGACTCTTCAATGCAGCTCCTCATGTTGTGGTGACCCCCAGCCGTAAAACTATTTTCGTTGCTACTTCATCACTGTAGTTTAAACTGTTATGAATCATAATATAAACACCTGTGTTTTCTGACGGTCTTAGGCGACCCCTGTGAAGGGATCATTCGACCCCCAAAGGGTTTGTGACCCATAGGTTGAAAATGCTGGTTTAAGATGTGAGTTCTCTAAGTGACGCAGAGTGGTTTCCTCGGGGCTTGTTGTTCCCAGGGTGTGTGAGGAGCCCGTGTCCTTTCCCCATCCAGGGAACTGGGACAAATCTGAGCTCAG
Source organism: Onychomys torridus (assembly GCF_903995425.1). Lineage (NCBI taxonomy): Eukaryota > Metazoa > Chordata > Mammalia > Rodentia > Cricetidae > Onychomys > Onychomys torridus. The sequence goes on along the minus strand of NC_050450.1, from coordinate 39,008,158 downwards.
CTTTGGTGATCAAGGCTCAAGCTGTACATCGCTTCCAGATTGCTGTCCAGAACAAAGGAGCACAGTCCTGTGACCTTCCCATCAGGCCTTGGGGTGGACACATGGCAGGGTTCTCTTAGGACTACAGTGCACTGTTTACTCCTCCTGCTGCGGGGGTCTGAACAATGTCCTGGCATGAGGGTCTAGGATGAGCAGGCAGGCCAGGGAAGACGAAATTCAGTCCTTTGGGCTCCAGTGCCAAACGCAACAAACGCAGGCTCTGTTTGCCCAGCCCTGCATTGCCTGGCCAGAGCGATGGAGTGGCCTCATGCTGCCCTGGGAAAGGCAGCCTTTCGTTTCCATGGGGTTGGGGGCCCATCCAAACCAAACGGCCACCCTTGTTCCAGTCCTCCCATCTCCATCCAAGGTTCTGTCCAGCCTGGATGGAGTGTCCCCATGCCCTGCCCCCGCCACTTCTCCCTAATGCTCTGCAGATGGGCCTTCTCGGCAGCCTCCAAGAAAAACAAGACAACCGCAGATTTCTTTTCACAGAAACGGAACCACTGGAAAGATTTCTCATGATGATCCCAAAATGAAATAAAAATTCCTGAGGTACATTTAAACTCGGAGACAGCACCAGCCACATTCAAGACAATGGGTCTCTGACTGCTGCCTGAACACGGTGGGCTTGGATGAAGGTCCCCCGGCACTACATAACAAACACCCTTGTGCAGCTTGGCCCCTCATTGCTTTTATTATTATTATTATTATTATTATTATTATTATTATTATTATTATGTGTTTTTTAAATTAGCACCAATATTTGAAAATGAAATTTTACGTAAAACTGTGATGTCCAGCCTCAGAGGCCTTCCTGATGCTCTCCACTAGTGTCCTCCCGCTCTACCCACTGCCCATCCAGCCCCCATGATATCCACACATACCTCCTCTCCCCTGTGTGGATGCCCAGGGATAAAAGCTCCTGCCTTTGCAAGCCCTGGCTTTCCCCAAGCTATACTCCTGAGCCCAGTTGCTGCATCTCAGGTCCCCATGCCCCAGTTCATAACTTTTCATGGCCATGGGCTCCAGGCTGAGTGGATGGATTGGAACAGCCATAATTCTTGTTCCTAATCTGATTCCCCATGAGCCCCTTGACATGTCTGAACACCAGTCAGTTCAATTCTCTGCATCCCGTTCCTTAAATTCTGCTGGAGGCCCATGCTTTTGGTCTGGAAGTTTCGGGGACTCGAGGTCCTTACCCTTCCCAGTTCTTTGACCTCCTAACCCTACCACTTACCAAATTCACTTGTCCTCCCCGGCATGGCTACTCCATCCCTGGCCCCAGCCCTGCCACGTGAACTGTCAAAAAGCCACATATCACAAGATTGGATACAGGTCCTGATGGCACAGCCCACAGAGTCCCTGTAGTCAAGCCAAAGAAAGGCTCCACACCCCAGGGCACAGAACCAGGGAGCATTTCTGCCAGCTGGGAATCTGCAGCTGGACTCCAACATGTGTCCAGAGAGACTCACACAGAAGCCTTGAAAAAATGACCAGCCACACAGAAGCCTGCCCGGGCTGCATCCCAGCGGAGAAGCGGGGATTCCCGCAAGCACCAGCTTGGCTGGTCTGCGGGGCCTGAGGCTAGGGAACGAGCTGAACTAGATCTCTGTCTCCTTCCTAACTTCGGGGGGTTCTGAAGGGGAATGTGAGCCTGCCTGACGGGAAGCATTGTTCTCTGAGCGACACAAGAATGGCCTGCCAGGACTCCCAGCACTACGTTGCTAACACACCTTCTCCAGCTACGGGGGTTCAGGCAACAGACTCATCCTCAGAGCAGCTTCCTCCTCGTTCACTGCTTCTTCCTTCACCGCATCATGGAAACCAGACTATGCCACTCACAGCCAGGACACAGAACCCTAGAGGACCACCTAGATCTGCCCTTCAGGCCCCTCTGGCTCGCACCCTGCCCCTCCTGCTGGATTCCCAAACAAGCAGAGTCCACTCCTACTCAAAACCCTCATTTTATGCTCCCAGCCCCCTTCCCCTCCTTGTAAATCGAAACCTATACCAGATCGCCACACCAGCTTGGCACTGTCTGCCATACTTCACCCTGCAGACAGTAATGGCCTGGGCTATTCACAGTGAGCAGATTGATTCTGAGGGGGCAACCACAGAAGGGTGTCCCCAGATTCTAGAGCTGAATAGTACTGTGTTCTGTTACGAGAGCTCCATGAATATTTGTCCAGTGAGTGAACAAGGAATAAGGTTTCCATGGGACTGTCTGTGTTCAAAGACAATGGAGTAGAGACAGGTTAGCTAGGGATGGCAAAGCAATCATCCCAACCCCTATCTACTGCTACCCTGGCTCTTTTCCCCAGATCTACAGTATCCCAGGGTAGAGGCTAAAATTCACAACACTGCCATCCCCAGGCATCTCTTACAGGCCTGTCACACGAGCATCACCTGAGCTGCCTTTCTTGTCCTCCACAAGCTTATCATGCTCATTCCAAAACAAAAGTTAAGAGTTAACCTTTAGAAAGTCTGGGCTCTTGGGCTCAGGAGTAAGGGAGCCAGCATTTACTGAGACCCCTCATTTTGGCCACTGTGTAGTGCCCAGTAGCAGCTTTAACCTCAGGGTCCAGACCACCATTTCAAGAGGCCACAAGGATGCAGCTGACACAGCAGAGTGATGAGCAGGACCAAATTTGCTTTTTGCAAATTAAAAATGCAAAGTACCTTGTGCAAAGAGCAATTAAGAATCCACGACAATGGCAGGAGAGGATTACAGCATGTGTGGGGCCCTTCTGGGCTAGGGACTGATGGGATGGGTAGCACACCTGTAAAGCCAACCTGGTCAGGGATGAGGAGATAGAGCCAATAAAAGGTACATGGACATCCCATGTCCCATGGCACCAGCAACATTCCACTTCTGCAAACCTAGGGACCTATAGCTAGGACCCCAGGAATCCCAAAAGTGCAAGCTGAATCCTGGCATCACTGTGATAAAAGCCAGCCTGCAGATGTCTACTAGGAACAACTGTGCTTCAGGAATCAGGATGGCATGGCCAGGCTTTCTAGGCAGCTCCATTCATCCTTTCTTTTCACGGGTATTTAGGCCCCGACTGCGCGCCAGTCACTGCACGCAATGCTGGGAATTCCCTACAAGCGAAAGTCTCCCCACAGTTAATGTGCTCCGTGACCTGGAGACATGTCCTCACTCAGCCCTGCTGGATTTCAGTCTCTGCAGCTCTGAAGCAGAGAATCAGGCCTGGTGCTAAGAAGCGTTTCAGACATGGCCGGCCCTCAGCTGGGTCTGAGCCGGCTGAGTCTCGCCTGCCCAGGCTCAGAGCTGGCCAATAGGGCTCCGCACAGGGCTTCAGCAGCCCTGGATTACAACTGGGCCCACTCTCCCCTGCCCAATACAGAAGTTGGACATTTTGGCTTCCAAGACTCTACAACCGATGACCTATGACCTGGACAAGTGTCAATGCCTCAGTTTCCTTATCTGTAAAGTAGTCACATCTGTAGTACCAACCAATCTCATGGGCTCATTTCAAGAGTCCTGAGGGATGGGGAAGTGCTCACCAAATGCTGCCCCATGGCCCTCCACTTATTTCTGTATCGCTGAGACTTGGTTTACTCCCCTGCTTCCAGGAAAAGCCTGGAGATAAAATCACACCCTGGTACCATACACTCATCCTCAAGCAAGCTCCTGATGGATATGTGCATCCCTGAGCTGGAGAACTCAGCTCCAGGAGACAGAAGCATCCCTCCCAGACCCCTGAAGAAGGAAAGGACAAGCTTTGGTTCAGCGCTCACTACCAGAATCAGAAACAGGGAACTACAGCCCAGGGAAGAGGTTCACATCAAACCTGACAGAGTCAGTATCTGAAGCAGATAAAAGGCAGACCCTGATACACAGAGCCCAGGAGAGAAACAAGCAAGGAACTTACATGGAAGAGGAGATCTACAAAGGCACCAGACAGAGAGCACCACTCATCATCGCCAGTAATCAAAGGCGTATGAGCTAAAGCAAGGATCGGTGCTGTTTTACATCTGGAAGAGCAGAATACTGAAGGGTCAAGCCTCAGTGCTGCAGGAGACTTGAGAAACTGGGCCTGGGGAACAGGCTGACTTGCCCTGAGCATGAGCTGGTACTCAGAGCTGGGATTCACAGCCAGTCACTCAGCAAGTGCTTTCGGGTTTGATGTTCAGAGTTGGAGGCGATCAGGCTGGTTCAGCTCCCCCCTGTGAGGGGTCAGTCATGGGTTCCTATGCAGAGAATAGAATCCAAGGCAAGCTGCCAGGATACCCCCAACTCCAGTTTTCAGATGAGGTCACACCAGGGGTAAGAAGCCCCTTAGAAGTCCAGATAGCATTGGGGAGCCTCTAGCCAGCACTACCTGAGAGTGTGGGTGGGCATCAGGGATCTACCTGCAGCTACCCAGCCCACCTGCATACTGCCATAGGTCCATCTTCCCTTCTCCAGGTGACTGCCACTCCCAAAATAACAGGCTGGGCTAGGAAGACATAGCAATACATATGTTACCCAAGGACAGAGGGTCTGCCAGAGCACCCCAGAGCTTGTTGCGTCTGGGGTCCCTGTACCTCAACCCACAAATCCAGAGCCAAATGGGTCTTGTCCACTGTCGAGGGAAAACAGCTTCCACTGAGCCAGGGTTGTAGAGAGCAATGACTATGGAATCAGGATGACATGCTTATTAGGAGTTCTGAACTTATTAGCCAAGGCTATAATGCTCAGAGAGAATACAGCCTCAGGGCTGCAGCACCTGCTGTTCCCTCTGCTTGGAACACTCTTCCCAGTGCTGGGCCTCCCCATCACCCAGGTCTCAGTTCAACTGTCCCCACCCACGGCTGGAAACATAACCCTCTTACCTACCTCTCTCCTGCTTTTCTTTGGACCCATTTTAAATTTGACCAGAGAGATCTTGCACCCACCCTGTAATCTTCTGCCCCCAGTGTCTCCCCTGCCAGGCCGTGAGCCCCAGTAGAGGAAGGCCTTGCTTAGATTTGTCTGAAGTTCTATCTCTAGCATGGGGGATGGACACAATGGTGAGATGCTGAGTGAAGGAATACATGAATGAGAACGTCCATGTGGCAGCAAACGAGAGACCCTCTCTGAGTCCAGGCTCCTGAGAAGTGTAGCTACTTCTGTCGACTAGTTAGTAATGTTATCTCCCATGATTTGGGGAGCAGCATTCACCTTAGGTGTTACCCAGTCTTCCATGGCCCCCAGGGCTGCTGAACCTCTCCACATACCTCCCCACACAAGCCTAGCTCCCAGGTCAATTCCTCCCTGGGTCCCAGCCCAGCTTCTGCAAACTTGGCCTGTCCTGCAAGCCCTCGCCTTGCCCGGCCCTCCTTCCAGATATGTGCCTTTCTGTCATGAAGTCACTCTGGCTGGACTCTTCCCACCAGCTCTAGACACATTTCCTGGCGTCCATTTAACTTTCCTATGGCTATGACCAAACCCTTGATGCAATGTTTATCTCATTGAAAGAAAGGTTTATCTCAGCTCAATGTTTCAGGGACTTCAATCCATTGTCCATTGATCTGTGATGACCCAGGACATCACAGTAGGGGTATATGACAGAGATTATTCACCTCATGGTGGCTAGGCAAAGAAAGGAGGACCAAAAGCCTGGGCCCCAGTGTACTTTCCAAGGACACACAGTCAGCCATCTGATTTTCCCCCACCAGGCTCCACCTCTTACAGGGTCCACCACCCACCAACAGGATCACATGCTGACAGTCACGAACACTTCTCCAAACTAGAGCCTGCCAGGACCAAGACCAGGCTGAGTCCAGATCTCTGGTGGATGTTTCCCAACTCTAGAATGTAGCTTAATTTGCTCAGTTTTCTCTCTCTCCTCTCTCTCTCTCTCTCTCTCTCTCTCTCTCTCTCTCAGCACACATGCTGGGCTGGAAGGGATGGCTGCAGTCTGCAAACCTGAGCAAGCCCTCCCTCGGTGAGCTGCATTTGCAAGAGAGTCAAAGTCAACTAAAGCAAGAGGGTAGCATGAGTGAAGACTATGGAGGGACGTTAGAGGTGGTGACAGCTGAGCTAGACCCTGCATGACAGGTGGCCCAGGGCCAGGACATGTGTTGCAAACAGAGGGAATGGTCGGGGCTTCAGCCCCGAGGCTCACACAATCTCTGAGCTCCAAGGCATACACTAAGTACAGAAGCCAGAACAGGGGTCTGACCCTGTTTCCACATCTTCACCCTTCCCCGGCTCCATGATGCTCCAGCTTGGACTCAAGAGAGAAGGTGTAATTAAAGATGAGAAAAATAAAGCCCAAGAGAGAGAGGAGAGAGCCAGACAGACACCAGCATTCCCACCAAATTGCATGACCTTTCCCCAGCTCAGAGTTCCTTCAGGGCCAAGTGCATAGTGCTGGTTGGGATTCATTTCAAAGAGAAATGGGTCAAGGAAAATTGGAAATTTTTATAGAAATCACTTCAGGCTTGGGGCTGGCTGAAGTGTCTGCTGCCCTGCCGAGAATTTGGGGAGGAACAGGGCCTGTGATCAGAAGTCCTTGGCTGCTCTGGATGGGCAGAGTTCAGATCTGGAACCCTGGTCCTGTTTCTGAGCTGCACCTGCCCCCACTCTTTCATCCCTGCCATCATGGGGGGACCCTTGAGTCCCCCAGAGGCCCTTGTCCAGGAGCAGTCCATAGGTGTTTGCTGCCTGCACCTCTGTATCACACAAAGCCCATGTATCTTTTACAGTTGTCCATGGGAGGCACCAGGTACATGAAAGGAGAGAGAGAGAGAGAGAGAGAGAGAGAGAGAGAGAGAGAGAGAGAGAGAGAGAGAAGCATGCACATGTGGTACATGTGTGCATGTGTGTGTAGGCCTGAGTTTGATATCTACTTTCTTCCTCCATCGATCTCTACTTTACTTATGAGAAAAGGTCTCTTGCTGAACTGGAAGTTTGCCAGTTCAGCTAGTTTATCACCAGCTTGCCCCAGGGCTCCCCTGACCACACCTCTGGAACACTTGATTACAGGCCAGGTGCCAGGTCCACCTGATGTTTTATATGGGTGCCGGGATCTGAACCCCATTCCTCACATGAGGGGGCATGCACTTAATCCAACTCAGCCATCTCCCTAGCCCTTTGAGACCTGGTCTAAGTAGACCCAGAAAAGTCCTGTCCCCAGCATAAATGCTACCCACATGCAGCGTTGTCCCCAGAGACATCACATCTCTTCCAGGAATTGGCATCTGCTGCGTTGGAGACCTGCAGAGAGCAGACCTGGCCAGCCAAAGGCCAGCATAACCACCAGACACAGCTAGCCTTACTAATTAAACTCCAGGCACACCTGTGAGCCGGACGCCGCTTCATTTCTGAGCTGTGTGCTGTCTGGCAACCAGCATGGTCGCTGTGTACCGCCAGAAAAGCTCTTTGGGGGACATTTGCAACCCAATTCCAGGGCAAGCAAGGCAAAGCATCGATTCATTGTGTCTGAAGAGACAGCACAGAGAAGGGACAGCAAGGAGTCCGGTGGTTCCAAGAGAAATGTCCCTGGAATCTTAACACTGTAGGCAGACAGGGGCTCTAGTCGAAGACGTGAGGTCTCAGTTTTGTCTCACCCCAACAGCTCAACATTATACCTATTTTGTGATGGGGAAACTGAGTCACCAGGGAGTGAGACACCTTACTCAAAGCCCTGCAGTCAACCACTCACTCAACCAGGCAGGGTCTAGCCATGTACACGCTACCCTTCACCAAACTGCCACACCACACAATGCTGCGCCCTCCACCAAACTGCCCCCATGCTTGCTGGGAGCAGCTGTGGAAGCTGAGGCAGCTTCTCCCAGAGACGCCAGTCATTTTTAAGAACTGTCTCTTGCATCTGAGTTGGGGCCACAGCCAAGCCAGGGCTGAGACTGTCATCCTCTAGGTGACATTGGTCATCTATCCAGGAACCAACAATCCAAGACTTCCCCTGGCCGCTGTCTCCTGTTTGTCCTTGCCCCTGAACCAGAGCCCATAGGCTCATAGAAGGAAGGGAGGGAGGGAGGGAAGGCCTGAGGCACAGGAATGGTTAAATCTAAGCTGGAGAGAGCAACCAAGTACACAGGACTATCAGCACCAGGCAGGCAGAATGCCAGGCATAGACTGTTGTGGGGACTGACTCTTGACCCCCCCCCCATCTTATTTCTATTGAGGGATGAGGTGAGGCCTGAGCTGCTGCATGCCTGGCTTCTGTATCTATTGCCTAGCAAGTACCTATAGGGCAGCCCTCCCACACCACAGACCCCAACCCAGGAAACCAGCCAGTCCAGGGGGCTGGGCCCCACTAACTCTGCTGACAGCTCTGGTCCCAGACAACTCAGGGCCTCAGGGAATGAGCAGCCTCCGGCTCTCCCAGAGCCAGCCCCCACCCACTCTTCCCAGCGTGAGGCCGCGTCACCACCCTGGCATCTCGAAAAGTTCTCCCAAGGGCCCAGCCTACAGGACAAGCACGTTGTGGCCTCTGCCAAGGGTGTGCTCAGCTCTGAAATACGCCTCCCTGAGCCCAGGCCAGCTGCCTCAGGTTTCACAACTGGTGCTCTCCTTGGTTCTCCCCAAGCTGCAGGAATGGAGGTGGGAGGTTGGGAAGGCACTCAGCACCAGGGCCAATGCAAGGAGCTGACCACGGGCAGCGTGACAGAACCTGGAGGCAAATTGGCATGAGTATGCTTCAGGGTCACCACACAGGAGAGGTGGGCCCCAGGGCTCCGGCAAGAAGTTCAAGAAATGGCTGGGTTGAGACACACAGAAAGGTCCTGGTGTGGGTACATGAGCCAAGGCCAGGACTCAGTGCTAAGGCCAGCCAAGGCCTCCGGTCACCTTCCTCTGCGACCCTAGGGTTCAATGCATAGACAAATGGCTTGGATAATTACCCCCAGGATGTCCACAACTTATTCCCCAGAATCCACCGCTATTCCCTTCTAAGGCCAAAGAAATTGCACATGAGATTAGATTGAGCACCTTGAGATGGGGAGGCGGTCCAAGATTATTTTAGAAGGCCCTAAAAGTCATCCCAGATGCCTTCACGAGGGGGAGGAAGAGGGAGTCTTGGCTTCAGCAGAAGAGGAGGAAGGAACAGGATCACAGAGATCAGCAGGATGTAGCCACAAGCCAAGGGAGGGAGGCAGCCACCAGGCTGATGCTGGGAGAGGCTGGGCAAAGCTCTCACAGACCCATCTTTTAATTCCCGACCCCCAGCGCTCTGGGAGACTACGCCAAGCTGTTTTAAGCCAGAGACGGTTGTGCCATTGCAATGACCACACAAAGCTGAGAGTGGTATGGAAATCTGTAGGACAGAATGCCCCCGGCTGATTGTCAGAGAGTCTGCACCCCTTCCCCAGTGCACCTCTGTCGGGTTTCTCAAATCTCTCCCCTTCCCCACTACCCAGACTTCACCTTGGGCTAAGCCCTCTACCTACACCTCACATCCACATGAAACTGAGTCCTGGTGATCTGCCAGCCAGTAAACCCTTCTTTCCCATCCAGAGGCTTATCTAGAAAGCTTCTGCTCCCTTACCCTCTTCCTCTCTGCCCCACCCCCATGGCATCCCTCCCTCTAACCTCCAGCACACTGCAGCCTGAGCAGGCTTGCCAAAGTGCAGGATGCTTGGTCAGATCCCAAGAGACCTCTTACGGCTGCCCACTGCATGCAGGACACTGTTCAGATCCTGGGTCAGCTGTAGCTACATCCCCCCCACACCCACCCACTAAGCCTCTGGGCATCAGCTCTGCCCCACCCCCACCCCACTTCACCCTGCATGGCTCCCTGAAGCCTGGAAAACTCCTATTTGAGCTCAAGGAGAGGTAACCCGATGAAGTCTGGCCAGATGGGGTTGGCTTCCCAGTCTAGGGCAAGGGCTGGCTACGGGCCAACAGGTGGAGACTTTTCGGGCCACTCTCAGCCACATGGAGGAGCCACTGGGTGCTTACACCTCATCCTCTCTCTGCAGGTTCGCCTTGGCAGCAGCGGGGCAAAGCAGCTCCTGTGGTGTGGAGCCTCCTGTGCCCGTCAGGGAGGACACCCAAGCCTGACAGCAGCGGGCAGAGGCTTGGCACCCGCTGCTTCTGAAGAGGAGGCGGTAGCCAAGGTCACTGGCACAGGACTGTCTGACTTCTCTCAGCCCTGGGGCAGTGTGGACAGCTGGGCTTGAGGGCATAGCAACCCAGAAAGCAGGTCCCCAGGGTGGGAACCACCTGCCTCATTTCCATTCTAAGATATGGCCAGGGGGACCCCAGGGAAGCAACCCAATGGGAAGAACAAAAACTGTTTTAGCCTCTGAGGCTCAGGAGCCTTGGCCAATGGTAGGGGCCTGGTTTATTTGGTCCATACCGTGCTTTTCTGAAATTTGAAGCCACATTTTAAAACACTGGAGAGTTCTCATAAAAATTATTGTCTGAATATTCTGTTGATGCTAAAATATTCAGCTGCCCCAGATCCATGAGGCTACCTATGAAAGCAAGGTCAAGAGAAGCAAGGAAGCATACATGAGGGCCTGAGTTTAATCCACAGAACTGGCAAGGGAGAAGGGGGTGAGAACCAGGCCAGGAGTGGATTTTGTTGTTTGCTGTTTGCTGCTGCCTTCATTGAAGATCTCTGAATTTGCAGCTTTTGTCTTAATGGTGGGACACTGTACAGATAGCTCCGTAGTTATGAAAGGGAGATCAAATATCTAGACGATAACACAGGGATCATCACAGAATCCCAAGTTCTGTGGAGACACAGCCTTTGATGGCAACAGTGAGGCTATGTGCTCTGTGTATGTGGCCTCATCTGTCTGGCTTTCCCAGGTGTGGAGTGACATCTGGCTAAGACTGGATCAAGTTGCTCCTGTGCGTGGGTGCTCCACAGGAGTGCCATGCACTGCATAGCCCACTCAGATTCATCTTCTGCACTTAGCTGAAAGGGAGTCACTGCAGATAGGGAGTCCTGACTTCTGTGACCTGTCACAGGCACCTTCCACGACAGAACAATGCTCATCAGATGTGATTAGATCAAGGGAGATAGGGAGGTCCTCCTGGGCCACCCAGAGGAAACCTAAATGGAACCAGCCTTCCAAGATGGAGGCACGGGGAGGTGGGACGCAGACACAGACAAATGAAGAGAAGTGACATGCAGGCAGCCTCTGGAGGGATGCAACCTGAAGCCAAGGGAAGCCAGCAGCCCAGAGCCTGAAGACACATTGAACAAATTCCCTCCTAGCATCTCCAGAGATAGTGTGGCCCTGCTCACATCCCCATTTCAGCTCAGTGACAGTGATCGCTGGCTTTCGGTCCCCAAAAGTATGACATAATGAGCGTCTATCCAGCTAGTGTTCCTCAGCTGTCTTATGCATAAAGACAAGTTGCACGCCAAGATCACCCAGTTCCAAGTGCAGAGCGGGTCTTCCGGCCCAGAGGGGCTTCAGCTGTTGCACTTGCCAGAGCTAGCTCCCTCTTCAAGAACCCCAGACAAAGATGAGAGATGGACGCCAGGACAAGGTCTAAGGATGGACCCCAGAATTCACACCTTAGTTGACATATGAGTTTCCCCTTTCCTGGGGTCTTGACTTCTCTCTCTCTAGTAATACTTATTGGGATGTCTTGAACCCAGATCTTGAGGTTGCCTTGGGGCAGACCCACAGCAGTTCAAGCTCTCATTGACAGAGTCTGGGCTTGCAGCCCAGTACTGAGACCTACGATTCAGCTTTGGATAGTTCAATCTCCTCCAATAACAAGGCCCCATCCACCCTCCCGTCTAGCACAGCTTCACCCTAGCCTGGGCCGTTGGCCTTTTCCAGCCTGCATCAGTCAGGTTCCTATCAGATACCCTGCTTTGGTTTCAGGATGTCACTTTTCAGCTTCCTGCCTGAAGATGTGATCTCTCTTACCTCAGCAAGCAATCCTGCCACTGCCCATACAGAACCCTCCAGAGACCTAACCAACAGGATCACCTGATCTTGGACTTTCAGCCTCTAAAAGTGTCAGCTAAATAAACCTCCTTTCTTATGAAGTTACCCTGACTCAGGCATTTTATTATAGTAATCAAAACATAAAATGGGCTAATAAAGTCTCCTGGTGCCTGAGTCTACTGTGTGTTACTAGAACAAAACACATGAGGTAGAAATTGAGGTTTGTTTGCCTTGTGATGTTAACTGGCGCTGTGCTAATATCTTCAGGCATACTCCCCCCACCCCCGCTTGAGTCACAACACAGTGGAGAGACAGAGAAGCTATGAGGAAGAGATCAAGCATGTGTGGTGAGCTCAGTTTATAAAAATCTGCACTTATAAGAATGAATTCACTCCTGTGAGCCCCAACCAACTCCATGAGTCCCCTGATGAGGGCAAAGTCTCCACAAGCTAGTCTTGCCTCCTAAAGGTTCTGCCTCCTCAGCCTAGCCTCCCAGGGACCAAGCTTTGAGGACAAGATCCTAGGGTCCTGAGCCGGTTAAGATATTCTGCCTTGCTATACGCAGCCATGGTACACAGATTTTATAAGCCATTCTGTGCCTTGTCAGGGCCTAAGCTGATGGAAAACTGAACTGTCTGAGGTCACCCTGGGCCCTTGGCCCAGCTCCGGCATAAACTGTCTGGACCCCCTCCAGCCAGTGAGTCCGTCTTAGCCACTGGCCATTTGAGAGCCATCAGACACGTTCAGGGGTCTACAGGGTCTCATCACATTGACACTGGATAGGAAGGCTCAGAAGGGAGGCTTAGCCCCCACAGCATAGGCCTGTGAGCTAAAGAAGCCCAGGACTCACTCCTATCTACACTCACTCACAAGCCTGAACTCCTGACTGCAGCGTCTGGGCTTGCAGCCCGAGACCGTGGCCTTGTGTTTAGCCTTGGACAGGTTCATCTCCTCCTCTGAAGATTGATGACTAGGCCCCACCCACCCACCTTCCAGCTCAGCTTCATCCTGACTGGGGCTGTTGATCTCACCCAGCACTGTCTGTCTGGGGTCAGTGGTTTCTGATTCTGAAATTCCTCTCCCTGTGTTCTCAGTTCCAAGTTCTCATTAGGGATGTGTGTATGGGATTGTGAGGTAAAGGGACTATTCAACAGAAGATGCCAAAAAAAACACTAAGCACGGTCCAGAAAACAAAACCAAGCCAGCTAGACCATTGGGGGAAGGGCCCCAGAGCAGGAAGATAAGCCCAATATGGAATCTGGGATTGGAGACACAGCCAAGGGCAGCCTGCCAGCCCCACAGTGCAGGCTCCACCTCACCCAGCCTGAGTCCAGGGTTGGGAGGAAGAGGCCAGAACCACCCAGACTCTTCCAGGAGAGACCAGCCCTCCTGGAAGAAATATCAAGGCCAAAGAAGAGACGGACTTTTCTAGCTCCTGTCAGCTGCTATGAGGGAAGAAAAGCTAACTTTGTCCAAAGGCAGTTGGCTGGTAAGAGAGTGAGTCCAGGAGGAGGCCTCGCCTTCTGGGACCATTTCCCTTCAGCCCTCCAGGGTTACTCTCATGCAGGAAAGCCCAAGGGTGGGGGAGAAGCAAAGGCTTGGGGAAGGCTGAGCAGGTAGCCCCCAGAAGCCCAGCTGTTGACAGCTAAGGTAGATGGCTATTCATTACCAGGGGAGAAGGGGCAGCTAGAAATATTATCTCCAGGGAACACCAGTGAACAATTCCTTTACTGAGGTACCTGACACAGTGTCTTAAAATTAGAACGGTTTCCTGCCAGGCTGTGCCCAATTGATCTGTCAAACCAGATTGTCAGAGGAAACTAAAATAAATGAGCTGGGGTTCCCTTAGAGGAGTAAGGTGATTTCAATAAACCGTAGCCCAGGGAGGGGCTAGCCAGTCAGGGGCATCTACTAACTAGATGCCTGCAAATGTCCCACCAACATTCTGGGGCCCCTGCCCATGGCTGTCCCCACCTTTCAGGGCTTTACTAAGCCTGGGGTCCAGGTCCAAGACTGAGGGCTAAGCCCCCAAATGCCCAGATACTCAGCTGTCTGGCAAAAGCCTGGGACAGGCAAGGAGGCCTCATCTACACGCCAGGATCCTGGGACCTGCAAGAGCACTTTAGATCCTGACTCAGGCCACCATACAAATACAGAGACCTCTGGGGTGGGTCAGGCTTTCTTGGCAAGACTGGAGAGGCTAACTAAAGCCAGGAGGCCAGTCTGTCACTCAGGCCACTCAATAGCTCCTCCCATATTCCTGGACCCAAAGCACCCTGTGATTCTAAGTTGAAAATGATAAGATCCTATGAATACATGTGAAAGACATCGAGGTTGTTGGAGTTACTCTGGAGTCTTTTCAAGGTGTGTTCTGGGATGGGAGGGTGTAGAGAAAGAATGCTCGGGGCCTTTTCTTCTGAGTGAGCATGGAAACCCTGGGATAGAAGCAGGCCCCATCCCAGAGACTGCAGCAGTACAGGACATGGGGGCTGTCTGGAGGACACAAGATGCTGTCCGTATTGACACCGCTCTCTCCGGCTCCCCAGCATTCACAGAAGACGCACCATTAGACAGTCTTCTCTTCCCTCTGGGAGGACTCTAGACCTGTAAGCAGTGGGGGACCCCTCCACTATTGGTTACCCCTATGTACTCAGAGCAGAGCCCTGGGCCTCAACACCCCAGCACCCCACGTGCCATGAACTCCTTCCTGAGCCAGTGAGGCTGGGGCTCAACTTCAGCCTCCAGTCGGACCTGCAGAAGGAGACCTGAGTTTCCCTGGGAACCAGGAACGGACAGTCAGGAACATCCAGTGTTCCCCACCCAGCCTGCCCTTCTAAGCAGCCTTACCTGTGTCCAGAATCTGTGGTCCCGCCAGAGGAGGGGGTTTGGGAGTGGGTGGACGGCGATACACCACATGCACTCGGCCTTGTTCCGCCTCCTCATCCATCTGCCCCCTCTCCAGCGGCTCAATAAAGAACTCCTCCTCCTCCATCCGGATCAGACCTGCCTGCAGAGGCAAAGCAGAGAAATTCAGATTCCTAGAACACAGACAGAGAAGGGAGAGCAGCAAGGAGGATCCCCTAGGGGTAGTTCCTCCCTCTGGAACATCCTCAGCTGCTCAGACTCCATTTGTCAGCCTGAGCTGTAGGAAGGCGCTGAGCCCTGTCTGGGGAGAGAGAGTAACCCCCACCTCGAATCTCTATACTCCTTCCAGAAAAGTCTTTCTAAAGCCCAAAATGTCAAGAGCAGCCTAAAAGAGTTCAAGTACAGCTGCAGGTCTGTATGTGGGCCTAGGAAGACACAATGGTGCATCAGATACAGGCCACCTCCAGGAATAAAAGAGTCATTCCAATACAGGTCAAAACTATCAGCCAAGAACTGCACCTACCCACAGACAAATTCAGCTCAGCCCAAACAATGCTTTCTTAAGAGAGAAGGTGGGGAGGTCTCAAACCAACTCCATAGCTCAGCTTGACCTTGAACTTCTAACCCCTGCCTCCACTTCTTGAGTGCTGAAATCAGAGATGTATGCCACTATGCCCTATTCTGGGGAGTCAGACCCAAGTCTTTACACATACAGGCAAGCACTCTGCATGCCACAGCACAGATGTGGAGGTCAGAGGACAATCTCCGATACCTTCCCACCTGATTTAAACAGGGTCCCATTGTGGTCTTTACACGGAGAATGTCAGGCTAGCTGGTCTGCAACTTTCAGGGATCCTCCTGTGCCCACCCACCCCCCCCCCCCCACCCCCAACCCCCGCTCACACCCCTTCCTATATGGTGCTAGGATTATAGACACTCACACTACCACACCCAGCTGTTTGTATATTCTGGGGATTTGAATTCAAGCTCTCATATTTTGCATAGGAAGTGTTTTTACTGCAAGCCATCTCTAAAGCCCCAAACAATACTTTTTAATGCTGTGAATCCAACCACTAAAGTGATGAGATTTCACCTTTTAAAATGAAATCGCAGGGGGGTTGGGGATTTAGCTCAGTGGTAGATCGCTTGCCTAGCAAATGCAAGGCCCTGGGTTCGGTCCTCAGCTCCGGGAGGGAAAAAAAATCGCAGGAACTGCAGACATGACTCAGTGATTAGGAGTGTTTTTGGCTCTTGCTGAGTCCCTCGTTCAGTTTCCAGAAATCATGTTAGACTTCTCACAACATCCAGGGACTCTAGCCCCAAGAGATCCAATGCTTTCTTCTAGCCTCCATGGACAACCACATTTACATGGACATACCCCCATATAGACACGTGCAAACAGATAACTAAAAATACATCTTAAAAATAAAATGTAAATCTTAAAGAAAAGGAAACTGCCACTTTTCTTGGAAAATACAGTTTTGACAAAATTAAGTTACACACTCCCTGGCCATGGGACACCGCAGACAGACACACACCCCTGTGGCTGGTCACAGTTCTATGCCTCCTCCCCGCCTCTGTCCATCCTTACCCTAAGACCAGACTCTATAACAAGTGTTGACTATGTGGGGCTTCCTGCTAGCCCCTTCTGTCTGCTTTCAGGTCACTGTGTTCTGTATCACTCAAGGCTCTCAGCCTGCACCTGTTTGAACCTCACAATGGTCGCTAGGTTGTGTGAGCACAGCTGAGCCACTGACCCCAAACTTGCCCTACACTAATGATGGACTTTCTGCTGCCATCTCCCACCTGGGCCACCTGGTAATGAACCCCTATTCTCTCTTTCACAGCAGGTTCAGAGCCTCCCAGAGGTTCTTTCTCTGATTCAGTCGCCTGGTGCCACCCCGCTCACCTGCCCCTCGGTCACCCCAGTTCCCACACTTGGCCTCTTTGGTTTGCCATCCCCATGTCAGAAGGCTCACACTGTGAGGATGAAATTCCTCCACTTCATACAATTATGACCCACGGGGGACTGGTGCAGCTCCCACTGGTTGGTTCAGATTTAAGTAGTAGGGGAGTCCACACCAAAGACAGGCCCTCTGGTTCTCTCAGACAATCAGAAGAGCTGGTGTCTCTGTTGCTTGAACTTAGCTGGTACTGGCTAGGGTTCCCTATCCGGCCCCTGGCATCACCCATCCAGATGTTCAGAAACTATTCACCCCCTCAAATAACCCAGTGACATCTGTCACATCATCACCCTAACCAAGAGAGATAGAGTAGCTGTATAGGTCGACCCTCTTCTCCCTGACCTCAGAGTGCCCTGGGGGTCCTATACTGTTGCTAGGTGGGAGCTTTGAGGACAAAGTGCAGTTGGCACTCTGTTGGGACCTGCTAAGCATTTGCCATCGGCGTGAGTCTAGTGTAGGATGCTAGATGTGATCATACACCTGCTGCCTTTACCCTGGGGGAGCCCAGGTGCCAGGGGATATTGCCCACTGGGAAGCGCAGTCCAGTCATAGGCAAGGGCTGGTGGAGGAGCCAGCTACACAAGGAAGCATCAGGCCTGGACTCAAGAAACAAGAATGATGTCTAACCAAAACCTGCCCCAACCCTTCCTATCAGCCAGAAAAGTTAGAGAGAGGAACCGTGTGTAGGTGAGGGACACAGCACATAGAAAGGCCTAGAGAGGAGGGCTCCCATCAACAGAACAAGCTGACTGTTTGGGTGACTGGGAACCTGGAGGGAAAGCTCATAGCATGCAATGCAGAGTAGGTCTCCATGGGAAGGGTAGTCAGCAGCCTGCAGACTTCTGGGTAAGGAGTGTGATTCACAGCTGCTGTGAACAAGGTGGACTGGAAGAATGTCGGTGGCTATGGGGAGCTGAGAGCAAGCCGCGGGTCCCTGGGAGGGTGGTATCAGGCCCTGGATGAGGCATACAGATTCCAGGAATATGAGGAAGTCAAATTTGGAACAAAACCTGGGGACAGATCTGATTCTACTAGGAGAGGGGTGTCAGGGCCAGAAGGGCTTCCAGGTCTGGAGTTGGTTGGAAAGTCCTCCCACCCCGATCCATCCAGGTCTCAATCACAAGGTGCACATGTGGTGGTGAGGGCGCTCTGCAAAAGGGACTCGGCTGAGGGTCTGCAGCTTGGGAGGTTCCCATGACTATCAGTGTGACCCTGCATATAACCACATGCCTACATCCATGGAGGAGGAGGCAGAAGAATATAGGACCTAGAAGAGGAGATGGAGGTGTGATCCTGGAGACAGAGGTCAACATGTTGCAGCCACAAGGAATGTCAGCAGCCACACGGAACTGGAAGAGGGAGAGCTCAGTCCTGCAGACACCCGGAACTCAAGCAGGCTCTGCTGACTGTAGACTCCAGTCACCAGACCTGTGAGAGAATGGATTTTGATCTTTGCAAGTCATTTGTTACATCAGTGGCATCGAGGAAGCAATACTGGGGCCAAATGGTTGGCCTGGTAAGGAGGAGCCATTCTGTTCTGAGAGGCATAGAAAGAGGAAAAGCAGAGGACCCTCTAGGATCCACTGTGTACATGGCAAGGAGGAAAGCCAGGAGGCCACGGAAGTGGAGGGAAGTCAATGGACTGTGAGGGCTGAGGGTTTAGTGGGAACCCTTCAGGCCCCCACACTTATGACTCATCCCTGGTTCCCAAGGCACTACTAATCCTGGTAGGGACCAAGCAAATGCTTATAGGCTGAGTAAACAGTTGACCCTCAAGCATCAGGACATATCCTCTGAGAGATGCATGATGGTAAAGACAAGAGGTGGTCCCCATCCACTGTTGCACACTGAGAATGTTTACAACGGCAAGAGTTACTTCCAGGCATGTGGTTTGAGAGGAGACAGGCGTCTCATATCCATCCGTATTAATAGATGCCTTTGAATGAGCTTGGGAATTAACCTCTGTGGGGTTAACAGAGGACAAGCTAGCCTGGGAGTCTGGTTTACTGGGTTCCTGGCACGCTTTTTCTGGATGGGTAACTTCAGATAGGATACCAAAGCTCTCCAGGTCTCCAGTTCTTCAGCTGTAAGTGGGATGGGTCTGTCATCCTTCCCCTACCATAATTACCATAGAAGCATGAGACCTGGGACACCCTTAGAACCAGAGCACACATTGTTGGTGGGCCTCAAGTCAAAATATTCACGTATTCAGCTTGCTTTCCAATGAGGAGACTGAGGCTTAGAAAAGATGAAGAGGCCTCCCAGGGATACAGAGAGACCAAGAATCAGAGCTCAGGCCTCCTTGAAAAAGCTTCTCATGGGTGGAATCCTAGGGAAGATGAGTCCTATTAAGGTAACAGAGGGACACCAGGGCACCATGTCTGCACAGAGTAGCCCCCCCCCACACACACACACACTTCTGGAAAAACCCTTGCATTCCAGACTGGGAGACATGTGCAGAGCAGCCCTGGGCTCTGAGGACCATGCCTGACCTGCTGAGGAGTAGCTGTGTGTGGCTGGTGGATAGCAGGAGACAGCTTGAGATCACCATCAGATTCTTCTCTTCAACAAGCCTCCTAGCAGAAGGAAGGCTGAAATGAGCACAGTGTCAACCTGATGTCATGATTAGGACGCCAGAGCCCAAGCTGCTTAGCTGGGAGCCCTTAGAGTTAACCCCATGAGGGGCACTAGAATCCTGGGTCACCTGGTTCTGGATATATTCCCAGGTTCATAGGCTCCTTCAGCAATTGTACAAGGGAAAGGACAACTGAACCACTCAACAACCAAGAAACTGGAGACCCAAGGAACATTGGCATCTGGCCTAAGGTCACTCAGCCAGATAGAAAGGGTACTGGGGACCCAGAGATAAATCTGAGATAAGTATCAAGTGTGAAGCCAATTTACTAAGGTTTTCTTATGGGACCAGAGTCCTCAACTTGACAGCATTCTCAGATAGAGGAGTTTGACATGTTCCTTGACAACTAGGATCCTATAAACCATCTCTGTTGGGTGTCATGAAATGCACAACTATGTCATATCAATAAACCAGTATGGCACTTACCCCTCAAAACTAGGGACTGACCAGTATGAGAATATCATGTAGGCACCATGTTCACTCCCAAGATAAGTGGCTATCTACCTCCAAAGTCAATGAATGACCATTTCCTAAGTCAATGAATGACTATCTCTAAGACCAATGTGTGAATACAATAAGAGTCTCCAAGACCAATGTATGGCCACTCCAACACCAAAGCATGACCCCACCTGACAACAAAAGTTAGCCGTCCCCAAGACCAATGGATGACCACCCAAGATCAATGATGATCTCAAAGGAGAGATAACCACCCAAGACCAATGGATGACCACTCAAGTTCAATGATGATCTCTAAGGAGAGATGACCACCCAAGACCAGTGGTTGACAGGGATAACTGATCTTGTCAGCTCTATGGGACTTAGAGTCATCATAGAATTGAATCTTTATGCCAGTCTGTGAGGGATTATCTAGATTAGGTTAAGGGAAACAGGAAGTCCCACCTCAAATGTGGGTGCTATCATACCACACACTGGAGTCCTGGCCTGAGGAAAAAGGAGCAAGAGCTGAGTGAACTCATCACTCTCCTCTTCCTGACTGAGGACACAAGGTGACCAGCTCCTTCTGCCATGATGTCCCTGCAGTGGCAGACTGTACTGTGAGCCCGGTGCGTTGTCACAGCAACTAGGAAAGAAACTAATCCACTGACCATCCGTGAACCTGAAGGCCTGCTGCCTCCATGACCAAGGGTTGATCATGCCCAACTTCATGGGTGACCAGCCTAAGGCCAGTCACTGATCACCCAGAGGTCATCAAAGGACCTTCCCCTAAGACCACTGACCTGAATATTGCCACACAAGGGGCTCATCCCAAAGAAAGCGGTGTTCATTAACAGAATGCTGGAGGATCAACAGTTTAGTATGCATCCCAGAACCAGCTGTCTAAAAGCTGGCAGAGGAAAATTGACAGGGGAACGAGGCACACACTATGAGCTAATTTTTACTGGTTTTTCCCCCAGGACTTTGATTTCCTGCTGCCAGTGGCAAGTGTATCTGTTTTTACATGTAATTTTTATTAATAAAAATCTGTTCCCTCTCCTAACTCAATAAATATTAAAGAGATCTCTCAAGCACAGCAGCCTGTCAGGAGCACCCCACTGGACACCTGATGGTAGCCCGTGTCCTACCCCATGCCTGTCCAGCTGGGTGTCTTGCAGAAAGCCTGGTACTCTGGCCCTAACTCTCATTCAGCAAGGCTGTGGTTGATTGTCAAACTCCAACAGGCTTTCTACTATGGGGCAGAATAAAAGCTCCTACAAAGGACTGAACCTGTGCCTCAGTGTCCCTGCAAGGGCTCAGAGCCCAGGCACACTTTGGACACCAAGTCAAGTTGCCAGTGTTCAGATCTCAACAAATTAACATATGAGACTTGACCTCTTTTTCCTCCATGTCCAGCTCCTTTGCTGTTTGATTGATGGTGAAGCAGCCAGTGGAAATGAGAATTAAAAGTTAAAAATGTATTGCAATCCAAAGCCATCCTCTGCTACTTTGAATTTTAAGCATTTAAAACTCTGACATGTTCAAAGCTGGGGTATTGTAGGAAACGCAAGTGGGCATCTTACTCCCATTGGTAAAGCTGGCTGCTTGCCCTCAGCCCCTCCTCACATGGGAGCCAGAAGCTGCAGACACTGCCTGTGCATGCATGATTCCAACCAGGTCTGTGGCTTAAACTTATTGTTTCTGCAACTTACAGTCCAAGAACTGTCATGTGCTTATCCAAGTTGTGCTGGTGACAATCAAGAGAGAGCAGGGGTTGGGATGTAGCTTAGTAGATAAGAGTGCTCACTCTGCAAACATGAAGTCCTGAGTTTGAATCCCCAACACCACCATAAAAAGTCAGTATCGACTGTATATGCCTGTAAGTCCAGGATTGAGGAGGAAGGGATGGTATGTCCTGAGAGTTCATTGGCTAACCCACTCAGGCAAAACCCTGTCTCAAAGCAATGATGCAGAGAGTGACAAATGAAGACATCTGATGCCCTGCTCTGCACACAGCTATGCACACTAGCACACTGGCACACTGTACCTGCCTCTCACACATACTGGGGGAAGGAGGGATAGAAAGAGTGGAAAG
Source organism: Onychomys torridus (assembly GCF_903995425.1). Classification (NCBI taxonomy): domain Eukaryota; kingdom Metazoa; phylum Chordata; class Mammalia; order Rodentia; family Cricetidae; genus Onychomys; species Onychomys torridus. The sequence goes on along the minus strand of NC_050450.1, from coordinate 38,986,254 downwards.
AAAGAATGGTACAGAAAGGCTGGCCCAAACAAAGAGTTGGATGAAGGACATGGCAGACCAGATCAACTTTAGCTCCCTGCTGTTCCCAACCCCACCTTGTTCTAACACACACACACACAGAGAGAGAGAGAGAGAGAGAGAGAGAGAGAGAGAGAGAGAGAGAGAGAGAGAGAAGAGAGAGAAAAGAGAGGCTTTGTGCTCGCCACAAGAATCCTCCAACATGAATGCCTCTGGCAAGGCTGCTGTCTGTAGAACCCAGAAGGTCCAGTTGGACCATTCAGTTGGACCACCCATCAGTCACCACCCAACCTCCCTTCAAGGACAAGCCCATTCTCCTGATGGCCTAAGAGGAAGCAGTACAAAGATTAGACCTGCCACTCCTGGGCACCTCATGACAAAACCTGCTCAGTCGGACACCACTTGCTCTCTCAGAGGCTGGGCTACGAGCAAAGCAACCCTGGGGACTTTACGGGAAAGGAGCCGGACTTCCCTGACAGTCACAAAGCTGTGCATTAGCTGTGACCAAGATACCTGAGAGAGCACCTTAAAGGGAGAAAAGACCTCTTTTGTCTCGTGGTTCTAGAAGGTCGAGTGCACACTGTTTGTCCCCCCCCCTCCCCCGCCGCCGTGTGCTTAGGGACAACATGGCAGCAGGAATGTGAGGTAAAGGAGCTTCCTCAACTCATAGGAGACAGGAAGTGAAGAGTAAGGGAAGAACTGAGGACCAGGTAGAGCCTCCTAAGGAGCACTCCCAGGGAATCCCCACTTAAAGTTTCCAGAAACTTCCAAAATATTACCACTGGCAGAGGACCAAGCATTGAAAGTGTGGGCTCCTGAGAGATGTTTCCTGTTGAAATCACAACAGGCTGCGTCTGATTTGAGCCACTCCCTTGAAACCAGAGGAGGACTCTGTCTAGCTCTGCATCTTAGGCAGTGGTTTCGCATATTGATCTCCTGTTTTCTGAAAGGGTAAGAGCTGTGTGTGGAAGGGGTGGGCCAGCACTGTGTGGAAGTGAGGAGGGGGTGGGCAAGGGGTGGGCCAGCACTGTGTGGAAGTGAGGAGGGGGTGGGCAAGGGGTGGGCCAGCAGTGTGGAAGTGAGGAGGGGGTGGGCAAACACAGTCCATGGAGTGAGAAGACACACACACACACACACACACACACACACACACACACACACACCTCTGTCAGTTCCTGCTTTGTGCCTTCTGGAGCAGCCCCTTCTGGAAAGGTCTGTTTGTAGAGTATCCTTGTACTGGAGCCCATGCTTTCCCCACTCTCTTAGCATTTTAAAAAACATATTTGCCGTTTGTTTGGTTGGGGGACATGCGTGTGCCCAAAACACACTGTCAGTTCAGGGGATTCCACTCAGGTCATCCATCAGTCTTGCGTCGCAAACACCTTCACTGGCCGAGCCATCTCGCTGGGCCACGCCGAGCATCCGGGGTAGACGGGCGTGGTCCTTGTCAAGTGCCAGCCACTTCCTTCTTCTCGTAGAGCAAAGCCTGTTCATGTCGCTCTCTTCCCGGGAAGTGAGGAGCTATGGCTCGACCTGAGCCTCCCGGGCTTGACTGGAATGGGGTGACTCGGAAAGAGCTGTCTGAGCTCCACGGAGCCCTGAAGACTTTGTGGGGCCTTGTTTCCCCTCTGGACCTAACTTCACATCCTCTGGGACTTCCACTCCTCTCTTGACCTCGACTGGCCCAGTCAGTTTCTGGGACCCAGATGAAGAAGCTGCAAAAGTCAGATGCCCTCAGCACTTCATCTAGCGCTCAACTGGATGTATGCTGGGCTACACCTTGAAGGGGACCCGGTGGAGGGAGTGACAGGCAGGGAGAACTGGACATAGAGCCAGGTGACTGGTTTCACCTGTCATAATTATGGTCAGCCCTTTCCTCTTCTGCAAAGGGAGGGGTCAGGCCAGTGACCTCTGAACTCAGGGCCTTTTATCCTTCTGTAAGCCTGACAGGGCCAAGCAAAGCTCCATGGGGCAGGGTGAACAGAAAACCAGCAAACTGAAAACCAGAACTGTACCCAACTTTTCCCGCTGCCTGCAAGATGGAGGCTAAGTTCATCTCCTGGCACGTGAGGCCCAACAGAACCACAGCAGCCGTTCCTCTGCCTCTGAGAAGATCCCCTCAGGTCCTTCCCAGGCTATGCTTGGCCTTCCTTTGTACCTCAATGCTAGTGACACTGTTCTCCATTCCCTTGGTATCACTGAAGGGACCCCTGAGGGCCAGACATGGTGATGGAAATTGAAATGCCACAAAAATTCCCTAGGCAGGCAGAATACCTCATTTATAGAGGCCTCTCGGGCTCAAGAAACTTAAGCCACTAATTCAAATATCCCTGCAGGGAACAGGCAAGTTGAAGCTACATTCCTGCTTCTCTCACCCTGAGGAGAACCAGGATAGATGAGCACAGAGGGCATCAAAATGCAGCCTCTCTTTAATACCATCATGATTTGTGTCTCACCCAATTTTATTAAATTCCAGCCAAATACCTTTATCTTCTAAGACCTCAAGTCTGAACCATGATCTCCACTTGTTATAAAAAAAAAAAAAAAAAAAAAAAAAAAAAAAAGGCTGTAGAGACTGGGGAAGTGGCTCAGTGGGTTAAAGTACTGTTACGCCAACTTGAAGACTTGAGTTCAAATCCCTAGAACTCACACAAAAAGTCAGGAGTGGCTGTGTGCATCCCTATGTCCCTAGACAGACAGATGAATGGGGTCTGGTGGCCATCAGACTAGCCCTGGGCTCAGTGAGAGACCATGTCTCAAAGGAATAAGGCCAAGAGTGATAAAGCAGACACCCAACATCTTCCTCTGCCCTCCGTGTGCATACACAGGCGCGCGTGTGCACACACACACACACACACACACACACACACACACACACACAGATATCAGGGAGCTGTTAACTTTTCATCCACACTAAACGAGACTGACTGCCTTTGACTTAAAGAGAAAGCTTAAAATATAAGTGTAAAGGGAGTAACTTTCACTATAAGTTTTGGTACTGTTTAAAACATGACAGCTTTACGGAGCTATAATTCACAAACCACACAACTCATGCATTTAAACAATATATTGAATGCGTACAATTAAACTATTCCTGTTACTAATGTCAGCATAGCGTCCTCACCCCAAAGGAAGCCCACGTGTGGTGGCCGTCAGCTCACCACATTCATCCCCATCCCCCTTAGCCTCATCGGTCTTTAGTTACCTTGGCAACCACTAATCTACTTTCTGTCTATGAATATTCCTACTTTGGACATTTCCTATACTCAAAGCTATGCACTATGAGTCTGTGGCTAGAGTCACTCACTATGCATGATGTTTTCAAGGCTGGCTCATACTATAGAATCATCAGCCATTCACTCTTCTTTACAGCCAGACAAGCGGAGATCACCATGCAGACTTGAGGTCTTAGAAGATAAAGGTGTTTGGCTGGAATTGAATTCCACCATATGTATCTGCTACAGTTTATGTGTCTGTCCACTACATAATGGACATTTGGGCTGTTTCCATTTTAGAAACTTAGGGTTTCAGAAGGGTGTCCTACCTCTCCCAACTGAGCGTGGAACCTTGTGCAAGTCAGAGCCTTGGGTTGCGGGACACATCGAGGGACTGGTTTCTTTGTGCTGCTCTAAGGTTTTCTGAAAGGCTCTGCTTTCAACCCCCACCATTGCTCCTCACGTACACTTTATGAAGCCCAGACATGATTTCCTGTGTCTGTGTGTGCACACACCTGTGCATGTGTGTCTGAGACTGTGTCTGTGTGTGTATATACGCACATAACTGCAGGTTTCCGAGAAGGTCCTCTGGAGCTGGAGTTAAAGGTGGCTGGGAGCCACCTGATGTGGGTGCTGGGAACCAAATTCTGGTCCTCTGAAAGAGCAGGGCCAAGCCATCTCTCTAGTCCCTCAATATCAGTTCTCTCTAAAGGGGAAAATCACGGGTTTGGGGGACATGAACTGGTCCCTATATCTGTTTCCCTGTGGTAATTAGGATTACAGACCATAAGTCCAGGAAGTAAAGCTATGGAATATAAAAATAGTTCATACTTGGCTAGTTTAGTAAGTGAAAGGGAACAAGATGTGCCCACCCCCAAAAACGAAAATCCCACCAAAAAACCAAAGAAGGGGTAGAGAAAAGCAGAAAGAAATAGCTGGATTGCTTTCATCCTCCATGGGTGAGTTCACAGCAACCAGAAAGTTAATAATGTCAATAAATACATGTTTATTTCAAAAGAAAAAAATAAGATGGGTATGGTGAGTGGTATATGTAATCCAAGTACTTGGGACACAGAGGCAGAAGGATCATGAGTCCAAGGTCATCCTCAGCTACATAAAGAGCTCAAGACCAGCCTGGGCTACATGAGTCTGTGTTTCAAAAAACCAAAAATAAATAAGTAAATTCTATTTAAAGTCACAGAAATCGCCACTATAAACTAATACAAACCTTTCCAATCACTGAAACCAGGCAGCATAGTAAATATGGAAGACAAACAAACAAACAAATAAATAAAAAGAATGCCTAAGTCACATGATAGGAAACAATACCTTCTATCGTGATAAATATAAATGATGAAATTGTTTTAAAGAGTCTTATGCCTTGCAAAAGAGTTGTACTAAATTTATACGGTGTGCTAAGTCAAAGGGCTTTCTGGGAGTTGCACCAGGAACAAACCAGTCTGTGACCCATGGGCATCCGAGAAGGCAGGTCCCATCTATGGAGGGTCAAATCTTACTCACCTCCACACATAATATCCGGGAAGATGAACAATGGAGAGAATGACCTCCAGCTCTCTATTTCAAATACCGGCCTCATCATCCCCGGCTGACTGTGAGCCTCTCTAAGGTGAGGACGCTCTAAGCCTTGGGAGAGTTGGAGTGAAGAGAGGCTTGATTTGCATAGCTAAGGGAGGGTGAGAAGAGATGTGTGAGGGGTGCTCAGGACAGCCTAACAAAATAACTAGTTCTCGTTCGTTTGCATCACAGTAATGGTGATGTGGGACCTGCTTGGAAACATGGGATGAAGAGGTAGTGTTAAGGCTTGAGGTGAGTTTCTTGATTTTATTGTATTCTGTTTATTAAATATCTGTGTGTGTGTGTGTGTGTGTGTGTGTGTGTGTGTGTGTGTGTGTGTACCTGCGTGCATGTGCCATGCCTCACACAAGCATGCATATTGGTGTGTGTGAATGAGCACACACATGCAATGGTGCACCCTCACATGTCTGTCCTTGCCTTCCGCCTTGTTCATTCTCTTACTGTTCGCCACTGTGCATGCTCATGAGCTTCCAGGGAGCCTGCTGTCTCCTACCTCACTGTAGAAGCTCTGAGATTACCTGTGTAGCAATCCAGCTTTAAGTGGGTTGGGGGACCCAAACTCAGGCCCCCATGCTTGTGTGACAGGTGTGTCACCCACTGAGCCGTCTCCCCAAGCCCTATGTCTAGTTTTGAAGTTTTTATGAAGGGCATAAATACAAAACAGATAAAAATGTTTAAAGGAAGTAGGGAGGTGAAAACGGTCAAGGACAGAAAGAGAAGACAGAAAACAGAACACACAAGACCCCAGCAAGGGTGACGACTTACAGGGACCAAGGTGGGGACTGGCTACCCTCCCCTCCCCCCTCATTAAATCAAGCAACACTAAAGTAGCTCCCATGGGACCTGGCCTGCCTCTGAGAATCTATCATGTCCCACACTCAGGTCCTCTCAGCCAGCTCCCTCATCCCCACAGCCTCAGAGCCAAGGATAGACACCTCCAGGAAGTACAGCCAGGCTGCCAGCCCCAGCCAGGACAGAGGGGTCAACAGGTCAGGCACAGACTCTGGGACCACGACAGGCCTGCCCATCCATCACAAGATCTGACACTTGTCCCTGCCAGATGTTCCCGCTGACATTTCCCAGGTCTTGATCAGCATGAGGACCACGTCGGGGAATGTCCCCAGTCGCAAATTAACATTCACATAAATAACGGTGCGCCCGCCACTAAAGAAGAAAAATGAGTCTTGCCGCAGGAATATTTGCCACACTCTCAAAAAGTGCAAAGCTCTTTCTGAACTACCACATGTTACCAGCTGGGCCATGGTAGACCATGGCCTTGAGATACAGGAACATGGACAGGATAGCATACAAATACTGTGTTCCATTCTCTGAGCTAGTCCCTGGCTGGGACAGCCCATGCTGGTCCAATACAAAATCTCTGTGTAACCATCACCTGCCTCCCTGGAGGCCTGCACAAGCTTCTTTTCTGACTGTGTCCTGGAGGCCAAAATATGTCTGACCCCCGGTTGCATGGTCTGATCAGTAGGCTGGGTTGGCATGGGCCCTTATCTAGATGTGCCAACATATTCTCTACATGTATATTGTTTGGAGGACTGAGGAAGCTTTACAGGGACCAACATACAGATGGCCAGGAAATGTGGCCAAAGTGTCATCAGCCACCAGCATCTACAGGGTCCAAAGTCCTACAGACATTGTTACCTATACCATGTGGGATACCCCCTCCACCAACAGACTCAGCATTAGCAGATAAGTGCTTCAAGGACATGATCTAGGGCCGTAGGGCCTGATGAGCCCAGCACCACCCTGTTGACATTTGCTACAAGCTCACCTCACACACAGTGGTTCTACTAAATGCCCAGGAGGAAGTTACAAACAGCAGAACAAACTCAGCCTCAAAGCTCCAAAAGCTGAGGTCTAAACCACTCACGGTAGCAGCGTGTTGGGTCATTCTGAGTTCTCTTTACCCAGCCTGTACATGGCATGGTCTTCCCTTGTGTGTAACTGTGTCCCCATCTCTTCTTATCAGGACACTGGTCTCATTGATTAGTGGCCTCACATTTTAATCACCTCTTTCAAGACCCTCTTTCCAAGTGAAGTCACATTCTAAAGTGGGGCAGGGAGGGGGCACAGCAGATGAACTTGGAGAAGAGGCAAGCATCTACACACACCACACAGAAGTCACACACACCACACAAAAACCATACATACCACACACAGAAGTTACACACATACACACAAACACACACACACACACACACACACACACAGAGAGAGAGAGAGAGAGAGAGAGAGAGAGAGAGAGAGAGAGAATGCACACTGATTGCTGGAGATAGCATCAGAACAAAGCTAAGCTTAGGCAGCAATATGGGGTCCTAGACAGGTTACAGTCACAGACACTTCCCTGAGCATCAAAAATCACACAGACAAAAAAGCTACAATGTTAGGAAGATCTGAGCATTCCCATGGGACTTGATCCCTCCAGAATGGAGCACTCTCATCTACAGGACACAGAACAGTAGGTAAAGGCTCAGATGCTATATGGCCAAATGGCAGTGAGCAGGTCCCAGGACCAACCCAGCTCCCGAGTATGTGCCAGAACCCTGCTCCAGAATCCATGCCTCCACCCCTGTGAGGAGGATGACTTTGTCTCAGGGGCATCTAGAGCACCTAAGAGATTCCCTACTTGTTCATGCACCCCAGAATTTTCTGAGTGATCCCAAGACAGAGTCCACACAGCCACTAGAAGCCATCCATGGCTTATACCTTTAGAGACACAGCATTCCTACATGGGATCTTGTCTCTAAATGGCAGAATCAAAGTGTTCAGTGCTGGAAAGAGACTCAGGTAGCCACTTCCTGCTGCTTCCCATGTAGGCTCCTCCAGGAGGGTCTAGTGGTCAGAAAGGACATGTGTACACCAAGGGTCCAGTGGCTTTGTTGACGGACAAAGGCTGGCTGATGGGTAGGGAGCTGACAGCATCCCTGCAACCTAGAATTCCCTTAATGTGGGGGAAGGGTGGTGAGTAGTCCAGGTCCCAGCAGGAGGTGGGGATGCCAGCCTGTGTCCACAGCATTGAGGAGAAAACATGCTGTCTAGGGGATGCGTCTCACGGAGGAGAGAGCAGACACACAAACCCTGCAGAGAAGGTGCATATGGGGACACAGTCTGCCGTTCCACTGTGAAGTGTGGGATCAGCCATTCCTCTCCCTGTGGTAATGCTGAGAATCAGGATGGGCCTGCATTCAGTGTGCTAGGGTACCCCAGTCTGGACATTTTCTCAAAGGACCTTGACTTCCACTTGTCACTATAGACTGTCACTTGCCTGGGTCTCTGAGCCTTGAATCTCTCTCTAGGCATCCCTCTCTCACACACATCCAAGAGCCTGGTGCCCTGCCCAGCTTTGGTTCCCTTCTGATCCACCCTTCCTGCTCTGGTCTCAGGGGCCCTCTATGGTATCCGGGGCAGGCTGACCGCCGACCGTCCTCTGCCCGCCTGCCCAGCTGCCACTCCCGGGCTGGGCAGCCCTGCCAGGACCCGAGGCTGTCTGCTGCCTCTTCTTGTCCAGATTTCCCCAAACAAAAACCAGGCCATGCCATCTGACGGAAGAGCGCGTCTGGTTTATTTATGGGAAGAGATGGGGCTGTCAGGCCAGGCTGTCTGAGCTGGAGCCAGGCTGCTCTGTGGGCCTTTAGAGGCTGTCCATTGTGTGTGCTCATCTGCCATGGGGTGATCTGGGAAGAATGTGAGACAGCAGACCTCCAAGAGTTAGAGAGTCCCCACTGGAGGCACTGGGATGTTTCTTCATCCTAGAGAAAGGATGCTCTCTTTGGGTCGTCAGGGCCTAGCTGGAGACCCTGAGTACAGTCTTGGCAATAACCAACAGTGTTGCATCCAGAATACGGCAGGCTCCGGTACACCCCACATCACCGGACAATGTTGAAGATGCAGGGAGGCTGCCCTTGGGATTAGGTGTGGCATGAGATCTCACCCCACACAGAGGACTGGCTGCCAGGCATCACACTGGGAGACAAAGGCAAGTCCCAGGATATGAAAGGTTGTACCAGGAACAGCCCAGTGCCCTGGGTTACTACAACCCTACCACCAACGCTCACACAGACACCCATGGCACCCATGCAGAAGCCCAACTCTACAAAAGAGCTGAACATGCTCTTCAAGTGTCCAGGGTCTCAGGGAGACACTTTAGTCACGAAGTGCTTGTCCCATGAGCACCTGATCCCCAGAACACCAGGCATGAAGGTGCACACTTGCAATCCCAGGGCTGGGGAGGTGCGGATAGGTGGATTCCTGGGACTGGCTGGCCAACCAGCCCAGCCTACTTGGTGAGCTCCAGGCCAGTGAGAAACTGTCGTAAACAAATAAGGTAGATCACACGTACACATGTGCACACAGACCACACACAAACCCGCAACAGTGTAGCCAAAGCAGTGATCTTGGACAGAGGGTCCTCACCTGGACAGAAGGCAATCACTTCTCTCCTCTGACCTTCTGCCCTGATATTATACAGCTTTTTCCTTGACACATAAAATGGCTATGACCATATCATAGCCATCAAGAAGCAGAAATAATTTTGGCCCCGTAGTCATAGCAACCAAATAAACAAACCAACACAGTGATACCTACAGAAATAATTAATATTAATAGCCTATTATGAACAGTCTTATTAGTAGTCATAGATATAACTATTACCATTCCCAATAAGAAGAGAGAGGGGTTGCCAAACACTCACCTGGAATTCCACCCACTATTCCCGTCAGCCTCCCAGGTGTGTGAGATCTTGGGGTGATAGAGTGTACAGGAAGTAGAAGACTAACAAAGGCTGGACTCCATAATGCAGCTTCCCTGAAGTCATCATTCATGATAGCGTGGGACTTGTGTGGTGATACAGATGTTTGGGGTCACCCAGGCTCCTGTAACTCAACCTAATAGACTAACTGCTTAGCCAAGTTAGACTTGGGTGGGACTGGAACTTTGGTCTGCCATTAGCACCCCCTCCAGCTTGAGCAGACCTTTGCTTGTGTTCCCCAGGAAAGGTAACACAATGTTGACCTGTGGGCCCCACTGGGCACCCCCACTCTCCACCCCCGATCTCAGGAAGCTTGTGACTATGAACTTGCCCCCAAATCCAGAGCAAGCAGCATTATAAGCAAGCTGTTCCTGGTGGCCATCAGGCACTTCTTTCCTGAACATGGGTGGGACTGGGCCACCAGGAAGTGCTGACACAGGTTTTGGGTGACTCCTACTTGCAATGGATACAGAATGAGTTTGGGATGTTGGGCTACAGTTGCCCGAGGCTAAACCTGTGCACCAGGCATGAGAGCACCAACTCTCCATCTGTGCTCCGGTTTCAGTGCCGTCTCCAGACTACGACGAATAGACATGATTGTAGCTAGTGCCTCTCCTTTGTGTGTCCCCTGCCCTTGGCTCCAGGGCAGTGCTCCATGTAATTTTAGGGTAGCATCCCCTAAACTGACTGCATCCATCTGCCTAGAGAGCTTTCAGAGCTAACACAATGCCACCACCCTCTCCCTATGTCCTCTTTGGTCCCAAGGGGTGCTGGCCACCACCTCCTCAGACTGTGAAGGTTAGACTGCCTTACACAATGGGGCAAGGGGGGCTCTCTTTTTGCTCAAGCTGTTGCTGGTGGTGTGTGGATGGCAAGGGTGGTAGCATCCTAAGGATTTTAAGAAAGACACAACAGGAAGATGCGTCACTCTTCCCTTATGCTAGAAAGCTCCAAATAATGAATTTAACTAGAAAACAGAAGATGGCTCACTCATTCCTGGATCCTCCGGGTATGATGTGTACTAGCAGCTATTGATATCAAAGTTCAAGAGTAATCTTAGAGGAGTCACAGATGCCAGTGTTCCCAGGGAGGGACCCAACGGATGGACAAGACAGAAGGAAGGCTGCAACCAGCACCACATCTAAGAAGTCAGGGACTGCAGGGGCGAAAACCATCTGCCGCACCTCCATAGAAACAGGTCCTGAAGAGTTATGACCAGTGGAGGATTGCGATCCCCCACCCACCACCCCAGCTCCCAGAGATATGAATGTGAAATTAGCCAGGAACTGCACACTAACAAGGCCTTCATGGGCAATAGACAGGAATGTCAGAGCCTCCCCTCCCCTAGCCCTCTAAATCTCTATTGAGCCACATTGCTATAGCCCACGTGGCTTGTGAATCATGCTGAATGTCTTGTAATCAAAGTGTCTATATAGAAAGAATGCCTGCGCGCGCACGCGCGCGCGCGCGTGTGTGTGTGTGTGTGTGTGTGTGTGTGTGCGTGCGCGCGCACACACACACACACACACACACACACACACACTTAGGAGTTTCAGTGGTGGTTTGCAATCCCAGAGCTGGGGAGGTGGAGACAGGCAAATCCCTAGGGCTTGCTGGCCAGCTGCCTGGGTGAATGTGTAAGCTCTCAGTTGAGTCAATGATTCTGTCTCAAAAAAATAAGGTGGACAGTTCCTAAGCAACAACACAGAGGTTGATCTCTGGCCTCCATATACATTGCACACACACACACACACACACACACACACACACACACACACACACATACGTGTACACATACATTTAAAAACCAATAAAAAGCCTTCCCATGTTTCTAGAGATTGTGAGCTCAGTCAGCTTATACCCACTGTGTCCCCTGGGCCTGTGACATCTTCCTGGAGGTGATGGGAGCTGTCCATCTTGTAGTCCCATGATGTCATCTTGGTGACACCCACAGCTTCTCACTTCCAGCACTCCCTGTAAGTGCTAGCCCAGAGCCTCCCTCCTGTTCTCGGGGAGACAGTCTGGCCCCACTTTCCTCTGATCTCACCAGGGAAGGGACACATTATTGTGTTGCTTTTTCCTGACAGGCTTACACCTGCTTACAAAGTGCTAATCTTCACCACAGAGGCAGGCACACTACTTGGTCCTCCAAGGAAGTCAGATGAATGCTCTGACTCGCACATCAGGGTTCTTATTTCAACACAGCATTGTTTACAGATCAGGATTAGACCTGAAGCAAAAATTGGCATCTCAACACTGAGCGTGTCTCCCCTTTACCTTCAGTGACCTGGGGCCATAGACTCAGACAAATGCACAACACAGTCTGCCCTCACCACAGACTGGAATGTGCCAGTGGCTGGTGGCTATCATCACAGGATACACATGGAATATCACCTACCTATCACCACGGACAACAAAGTAACCATGGATGATAGATCACAGCCCAGGACAGGCATGGAGCCCCACCTTCTGTTACCATGGATAAGAAGATGCCACTGGCAGCAGATCACAGCCCAGGACACAGAGAGACATTGGGTTTCCATTACCACAGACAAGAAGGTGCCAATAGCTAACAGACCCCAGTTCAGGACACACAGAGACATCAGTTTTCTATTACCATGGACAAGGATGAACCAATGTCCAAAGAAAGCACAGCTCAGGACAAGCTCGGACCCCCATCATTCTGCTATTAAGGATAAGGACATGTCAGTGGCTGCCAGATCAAAGCCTGGACCAAGGACTGCCTGTTACCATGGACTAGAATGTGTCTCTGGCATCAGATCATAGCCCAGGCCACACAGGGACACAGCTTATGATTATCATGGTTGAGATAGTTTCTCAGTAGCCTGAGAGATCCCAGCCTAGAAAAGGCGCAGGAATTGGTCTCCTAAGATGGTCTTTTTCTCTGGTGTTGGTATATTACTGTGCTAACAGAATGTGTGCAACCTAGTGTTGGCCAGACTTCTCACTGCTGAGGCAAACACAGGAGAGGAACCATTTTAAAGTTTATTGCTTATTTAGAGACAGGCTCTCATGTAGCCCAGCTGGCCTTGAACTTACTATAGCTTTGAACTTCTGACCCTCTCACCTCCACCTCCTGAGTGTTAGTATTACAGGTATGCACCATGATGGCCAGTTTGATAAATATGATTTAAAGGAGATAGAGGTGCATTTTGGCTCACAGTTTCAGAAGTCTTAGTTCATGGCTATCTTCCTACCTATCTTTGTGCCTAAGATGAAACTTAGCATCATTGCAGAGGAGATGATGGAACACCACAGCTGTTCACTTCATGACAACCAGGAAACAGACAGAATGGGGAAGAAAGGGCCAGGAAACAAGCATAACCTTCAAAAGTCTAACCTAGTGGCCTACTTTCTCCAGCTAGGAGGCACCTTCTAAAATAGTATCACCAGCTGGGAACCAAGCTGTCAATATATAAGCCCCTGGGCAGGGGGCAGGGGAGGGTAAGTGAAATAAATAATTTTCTATTCAAGCCATTAAAAAAAAAAAGGTAGAAACAAAGCTGAAAGCCTAGAAACTCATCCAGGCATCCAGTGCCCTTCCTCAGGCTCATTGAGTTCCATAAACAGGAAACATGAACACCCTCTGTCTGCTGAGCCTTTGCCTACCTCCTTCCAGAGTACTTTCTCTCCATCCAACCACATGCCTCATTCTCCAATCTTAAGTAATAAGAGCCTGTCCCCTCTCCGGGGGCCGGTAAAGCCCCCTTCCCTTCTCTGCTGCTGTCCCTCCCCACGTCTGATATCCACATCTTCTGCCCCTCTTCCCAAAGGCTGTTGTGAACCTTCATACCTCCCTCTTTTGGCATCTCTCCAGAATCTCCTCAGTTTCCATGGTATCAGAAGCAACCAGTTTCCTCATACTCCATTGACCCTATAACACAGACTACATGTTCCCTTCAAAAGCCCACTTAACATTTACAGAAGCTGAGCAAACACCAGCAGATGAAGCAATTTCAGAATTTTCCAAGTCTCAGCGCACCCAGGTTGCCTCTGTGATCATAATTCAGGATGTTTGGTCTGGACCAGGACATCCCTGCCAAGTCTCCATGGAGACTAACTCTTCCTTTCTTACCAGAGCCTGGCAGGTGCAGAAGATGACACTGAGGTCCTGTTGCTATGGATCTGAGTGTATGTCTCCCTTCCAAAGCTCATACATGAAACCCTAGAGCCCAAGTTGATGGTATGAGAAATTTAGGCCTTTGGGAGGGATGAGGTCCTGAGAGTCCAGCCCTCATGAAGAGAGACCCAAGGGAGCTTGCTTGTCCCACTGACTCGATGAGAACAAAGTGAGAAGATGTCACTATGAACCAGGAAGTAACTGAACCAGCAAAACCTTGACCTGGGACTACCAGCCTCCAAATCTGTGAGAGATTAGGTCCAGCTGTATATATGTCACATGTATAGTGTGATATTACAACAGCCCAGATGGTCCAAGACAGCCCCAGAGCCTTGGATGCTGTCTTGAAGATGTTGATTACCCAGAGGGGTTGAGAAAAGCTGCAGAACCAAGATGGTGTCTCAAAATACCCAGAAATGTTTGATTGGAAAAGTAAAGTCCTGAGGGGAACAGATTCTTGCAGGAAATCTGTGCTGGCTAGGGAAAGAACATTAGTCATTGCAATGATGAAGTTTGAATGTAAAAGCTAACAAGTTCTGGTCTCAACTTGCAAAGATACCTAGAACTCACAAGAAATGAACATGATAGGTTAACACAATAAAACTCCAACACATGGGATTATTTTAAACCATCCCATAAACAGATCTCAGATTAACAGAATCAAAACCACAAGTACTTTTTTTAACATGCTGTTATCGAGAATCCAACCTATCAGCCTGTTTGGTGAGACCAAAGCTGTCACCAGAAGCAAATTCATAGCCTCAATGCTTCATGATTGTAAAACAAAACAAAAATAATGTAACATTAAAGTCCAGAAGACAGAAAGAGATCAAAAATGTAATAGAAGTAAATAAGATAATAAAACTGGCATGAATAATGGTATATCATTTATTAAATTATTATATGTGTCATTGGGCAAGAGAGATAACTCAGCGACTAAAGGCATTTGCTACTCAATGATGCAAGCTTTGTGACCTGAATCTGATTTCTGGAACCCATGTAAAACTGACTCCACAAAGCTGTTCTCTGACCTGCACATGTGTACCATCTCACATACAATAATAATAATAATAATAATAATAATAATAACAATAACAATAACAGTAAATTTTAATTATATATGTCACAAGCTGGAAAATGATCGCCAACATACCAGTGGTACTTTTTAAGTTTCTGTTGTCACTATAACAAACAGCCACAATCTTACTGGCTTAAAACAACACAAGCTGTTCGAGAGCTCAGACGTCCAAAACGAGTCTCCTTGCGCTACAGTAAAGCTTGGGGAAGGGTGGGAGTGGGTTGTGATCCTTCTGGAAGCTCTTGGGAGTATGTGTTTCCTTTTCTTTTGCAGCTTCTAGTGACCTCTTTTTTGCATGACTTGGCTTGTAGCCCCTTCTTCCATCTTCAAAGCCAATGTCCTTCATTCAGTCCTTGACTCTGACCTGCACTTTTAAGAACCTTTTCATGTTCACTAAGCTCACCTGTATAATCCAGGACACTCCCCCCCTCTTAAAGTCAAGTGATAAGCAATCATCATTTCATTGGCCATCTTCATTCTCCAACACTGTCTAACACAACATTTCCAAGAATTCCAGGGTCAAGGACCTGAGCATCCTTGTGAGAAGACAATTGTCTCTCACAATGGCTATTCCAAAATGGTAGAATTCATTCTCTCTCTCCCTCTCTCTCTTGCTCTCTCTCGCTCTCTCTCACTCTCTCGCTCTCTCGCTCTCTCACTCTTTCTCTCTCTCGTTTCTTTCTGCTTTCCTGGAGTGATTTTCTTCTACAAACAAGTATTCTGTGTGCTGGGGGGGAATGTGTTTAATTGTGGATGTGAGAGATTTAAAGGCCACAGAATCATTTCAGGCACCTGTTGATTTGGTTTTTCTTCCTTGCCCTCTTGCCTGAGGACAGAAGAGAGCCCTTTCATTTCTATGCCCCCAGCACTGAGCACAGAACTTTTGGCAGAATAAGCTTTCAAAAATACTTTTCAAACTTAGGACAAACCCTTTTACAAAGGAGCCCTGGTTCTGGAAGAATGATGTGCATGCTCAAACATGCACTTTAAAGCTGAGATCCAAACCAACACAATGATATTATTTAAGCATCCTCATACATAAAACTTAATTCAGAAACAGTCTGGGAGATGCAAGCCAGCAGACAGATAAAGTGTTATTGCTCTGGCCCTGGAGAAAACCCTTCATCTGTACGGAGCCAGAGAAGGATGTGAGATGTTGGATTGGGCCCCATAAGCCAGAGGCAGGAGTGTGTTCTCCATGGGCTGAGTGCCAGCTGTGAACATGGGCCTCCCCAGGCTACAGACAGCAGATGCCTCTGGCCAGATCTCCCTGCTGGGCTTTTAGACTCAAGCCCATCACCCTGGCCGAGCAGAACAAACTCACACTGAGATGTGGGTGGAAGCTCTGGGGGCCTTGCCTGCCCCTTCCTTCCAGAAAGAAATAAGAAAGCAAAGGTCATTGCTCAGAGGCCCAGTGCCTTTGTCTTCTATGTTGCTCTTGCTATTTTGTTTAGTACATGCATTCATTCTCATGTGTGTGCACATGTAGCATCATGGGACAATCTGCAGGAATTATTTCCCTCCTTCCTCCCCGTGGGTCCCAGGGATCCAGCTCAGGCTGTCAGGTGCCTTGCCTGCCGAGTTGTCTCCCCAGCCCATGTTATCTTCTTATTGCTGTGACCAAATAGCTGTCAGAAGCAACTTAAGGAGGAAAGGCTTTGGCTTCAGCTCCTAGTCAGAGGGTACGGTCCATCATGTATGCATCATCCGTGGTACGGTCCATCATCCATGCATCATCCATGGTGCGGTCCATCATCCATGCATGGTGACAGGGGCATGAGGCAGCTGGTCACGGTGTGTCAGCAGTCAGGAAGCAGCTCACTTTCCTCTTTCCAGTCAGTCTAGGACTCCAGCCTATGGGATCGCGCCACCCTATTGAGGGTGAGTAGTCCCACTTCAGTTACAGCCCTGTAGCAACGCCCTCACAGGTGGTTCTAAATCCCGACAAACTGACAGTCAATAATAACTACCCACCATCCTTGAGTCTCGTGGGTTAAAGGAAAGAATTAGACCCAACGGAGACCTGAATAATGCATATTCATACATATATTTTTTTGTGTGTACTCGTGTATGTTTGTGGGAAATGGTGTGATATTTTCAAATATACATAGATTCTGAAAAGAGTCAAATTAATTGGCTAGGCAAAATCGTGCCAGTTTGCCATTCTTTGAAATTATCTCCACCCTGTTATTTTCAGGCTACATGGCCTTTCCCGGCCTGTTTTTCATCTATAAAGTGTCACAAAGCAGTCATGTGTCACTCAACGAAATACATTCTGATAAATGCATCCTTAGGCAAGTGTGCCATTGTGCATCTCAGACGGCCACAACATGTCTAGGTGACAGAAACTCACGGGACCATCATCGTATATGTGATCTGACAATGATTAAAATGTCACTCACTATGCGGCTTGCAACTTTGTGTGTGTGCGCACGCACGCTTTCTTTATAGATTGCACCACAAGCTATTTCCAGTGAGTTGTAAAGGAAACCTCATATTAAGCAACACCACAGATAAATTCTATTGTTTTCTGGCTGTCTGTTCTTGACTAGGCTAACCCGTGTTTATTACTAGAGTTTCAAAGCTGAAATGTCAAAAGTGTCAGATGCTTGGGAGCTCTCTTGTCTAGTGCAGTAGTAATTGAGTCAGGGGAGGCTATTGAGGGCTTGGCATGTGACTGGTCTAAATTGAAAGATGCTCTGTGTGTAAAATACACAATAAGATTTCAAAAACTTAATACAGAAAACAAAGAAAACGAAGAGGAGAAAAGAAGTAAAATGGAGCTGGAGAGATGCTCCATGGTTAAGAGCACTGGCTGCTCTTCCAGAGGACCAGGTTCAATCCCCAGCATCCACATAGAAGCTCACAACCCTCTGTAACTCCAGTTCCAGAATACCCAATGCCCTCCAGGGGCTCGAGGCGCATACATGGTGCACAGACATACATTCAAGCCAAATATTCATACACATAAAACGTAATCACAAATTTTTTTTTTTTTTTTTTATAAAAAGAAGATATTTCACCCAAAATTCTGAAGTGTTGTTACAAGTTGAAACGACAATATTTGGGGATAAGTTAGGCAGGATATGACTGTTTTATGGGGTTACTGAGGAATGAAAGACAAAAGGAGGAAGCTGACACTGTCATGATTTTACAGACTGTGAAGCTGATGCTCCAAGCCATTAAATCACATCACTCGCTCATGATCTGGCACCTAAGGACCACGTAACCCCGGCAGTGGGTCCCAAAGTGGGAATCTACCTAGGCAGCACACAGGCCTGGGTGAATTCATAGAGCATATGGAGCACTAAGTCCAACTATGAAGTATGGACTGAGCACGCAGGGCACTAAGTCCAGCTCTGCAGTGTGGACTAAGCATACATGGTACTGAGTCCAGCTCTGCAGTGTAGACTGAGCATGCAGGGTACTGAATTCAGCTCTACAGTGTGGACTGAGCATGCAGGGTACTGAATTCAGCTCTACAGTGTGGACTGAGCATGCAGGGTACTGAATTCAGCTCTACAGTGTGGACTGAGCATGCAGGGTACTGAATTCAGCTCTACAGTATGGACTGAGCATGCAGGGCATCTAGAAAAGAACTCTGAAGTCAATCACACATAGACTGGAGAAGAAAATCAGAATCCTCAGTAAAACCAACTCAGTAATGAATTCAATAATGTTTTGGGTTTTTTTATTGAAAAGCAGATTCTTCTCTCATACAGTTTCCCCTCCCTCCACTCCTCCCATATCCCCCATCTTCCTCTTCCCCAGATCCACTTTCCCTCTGTTTCTCTTCATAAAAGAGCAGGCCTCCAAGAGACAACAGCCAAATACAACTAAACATGATACAATAAGACAGGGCAAAAGCCTTCATATCAAGGCTGGACAAGGCAACCCAATAGGATGAAAAAGAGTCTCAAGAGCAGGCAAAAGAGAGACACACCTGCTCCCATTGTTAGGAGTCCCATAAAAACACCAAGCTAACAACCATAACATATGCAGAAGACCTGGTGCAGACCCATGTGGGGTGGGGCTTGCTGCTCTAGTCTCTGTGAGCCCATATGAGTCCTGTTTAGCTGATGCAGTGGGTCAGGTTGAATTCAATAGTACTTTTTAACATATGAGATTTATTTTGCTGTGTTTATGGGTATGTACACGTGTGTTAGTGTAAGTGTATGCCCACCTGTGTGTTCAGTTTCCTTTGTAGGCCAGAAAGGGAGTCAGACCCCTTGGTGCTAGAGTTATACATGGTTGTGAGCTGCTTAATATAGGTGCTGGGAACTGAACTCTGGACCTTTGGAAGGGCAACAACTGCTCTTAGCCACGGAGCCATCTCTCCAGACCTGAGTTTAATGTCTTGTCTTCCAGCATTGTTCATGTGGATATGAGACAGTCCAAATCTCACAAGCAGACACTGGATACATAGTAAGCCCTGCCTCACAAGAAAAACCAAAAGCAAACAAAACCATCTTCTCTCAAAGATAGACCTAAAAATCCTCAATAAAACACTGGCAAGTCTAATCTAGCACAATATACAAACGTATAATGCACTCCCAACAAGGTCAACTTACCTTGGAAATGCAGATAGGAGTAGCACTCCAATTAATTAACTAATTAATATAAATTAATCCATTGTGATAATGAAATTAAAAAACACTTGATTATATAAATGATGTAGAAAAATATGATAAAATCCAATATCCATTCATGAGCTATCAAGTAAAATTTCAGTTTACTACTATGAGAAGGAATGTCATCAACTTAATAAAGAGATTCTACAAAAAAATACTAAAGCTTCATAAAACCTCAGGAAAAATTTGGGTTTTGTTTTTGTTTTGGTTTTGTTTTATTTTGTTTTGCAAGATTAGGAATGTGGTCACCATAAATAGATGTTGGAAATCCTACTGACAGTCTTAGATAGTACAATAAGAAAAATAACCATAGAAGATAAGAAATGTAAGACTGGGTTGGGGATTTAGCTCAGTGGTAGAGCGCTTGCCTAGCAAGCTCAAGGCCCTGGGTTCGATCCTCAGCTAAAAAAAAAAAAAAAGAAATGTAAGACTGTCGTTACTCATCATCAGCACGATTGTGCCACGTCCACCAGTCCCGGAACCAGTAAGCTGGGTTCAGTAAGGTTAAAACACAGGAACTCAAACATTTCTTTCAAAGGACTCTTGGAAAGTGAACTACATTTCTAAAAGCTTTACAAGTGAGTACATTCCTAAACTATTTATAAAGCTGAAACAAAAACAATGCACTTGGGGGCTAGTGAGATGGCTCAGCAGGAAAAGACACTTGCCACCAATGCTGGTGACCTGAGTTTAGTCCCTGGAACTCAGATGGTGGAAGGAGAGAGCTGACACCCACAAGTTTCCTCTGACCACCCCAAGCATCCTGTGGCATATTCTCCCCCTCTCTATCTCCCCATCTCTCTCTCAAAATATACACATGCAATTTTAAAAAGTTTTAAATATATAGATTTGAGGGCAAATCTAAAATACATGTCCTGAACTTGTACACCAAAAGTATAAAATTCTGAAAAGGAGAAATCAAAGAAAATCTAATTAAATCGCTGGTATACCGTGTTTGTGGAATTAAAAACTCAACATTGTAAAAATGTCAGTTCTTCACAAACTGGTATAAAGCAAGTATAATCAAATTATCAGAGGGATCTTTTAGAGACAGAGGGTGAATACCAAAGGCTATGTGCTTCCCATTGAGACCACACAGACTATTTAACTTTCCCATAGGTAGTAACGTGGGTTGTCCAGCTATTCTAAGATGTATATAGCACAGTAAACAACCTAGACTAACCATGATAATTTTGAAAAAGAGAAATTGATGCAAGTCACCCCCTGAAATCAAGACCTAACACATGGCCCTAGAAACCAAGATGTGTGGCATTGATGGGGCTCTGTAGACCGCAAACACGCTCACAGCCCATGTGTGTGTTTCTAAACACAGCTGGGGACCACAGCTCCCCAGGTGGATGTGGCTGGCTAGGAGAGGAAGTGCCAACCCTAATTTGAAACAGGTCAGAGAAGAGAGATGTGAGAATGTCCTAGGAATGCCACCACACTCACTCTCGGGCTTTTTCTAGGTACTACCCCGAGCAGCATTTAGGAGAATCCAAGGCACACTCACAAATGTCCACAGGTGAAACTCGCCTGTGGGCTCCAGGTGTCCACCAGAGACAAGGAGGCTGAAGTCAATGGGGAGCAAGGACGGGAGCAGCCTTCAGCTTCTGAACACCCAGCTTTTACCTCGGGGGCTCTGCAACCCTCCAGCTGCCTCTGACTGGGAACCCCTGAGCATCTTCACTGCTTGGAAAACTCTTATTCCATCTTTCAAGGCCAACTTCAATGGCCCCTCTGCTAAACCTCAGGCCTAAGCTAATAACTGTCTAACTCCAGTGCCAGGGGATCCAACACCCTCTTCTTCTGGCCTCCTCAGGTACCACACACACACAGTACACAGACACACATGGTACACAGACACATATGCGGGCCAAACACCTATTCACTTAAAATAAAAGTAAATAAACCTAAGAAGAACACTTCCAAGCCTAAGGGAAAAGGCTGGGAGAAGGGAGTGCAGGGAAGAAGAGGGTGAGAAAAATCAGTGAGCCAGTAATATGTCTGTCAGAAAGTCTGGAGTCATCCAGATCTCCACGCATGGCTCTGTCAGTGCCCCAAGTTCATGTGTACAGGGAAGCCAGACATACTGAAATCAGCCTTACACATTCCACCTCTCACCATTAAAAATGCCCATGTACCCTACGCTACTGGTCCATGCCAGGCTACCACCACCACCTCCATCACCACCAACCAACGACACGATCACTATCATCACCACCATTTCTACCACCACCACCAAGCTAAGCAGAAAGTAGATTCATCGAGTTTTTCTTTTGAGATTAAACAACTGAAAACAACCCACGTCCCCAGCTGTAGGGGATTATTAGCTATTCTGTGTGGTCTTTAAAAGAAGCAATGCTGGGCCAGGGCTTACAACACAAGCCCAACCTCTATACCAACATAGTTAGGATTCCAGGGTGTATTTTTGAGTGAAATATGCAAATTATAGGGTGGTAATTATAGTGTGTGTTTCAAAGACACGTATGTAACATTTTTAAAGAAAGAGGAGGAATATATAAACATCGCTTTACATTTCTCTAAGTGCATTGAAGTCCATGTTAGCACAGAGAATCAGGTATAAACTGGGTATTTTTTTTAAAAGGTCAACATCCCCATAGAGGGGTGAGGGGAGCTGAGTGGAGCCCCTAGGACTTTCCATAATGTGCTGACTTTGGAAGAGGAATATATTCAAATGACTATCAAAATAGTACAAAAGTGATGGATTCAATGAAATTCAACTCTTTTTCAGAAGTGAAGAATCTTCTGTGAAATCTTTAAAACTGATCTTGGTGGCCAGAAGCCCACAGAGAGGCAGATGTCAACCACCCAGCAGTACACGTGTATAAGAGTCCAGTCCTGCCCAGGGTTTGGGACCAGAGGTGGCAAAATCACCAGAGCATAAGAGAGAGTGAGAGGCAAAGGCTGCAGCACCACCCCAGCCCACAAGCACAGTGGCATTTGTCTGGGAGTGAGCCAACTGATGACTGGGATCATACTCATGAGATCCCTCAAGCTTTGCAGCCCTCCAGCTGCCTCTGCATGACTCTTGGGAACCCCTGAGTGTCTTCACTGCTAGGAAAACTTTTATTCCATCTTTCAAGCCCAACTTCAATGACCCCTCCGCTAAACCTCAGGCCTAAGCTAACAACTGTCTGTAACTCCAGTCCCAGGGGATCCAACACCCTCTTCTTCTGGCCTCCTCTGGTACCACACACACAGGCACACATGCACGCAAAACACAAAATAAAAGTAAATAAACCTAAGAAAAACACTTTCAAGCCAAGATCTACATACACTCACTCACACATACTTAGACCCATGCACCTGTATAACACCCATACATGGTCACTATCTCCAGCATGAGAGGCCAAGGAAGCCTGGGTGGGGCCCCCAGGCACATTGCTATGATTTGAATGTGCACCCCAAAGTTCACATGTTGGAGAGTTAATTCTCAAAGTCATTTGCTAATGGCATTGGGAGGTGGGCCTTTGTGGGGGCAGTAGGAGTCTCCACAGCATTAGATAGTTGAGTGAGGATGCTTGCTCTCTCCATGTGATGATGCAGCAGGAAGGCCATCACCAGAAGCTGGCCAGATGCTGCTGCCACCCTCTTCAACTTCCCAGCCTCCAGAAGCCCAAGTCAAATAAACACCTATCCTATGCAGACTACCCAGTCTCGGGTATTTTGTTATAGCAACAGAAAACTAAGACACACACACACACACACACACACACACACACACACACACACACACACATATATATATACCATGCAAATCCACACATACCACTCACACACAGTACACTCAGCACTTAAAAACACCCAAAAATATAACCATGTGAGCTCACGTACAGCTCAGCACACTCATACCCACCACTTAAATACACATTCACATAGACCCACAAGCACACATTTACATACCAACTCCAACACATGCATAGGAACACAGTCACATACTTCCACATTCAGAGTTCTGCATAGACTCTCACGGCCAGGGCAGAATGTAAGCATATGGAGGCTCCTGAGAGGGCCCCATGGTCCAGGAAAAGGGTGGTGGGGGAAGGTGGCTGGCCCTAAGCACATCCAGGGAAGACGAGTTCCCTGCCCATCTGCCTTGCTAAAACTCTAATATAAAGTGCCAGCAGAGAGCCAGGCAGATGCTCCTGACTGAGAAGAAAGCAAGACCATGTATTCCTATGGACACAGAGAACCCAACATTTGTATCAGAATAAATCGGTCAGGAGCCAATGCAGGAGGGCTGGAGGAATGAACTCCTGTGAGAGATACTACAGGAGAGCAGAGATTGGTCAGCGGATGGGCAGAGTTCTAATCTGTGTCAGCCTTGGGCCTGAGTCCTTGGTGTAAGACCAGCACCTAGAAGGAAGACTCCAACCAGATCACTTAAGAGAGAGAATTTAAAGCCTGAGGCCAGCCAACCTGAGCCCAGCACAGACCCTAGCTGTTGGCATGGGCAAACAGCCACCCACACTATGGATGTTGATTCCTGCCCTCAGCATCCCTGTCCCATTGTGCACTGACAACCACCCCAACAGAGAAGCATCACTACCAAGTTCCGTCCTGCAGAGACTCCAAGCTTGTAGTTCACAAATCCTTCCAGCCTTCTCAGGGGTCATGCGCCCAGCCAACCCCAAGATAGGCACTTAGCCCTCCAGAAACTCTACCTGTGAGTGTTTAGCAGCCAGAATTTGCAGGCTTGCCATTGTAGGGGCTTCCCAGGCCAGGCTGTACCATCTGCCCACAGTGCCGTGAGCATGCCAGGCTGGCAGCCAGGGTAACTGAGCCTCTGCGACCTCGTTCTCTGTTCTCTGCATGGCTACGTAGAGAATCACTAAAATAGGAGTCAGCTCTCTCACCTGCCTGCCCAGAACCCTCTGGTGGCTCCCTACCACGTGACTACCCTCGTCACTAGTCATTCCTTTCTCACTCTGTGGCTCTGGCCACAGAGGTCTTCCTTATGTCCTTGGCACACTTCAGCTTAGCTCCTGCCTCTGGGCCTTTGCACCCGTGGTTAGTTCCATCTGGGACAAGCGTCTCCCAGAAGGCCAGGTCTCCACTCAGATGTCTCATCTCAGAAGGTAATCCTTCTCCCATTATGCTCTGCCCTGCCATCCTGTTCTGTTTCTTTGTGACACTATTTCACAATCACAATGTCTAGTTTCTTTATTGGGTCACTGTCTGCCTGCATCTCAGAAAGCTTCCATATTGGATCTATGTGGGGCTTGTTCCCTGAAATATCATGCTGGAGTTTAAACTTCACTGTCTATGATGGCTAGTTGTAATTAGTCAACATGATACAATCTAGAATCACCTGACAAGGGAGTTTTGATGAGAGATTGTCTAGATTAGGGTGCCTGGTAGAATGTCTGAATAGGGAGGGGAAAATCTTGATTATATTAACTGGGGTAAGAATACCTACCTACTTTGGGTGGCACTATTCCCTAGGCAGGGAATCCTGGAATGTCTAAGGATGAAGAAAGCAAGTTGAGTAAACATGCGTTAATCCAACACTCATTACTTCTTGACTACAGATGCCACATGATCAGCTCCCTTAGGCTTCTGCCTCTATGACTTGCCTGCCATGATGGGCTGTAAATGGGAAATGTGAGTTACAATAAACCCTTTCTCTCCTAAGTTGATTTTGCCAGGGTATTTTATCACCACAGAAGTGAAATGAGTACACCGTGTAAGAGGTTGCCACCTGAATCCAACCAAGGCGTTTAGAAGCAGGGCCTTTTGAAGGTGATTAGGATGAGGAGGATCACAGCTGAATCCTGGTAGCTCCGTCAGAAGAGGGAGAGAAAGGAACAGTCACTCACACGGCCATGCATGTATGGGTATATGACTTTGACTTTGTGACAAAGGCTACAAGGAGAAGACCGTCACCAAATGAGTCCCCTTGACCATGAACTTCTACATTAGGAGTCCAAATGAACCTCCCTTCTATGTACCTTGACCAGCCTGTGCCATTGAGTTATAGGCAATAAAAGGTTAGCATAATTCTAATATACACCAACCCAGCGCCTGGTACCTTCAAACACGTAGCATGAAGTCACTTGGCTTTGAAGCCCCTGTTTCCCCTTTTTTAGAATGACCTATGATTTCCCTCTTAGGTCTCTGGTACACAGATCCATGCCAACAAGAGAAAGCTAGAGGATAAAGTACATATCCTGAGAACACTGGGGCTCTGATTTCTCCCCTGGTTTAGAGCATTTGGGTTGCCTGCTTGGAGGGGGAAGAGAGCCATCGGGATTGTCTGACACAATTGTTTTCCCAGCAGGAGACTCTGAAGGGACGTCGGGACTATCTGACAAATGGCCGCCTTGAGGATCCGTGGGACTTGGAGGCGCCAAGAGAGAGCACTCGACATGCCAGCTGGGAAGGCCAGGCACACCAGCTGGAAAGAGAGCTGCATGGCTCAGCAAGCAGATAGAGGATGGATGAGCAGGAGGGAGGGCAGGAGGGGATGAAGGAAGCAAGAAAACCACATGATAACCACTCCACAGGGCAGGCCTCCCACAAGACCCAGCTCATCCTTTCATTCTAGGTGGAGATGTGTAGAGGAATTCCTTGAAACTGTATTTGCAAGATCTACCCAAGTGGTAACTATGTGGAAAGGAAGCACCTTTTCCTTACTGAGCCTGGCAGATGTGTCCAGCTGACTTTTTAAAGTCTCTCGTGCATGCGTGTGCGAGCACGAGCGTGTGTGTGTGTGTATGTGTGTGTGTGTGTGTGTGTGTGTGTGTGTGTGTGTGTATGCAGGTGCCTGTGTACACCATGCATATGGAGGCCAGAGATCCACCTGGGGTGTCATTCCTTCAGGGATCACTCTTGTTTTTTCAAGAAAGGCTCTATCAGTTGTCTGGAGCTTACCCTCCTGTCTAGACTGGCGGGCCAGTAAACCCCGGGAGAACTGCCAGTCTTTACCTCCCCACTATTGGGATTACAAGAGTGCCCAAGCACATTTTTGCTCTTTTGTTTTGCTTTTCACATCAAACATCTGTACATGGATTCTGAGGACCAAGTTCAGGCCCTCAAGCAAACACTTTACCAGCTGAGCTACCTCCCCAGCCCCAGCTGAATTCCTGACTGGATCTGTAGGGGCGCTGGCTGCCAGGGGGCCCTCTCCTCCTGAAGGTTCTTCACCTCTCTTCCCGCCTCCCCAAGGCATCTGGTGGCTTCCCTGGTGGCTTTACCCATCCCAGAACCTGGCACCCATTAGAAGCCCTTGGAGGCATTACTTTTGGTCTTTAACTTGGGTACCCATTTATCTATGGGGATAGAGATAGGTAAGGCTCCTCCTCAGCCAGAGGAAGAAACAAGGAGGACTGGAGAGGAGCAGGCTTCTTCCCTTAGCTCCTAAGCTTTCTGTGCTCCTCCTAGAGCACCTTGACCTGGTTATGGGCTGGAATTCTGTGGCTTCCTCGTCCACAGGAATGTGTAACAGATAGGCCAAGCCCAGCAGGGGAGTATCAAGAGGATTCACTCCACATGCCCCTACTTTAGGCCAGTTAAGAGCCATTATGCATCTCGGGCTATGTAGAGAGCCCAGTCAAGCCATCCCTGGAGGCAGACCAATCCTATGGTCCACAGCCCCAAGCAGCCAAACACCCAGAGCCATAGGGCTAGAGACAGGGCTGGAGAAAGGCTATATATTTGGGGTCCAGGTCCTAAGATGTCCCCCAAGCAATCTTGAGTCAGATATCTGCAGACACCTGTTCCACTGGCAACAGTGACATAAGGCCTGACTTTTAACCCAGAGGACTAACAGGAGGAACCTAGGTTGTTCAAGTACCTCCCAACCTGTGCCCCAACTTCAACAAGAGTATGTGACCTGTGGGGGTGAAGCTCTTTCCACTCCTCAAGACTTACACTCACTGTGTAAAATGGAAGGCTGATCATGGCCTCACAAAGATGTGGAGAAGATAAGGGAGATAGTAGCTGGGGAAACAGAGGCAACTTGGCCTTGGCTCACTTCCTAGGCACAGGGAAAGGCCACTGCCCCAGACCAAGGCCACCCTGCTGAGACCTTGCCTCAGACAGCAGCTGTAGCCCACCGACTCCGGCACTAAAGCCACAGCCTCCCTTATGCCCCAGCCTGCTGCAGCCCACCTGCCAACTAACACTCCTGGGCTTTTCCCCTTTCCATCTGAGGTGCAATCCAGGAACCACCCCCAGAGGCAGAACAAGACTTTGTTGTCCACCATCTGAACAACAGGAAGCAATTTAAGACAGCTCCCCAAACCAGCTTATATAAGAGAGAGAGAGATGTGTATGTTCAACCAATGTTTGCTCCACAGCCCCTCTGCCCAGCCCTGCAACCAGGAATGTTGTACTAACCCATGGCCTGGCTCTCCCAGCTCAAATGGAGCTGCCTCTGGCTGGAGGGACCTTGTCCAACACCTGCCCCTGCTGGGCGACAAACCCAGCCTCCCCTCCCCCATAACCACCCTTTCATATCCCGAGGGGCAGGCTCAGCCTAGCTCAGCCACTTGGAGAACAGGCAGTCAAAAAGCTGTGAGGCCCATGCAGAGAAACCTAACAGCCTAAGGCAGGTCACAACAAGGAGTGTGAGCAGGAGATGGTGTCAGAGATTCTCTGCTGGGTCAGACTTTAATCAGGTCCCAGTCTTTCTGCTCACAGCCTTGTAAAACCATTTGGCCGTAGATCTCTGCCAGTCAGGTTAGCAAGAATCCCGCCTTCTGTACCTGAGCAGGATCCTGATCCACCAGGACGGGATGTCTCCTCACCTTGCCTGTCTTCAGCAAATATCCTGTTAGGTCAGTAATACGGTTCAAATATGAGGTCGGTGCCCCCCTCCTCTGCCCTGCAAAAGGCTCATGGTGCTGGAGGCTTTGTTTGCAAACTGGTAGCATTCTTGAGAGGTGATTGGACCGTGAGGGTGGTAGCCTCATCAATGATGAGATCATACTGCATGAGCTATTAGGAGGTGGGGGCTGGGTGGAAGTGGGCCCCTGGGGTTAGGCCTTTGAATGGTATTTTCTCCCTGTCTCCCCCACCCTGCTGTTTTCTGGCTGCTAAGAGGAAAGCAGCTTTCTCTCACAATGCCCTTCTGCCATGTTGCTTCTGCTTTGCCACAAGTCAGCAGCAATGGGGCCAGCCAAGCTCAGACTGATACCTCTGAAGCCAGGAGCCAAACTAAAAGTTCTGATGTTTCCACCTAATGGCATCTTGCTATAGCAACCTAAACTTGGCCATCAAAGAGGCCAAAGAAGGGTAGTTAGATACATAGTGAGGTGTGCCCACAAGCCGAGGAAAGTCGGCAACCACCAGAAAATAAAGGAGGCATGGAACAGCTTCTCACCCAGAGCCTGTGGAAAGCATGGGCTTCTGCCTCAATTCTCTCTTGTTGAAATTTGCTTCTCTAGAACTGTGAGGGAGCACTTATCCTCTATGGTTTTAAACTGGTGAGATTATGGTAACTCATGACTGTGGCCACAGGAAACTGAAACCGCCAGGGCTAGAGGTGGGGACAGAATTCTTCTAGAATAGATAGAGGAAGGGTGGACAGTGGGTCTCTCTCATCACCACAAGGCCTGATAACCTGAGTGTGGTTCCCGGGGCCCACATGAAGGTGGAAGGAGAGAACAATCCACAGGGTTATCCTCTGACCTGCATGCCACAGCATGTGCACACCCCACATCACACACACACACACACACACACACACACACACACACACACACACACACACTCCTAGACACATATACACAAATAATAATAATATTTCTTTTAAAAATAGCACCAGACTCACAATGGTTCTGTTTATGATCTTACTTTTTTCTTTTTACTTCTCCAATGTTGCAAAAATAACACACATTCAAGCAAGAACTGAACTTTGAGGTTGGATCTCTTCCCAGGTAGGCTCTGTGTGGGAAACTCCTCTCATGTAGTGCTGGGCAGCACAGTGAGCTACAGCTAACAATCACATGACACAAGAATACTAATCACATGACCACAAAGAGACACTTTAAAATGGATGACTGTGCCCTACTTTGGTAGACTCCTCGATATTCTGAGTGTGTTTAAGGCAAGCTGGGCTAAGGTGTAGTGGTTCCTGGGTTATGAATATTTTTCCTTTTTTAAGATGTGTTTATGTGCACACGTACCTGATGTGTGTATATGCACACATGTGCAGGCCTGATCATGCACCTGTGCCGGAGTATGAAGACCTGGAGAGAGTGTCAGTGTCCTCCTCTGTCACTGCCTGACTATTCCTTTGAGGCAGGGTCTCTCTCTCTAAGACTGGGACTTTTGTTTTCTCCTCTAGGATGGAGACCAAAGAACCCATGCATGGGAGTCCCAGCTTGTTAAGTGAGTGCTGGGGTCCCAGCTCTGGTCTCCAGGGTGGTGCTATCTCTTCAGACCATGAGGGCTGTCTTCTAGACAATGGCACATAGAGGCAATATATACACATAAAGCCTCACAAGTACATGTGTGTGCAGATAAATGTGGAACACACACACACACACACAGCCAAGGGACAGGGTGTGGGGGTACCAGAATAAATGCTCCCAGTCAGAATCTGAGAGAGGACCTCTGACCTTACCTGGCCACATGGACCACAGTAGGCCAGACTCCAAGCTTCAGGCCCTTCAGGCCCCTGCATCTACATGGAAAAGTCAGATGGGGTGCAGGGCTGGCCAGAACCAGGGCCAGAGATAGCATGTCGCGGGCTTCTGTCCCCTTCCTGCCCCTCCCGCCAGGTCAGGCCCTGCCCTTGTCTTGCTTAGCTTGGGGGAAGCACCTCGCGCCAGCCATCTGGGGCTTGGCTGGGCCTCAGCATCCTGGCTGCCACGTCTCACTTGGAGCTGGGTGGCCGCCAGCTCTGAGCTAAGTGAGCAGGAGGTGGGTGCGCAGGGAGCGGGTCACGGGTGGGGCTCCTCCCCCATCCCACAGAGCAGCCAACACACACTGTTTCCCCTCTCTTTGCAAACAAGCGTAGTAAATTCACTGGCTCCACTGAGAGTCCAGGACTCCTCCCAAGCCTCCTGCTCACCGCTCCTGCCTGCACACCTCTCCGTGGCACCGTGTGTCCCTTCCTCCTCAGCTGGACACAGCCATGCCATCATTAGACTGGGTCCCATTTTGCACACGAGGGAAACGAAGCCTGCTGACACTGACATGGGTGGCGGAGCTCAGCAGGGGGCACTCAGGGACATGAGGAGCCCCGGGCTCCAGAAGAGCTCGCTCTTCTGTCAAGTCCTTGCACCTTCCATGTCCCCAGAAGTGCCATTCTCAGCCCATGGGGCCCACCAACCTTCGTGCCAACAGGAGCCCCAAGCCCAGGCACTCTCTTGTCCTGGAACCTTCTGGTAGCAGGGCCAACCAAGAGACAAAGGGATGCAGTTGACTCTTCAGCACTGCCTGGGAGCCTCAGGCCCAGGAACTCTGTAGATAGAGCCTTCCTTCCCACTGGAGACTGTCCTGCTCCCCAAAGCCTAATCACAGCCAGCTCCACCCACCTTTTCCAGTTCCTTTAGCCAGAGACCAGAGGTTATCCCGCATTCTCCTTCCCTCAGCCTCAACCCTAATCCCAGCTCCTGTTATCTCCAGCTTCCTGGCCTGCTCAGACCCCTCACAGACATCACTCCCTTCTCTCTCTTCTGTTCCTCTCAGATCTTCCAACTGTGACTTTCCCTACTTAGCACAGCACCTATCCACCCACATCCTAAAACATATGCCACAAAGTACCCAAAGGCAAGATGAAAGGGTCACCTTCATAATGCATAAAAGACAGAAGGTAGTATCGGGATGCTACAGCCCAATGGACCTCTATGGGTGACGGGGGTGTCCTCAAAGAGAGCTCATCTCTCACTGTCATTAACCATGAAGCTGGGATGCTGGGTCAGGACAGCCAGGCTCAGATGCATATGTATGCAGGGATGGAAGGAAGCCATCTCTGGGGATTTTCCTGCCATCTCCCATGTCCTGCTTACCAAGAGAAGGGACATGAGCTGGAAGCTGAGCAGGAGCCCTCCAGCCCACTAGGACTTGTCACAGCCGTGGCAGCCCTTGGAATCAAAGACCATACCCAAGAGCACCCAGTACACATGCAGGAAACTTCACCTAGACTAGATATGGAATCCCAAAGAGATAGTGAGTAATGTCAGAAATGCAGAGATGGGATGAGCGGCTACCAAGAACCAGTCAGGACGAAAGAAAAGGGACATCATGGTTGACTGAGACAGTGGCACACGAGAGCCAAAGCAGCAACCCAGGAGCTGTGAGATTTAAGAAGAACACTTGCTAGGTGCTTTGGGGAAGTGTTAAGACAGAGAAGGTACAAGGGGAAAGTTAGGCAAGATGGAGGAACCCCAGAAGGAATGGGGTGATGAGGAGGAAGCACTTGAAAAAAACTAATGGTCAAGAAGGTCCCGAGACTGGTTGTAAGATTTCGACTTCAGAGGGCTTACAGGGATCCTCCCAATTGCTAAGAAAATGTTCATACCTGGACTCTGTCTAGACTCTAGTCTGACCCAGGGACATCAAAGACCGAGTTCTAAAGGCTCCCAGAGAGAAAGGGTAGATTCCTACAAAGGGAGGAGTATCGGATGAATATCAAAGTCTAGGACCTGGAGAGGGGACAGCCCCCGGGGAGGGAGTCCCGCTGCACACAGAAGGACAAGAACCTGAACAGAAGTGACATCTGCAAAGAGACAGAAGTGTTTCTTCAGGGGGAAGAAAACTACCCTACCCCCTGAGGTCAATGGCAGACGCTGGCATTGGAGGACAGCTGTGTTCCCCCAGGAGGGCCATCAGCCACACCCACTCAGTGGAATGGCATCCTGGGGAGGGACCTCATGGAAGGGCAAGTCCCAGCTATAGAATCAAGGAAGAGCTCACACCATGTTGGTATGCCTGGCTCCTGCTTGTCTCATCTGGGAGGTCTGTGCCCCCCAAAAGACATCTTTCTCACTCTAGGAGATGGCACTTTGGACCCTCCTGATGTGTCTCTCCAGGAATTATAAGCTCCCAGAGAACCAGAGCAGCACAACCTACGGTGTGCCATCACAGTGCGTCCCCCAAACCCTGGGACAGGGGGAGAAGGAGGAATGTATCTGAAACAAGAGGAGAAAGAAGCGTGGAAGAAAGGAGGGAGAATGGGTGGGAACAAAGTAAAGAAGTTTGGGGGGGGGGGGGAGGGCAGAGCTCATTGATAGAGCCCTGTCTAGCATGAATGAAATGCTGGGTTTCATTCCAGCACCACTAAACAGAGGAAGAGAGGGAGGGAGAGAAAGAAGGAAGAATTCCAGGTAATTCCCAGTGAGCCCCTGTAGTGGGTGTTTGAGCCATTCCCAGTGAGGCAGCAGGTAACTGTTATACCTGCCTATGACCTTGAGGTACATGCCCCTGGGGTGTGGCCACCAGGGACCCTTAAGACCTGGGGTGCACATACGTGCATTGTCTCTTTGCTACCTCCTGGTTTTGGATGCTGGAACAGCCCAGGTCAGAGCTTGCCAGAGAACAGCATTGGTACCGGCAGATCGCACTTTCTGCTCACAGAGCCTATAGGTATGGATCCATGGAAGCTATCTGAATGGGTAAACAGCCGAAAATGGCCAACCCACACTCTCATGTGGGGGAGTTGGGTGCCAGATAATAGGATTATATCTCTTACAATCCACGGAGTCTATTTAATGAGCAAAGGAATTTATTTGGGGGTTAACTCACAAGACAGAACAAAGGAATTTGTTGCAGGGATCTTGGAAGGATGAGGCATGGTCCAATGCTGTTCTCTGGCAAGCTCTGCCTTGGCAAACAATGGCCTGCTGAGCAAAGGACTTCCCTGCTGACAGTACAAATGCTGTCCTTTCTAGACGAGAGGAAAAGTGACTACTAAACTCTGCCAAGACAGGGTAAGATGGTCTTTCAAAAATCCTGCCTCTGAAAATAGTCTGTCAGATATTCTAGGCCTATAGCCAAATTGGATGCCCCAACGGTGCTGAGAAACTTTAGGTGACTGACCAGGCTGCGAGCTGTCTCTGTCTATTCTCAAAAGATTTCCAAAAGTTGCTTGCGTGCATTTCCCATGTTCTCAGGTATTATTATATTCCTTCTCAGGTCTTTGATTGGATTGAAGACTAATAGTTACAGTTACAATCTTCTCCTATCTTAGCTAGAACATACTAAGTACTAGATTCAAATACTTCAGGATAGGACAACTTTTGGAATAATCTCTCTAACATACCATTTGCCTGTGTTCTAGACTTCTCTGGATGTTGGCATGTGTGCCTTGTTTGATGTTGTTCTTGTTGGTTCTAGTACCACTTTGCTTAGGTCACTACCTGTTATTTCTCCTGGACAAAACTTAATAATCATTCCTATTATATATAGTTTTGTGTTAAGTTAGAACTTTCTTATTTAGACAAAAGGGGGAAATGTAGTGGGTGGTTGTTTGAACCATGCCCTGAAGCACCACCCCTAGTGAGGTAGCAGGTAACTGTTACACCTGCCTATGACCAGGAGGTACATGCCCCAGGGGCATGGCCACCAGGGACCCTTAAGACCTGGGATGCACATACGCGCATGGTTTTGAATGCTGGAATGGACCAGGACAGAGCTCACCAGAGAACAGCATTGGGCCATGCCTCACCCTTCCAAGATCCTGCAACAAATACCTTTATTCTGTCTTGTGAGTTAACCTCTAAATAAATTCCTTTGCTCATTAAATAGACACCGTGGATTGCTAGAGATATAATCCCATTAAGCCCCAGCCAGTCTATGCTGCTAGGTACCTGCCCCCGACCTTCCTACCAGCTCTGCTGAAGGGCTGACTGGGGGTGACATCACTCAGCATCACTCAGCATCTCTCCTTCGGGCATTTCCCCCCAGATCTTCATCAATCCACACTAGTGCTCAGACCAGAGCCATTCTGACCCCAAGGACCATCTCAGCTGTCAGAGGACATGATATCATAGCACACATCAGTGCCTGCTCGGATACCACATCTTTGACACAGATGACTACCACCAACACTACAAGGAAGGAGCATGAAGGCCCCAGTTCTGGGCATCAGAGTTCATTCATCTTTCTCCTTGGGACAGACAGCTGGTTATGTGTTCTGTCTTGTACCACAGGAGACATGAACAGTCACATCTACAGAAGACCCTCAGGCCTGCCTCGGGGGAGCGGGCAGGTGCTCCTGTTTACATTCCATAGGGGATGTGCCTGTGGCTCCCTGTGCTAGCTACTTGTCCCTTCACAGTGACAGAGTACCTGACCCAGCAACGTAAGGAAGGAAGGGTTTATCTGGATTTGCACTCTAAGGACATACAGCACACAGTTTGGGGAAGGCTTGGCAGCAGGATTGTGATGTCACATTGTACCCATAGTCAGAGGGAGAGAGAACAAGAGAGAAAGAGAGACACAGAGACACAGAGACACAGAGAGACGGAGAGAGAGATTCTCCTTTTCTCCCCTTTTTGCAGTCTGGCCCCCAGGTCCTGGATTCATACCACTCACATTCAGGATAGCTCTTGATACCCCATAGTTAAACCTTTGTAAAACACCCTCAGACACACCCAGAGGTGTGTTTCCAGAGCTATTCTAATCCCATCAAATCAACAGTCAAGAGAAACTAGGTTATTGTCCCAGCAGCCCTGACTCCCTCACCCACCCCGTGAGTGACCAGCGTGATGGTGCTGTGACTCGGGTCCCCTTGCTTGTCTGAGGGACAAGGAACTGTGCTTACTGGCAACACAGCACACATCTT
This sequence comes from Onychomys torridus, assembly GCF_903995425.1. NCBI lineage: Eukaryota > Metazoa > Chordata > Mammalia > Rodentia > Cricetidae > Onychomys > Onychomys torridus. The sequence goes on along the minus strand of NC_050450.1, from coordinate 38,951,050 downwards.
GCTAAGGACCTGTCATATGACCAAGACCAGCCGGCACTGTGCCAAGGAAGAAGAGTAGAGCAGGCCAAGGTGGACCTGAGTTTTCGTGAGAGGGGGCATGCATAAGCTAGGCCAAGGGAAGGTTCCAGAAACCCACATGGGTGCTTCCTGAAGCTGGTGGAGCTGGGACTGGGCAATGGTGTGAGGCTCTACTGCTCACCAGGTTTCCCACAAGCATGCCCTCTCCAAAGGTCAGGGATGAGTTTCAGACCAGGCCAGCCCTCTGCCCTGAAAGGGCCGTCTCTGTCCCTGGTAGGATGGGACAAATTGGCCTCCTGTCCTCTGAGCCCAACATCCTCCCTCAGGACAGCCAGCAGCTTCTGGCTCAGCTCAGACACCCTGATGGAGACTCCAGGCAAAGACACCCCAGCAGAAAGGGTCATTCATCTTGGAGTTTAACCAGCTCTCCCAATTAGTGAGGGAAAATGGCAGCATTTCCACTGAGAAACTGCAGTGAAGGATTATTAATTAAACATACTGCCGCTGAGCTGCGGAGCACAGGAGGCTGAGCCCTCATTAAAACCGCAGGAGGCTGAAGCAGAGAGGGAGGAGCAGAGGGAGGAGCTAGAGACAGGGAGGAGGGAAGGTAGTCGGGTAGTGTGCACCCAGAGACCCAAGAGGAGGGCCACGGGAAGGTCAGCTCTTTCTGACAATGGATCCAGCACATGAAGCCTTTCCCCAGGAAGTGGGGGTGAACCAAACACGCCAGTGGGTACCAGGCAGATGCTGGGCCCACAGCTTTTAGGATCTTGATGGTTAGAAGGCAAGGACTAAGGTCAGGCAGCCAGAATCTGCAGAGGCCTGCCACTAAGGACCAGGTAGGGAGAGGAATGCCAAGCCCCTCCCCTCTGGAGGGACCCTGAGTTTTCACCCCTGGTTTTGAGGCATGGTAACCAGGAGCTGGCCTTTTGGGGGCAGGGCGCCTTCCAGGAAAGCCAAACCCCAACTTCAAAGCAGTAGGCAGGGTGTGAGGGTGCTGGGCATCGGGCAGGAAAGGCCTCTAGACTTGGGAAGGGGTGCCCATCTGCTGCTGGCTTCTCTTCTGCTTGCCCCTAGCTGTGGGAAAGGCACCAAAGGCCAGGGTGGGTCTCAGTTATGAGCATGCATCTGAGGGCTGTGCCCCAATACAGGAGCCACTCATGCACACTCAAGTGGACTCCCCACACATCATGCAAGCACTCATACATCAATGTATACACATGCATCACATGTGTTCTTGAACAGACATGCATGTATCACACGTGTGCACAAGTGATCTTTCACTTTACCTACGCACTCCCAACATGCTGTGCAAACATGCTTTGCATATACAGACATGTACACAAACATGTTAAACATATTTACATGCATTACATAATGTGTCCCCATGTGTGTATCCCATGCATTACACATATGTATATGTATGTTTCTTTTTTGTCGGTGTTGGGTTTTTTTGTTTGGTTTAGTTTGGGTTTTTGTTGTTTGTTGTTGTTGTTGTTGTTGTTGTTGTTGTTGTTGTGGAGGGAGGCTTGGTTTTTGAGACAGGGTTTCTCTGTGTAGCCTTGACTGTCCTGGAACTCACGCTGTAGAACAATCTGCCTCTGCCTCTTGAGTGCTGGGGACTAAAGGTGTGTGCCACCACTACGAGGCCACAGATATATTTCTTATTCATGTGTACACATGCGTGTATAAATATCAACCACCTGCCTCTCATATGCATGCTGGCAGCCATTGTCCACAATGTATTGCTCACAGTAACGCACACATCATCCACACACATGCACACATTCACACACCCACTGTCAGCTGCATGTGATTACCTACGAGCATTTTTGTCCCAGTTCCTAACACTATCTAAAAAAGTTTTTATTTGATCTCTTGGTTATGGCCTTCTCCCTCATCTTACCCCACCCCACTCCTCCCATTTAATCCAGCCTGCAGCCCTCTTTTCAGCCATGCATCTAGACTCTCCTCCCCCATGCAGAGCAGTCACCAAGCCTGGCTGCCCAGTGCTCTCTCTCACCAAAGGCGGTGGCGGCCACACACATTCATCTCTCACCTGCCAGGCTTCTAGCCTACCTTGGAGAGAAGTCCTGGTCTCTACATCCTGAGGCCTAGATGGCCCCAGCACTTTTTGGCATTAACTTAAGGGCTCTGGGGCAGCAGTGATCAGCCACCCTCCCCAGCCCTGACTCTGCTTCCAGAGCCACCCATCTCCCATAAGAGCCGGCCAGCCACCTCACCACCCTGCCCAGTCTTGGAAGGAGGGAGGGCAGGTTGCTAGGAAAGGCTCTCCTACCCTGAGCTACCTCTGCTCCTCCCTCTGCCCTCCCCCTCAGACTACCCAGGTGCCAATCCCTGCCCTGGTTTCTTCCTCAGTAGCCACGAGCCTGCCTGGAACCTAGGCCTCCTTCTGAGGCCTCAGGAACCCCCTTCCACCTCTCCGTCACAGGGAGGAAGGAGCCACAACCCTGCCCAGGCCAAGCAGAATGGCTCAACATCCAGTCACAGCAGGCACAACTCCATTGTTAGGATCTGAATGCGTACTCCCCAACCTGCAGCTGAGGCTGAGATCCTGTGCCCACAGAGCTGGGGGGTTGGGCCTGGGGACAGGATCTGGAGCACAGGTAAGGAAGGGACTGTCTCTTGTTTGCCTTTCCACACATGGAGTTGAAGCAGCAAAAAGACTCCCAGATCTTGTATCTCTTGGGAGTCTAAGAGACTAAATAAACCTCATTTCTAAAACTAAATCACTCAGTCTCCAGTGTTTTGTTACAGTAACGTGAAACAGATTAAGACAGTTGCGTGTTACATCCGGGAACTAGTGCTGGGACTGTTGAGAAAGCTGTTTCCTCTAAGGACAAGACTGTGAGACTGTGGAGTGATTGGCTCAGCCATCACTGTCTCACTTGATCCTGAGAAGATCAACACAGAGCACTGAGCCAAGATTTGGAGAAAGTGAAAGAGAGGAGACTGAAACTGTACTCGAACCTCTGGATCCGGCCATGCCTGAAATGAGAACGCTCTGAGCTCTCTTTTTGTTTATATTTTTTAAAAGAATCTATTTTAATTTTAACTCTGTCTCTGTCTCTCTCTGTCTCTCTCTGTCTCTCTCTGTCTCTCTCTGTCTCTCTCTCTCTCTCTCTCTCTCTGTGTGTGTGTGTGTGTGTGTGTGTGTGTGTGTGTGTGTGTGTGTGTGTGAATACAAGTGCCCAAGGAGGCCAGAAGAGGGAGCTCAGACATTAGGTGGTTGTGAATCACCTGACATGGGTGCTGGGAACTGAATTCATGTCTCCTGCAAGCACAGCGTGTGCTCTTAACTGCTAAGCCTTCTCTCCAATACCTCTTTCTTCTTCTTCTTCTTCTTCTTCTTCTTCTTCTTCTTCTTCTTCTTCTTCTTCTTCTTCTTCTTCTTCTTCTTCTTCTTCTTCTTCTTCTTCTCCTTCTTCTTCTCCTTCTTCTTCTCTTCCTCCTCCTCCTTCTTCTTCCTCTTCTCTTCTCCTCCTTCTTTTCTCTTCCTTCTTTTTCTTCTTCCTCTAACCAATAAATTCTTTTTTTTTCTTTTTTCTTTTTTTTGCTTAAGCCAACTTCATCTAGATCTCCAGCAGTTGAGGAATAACTTTGGCAAACATACCTTTTCTCTTCTACAGCTTCAAACCCCTTTTTTCCCTGGGTCTTGTTCTTGGTCTAAACTCAAACCACCTAAAATCTCCTCTGCAACATGGTCAAGTTTATACACAAATACATATAAGTGCACACATCAACACCCCATGCACACATGTACACTCTGCCATTCCCTCCAGCCTGACATCACCCTCTGCTGCAGCATTTGTGCCCCCACTTCCTTGCTTCTCCCTGGGACTTTCCCTTGTCAGTCTAGAAACCACCATCTCCCAACCCTTCTTTGCTGAAGGACCCCATGCACCCTGTGATCCTGATTCTCACACACACACACACACACACACACACACACACACACACGCACGCATACACCTTCAAGTCACTCACTCTACAGCATAGAAGCAGGCTTCTTCTCTTGGCGACACGAGTGCACTTTCTATCACCCTGTTCCTTCTAACACTAACAGTCCTCCACCCAGGTGCCCCCAGCTGTAGCCTCTGCACCTCCCAAGCCCATACAGACCCTGGGACAGCTACTGCCACAAGCCCTCCCCAAGCTTCTGCCCTTCGCTGCCCTCACCTCCACCTACAGCTTCCCCTTTACCCTTGGGCCTATGGATTTGTAGAAGCTGAAAACTCTGACCTCTATGCACGCCCCAAGTTGATTATGTTGGTAAGAGAACATTGAACATTGCAGACATGTGCCAGAGAGACAGATAGAAATAAAATGTACAGTAAGGCCCTTTTCTGTAAAAGTATTTGCACACACATGCAAGATGTGGAGTTGCATGCTGAAATGTAGGTGATGGAATTTCAATTCACTCCTTTTGTTCTATATGTGCATTTTATTTTCTACAAAGGCATTTAAGACACTCCACGCTTCAAGAAAGGCAGGACGAAGGGCTGAGGATTTAGCTCAGTGGTAGAGTGCTCGCCTAGCAAGCGCAAGGCCCTGGGTTCGATCCTCAGCTCAAAAAAAAAAAAAGAGAAAAGAAAAGAAAGAAGGCAGGACGAGCCAGGCAGTGGTGATGCACACCTTTAATCCCAGCACTCAGGAGGCAGAGGCAGGAGGATCTCTATGAATTTGAGGCCAGCCTGGTCTATAGAACACATTCCAGGACAGCCAAGGTTACACAGAGAAACCCAGAACATTATAAGCCATTGTAAAGCCACTCCAGAACAAATATACGGGGATCCCCAGGTATGCGAGGATCCGGTACGGCAGTGCGTGGAGAGGGGAGCAGCCTGAGGGGTTAATACCCATCCGTACCTTCCTTGTATTAGTCCTGAATGGAAACCTCAGGCACAGAGAGATGGTGGAATCAGCCCAAGGTCACACAGGAGTCCTGATCCGATTTCCCCTCCACTACCCAGGCTGTGAGCCACCTCCTCCATTCTAGGCAAACCCTGAGGCAATGCCGGGTGCTCCCGCAGACCCTGAAATAGAGCCGCATTGCCACATAAGACACCCAGGAGACATGAGGAGGCTGGAAGCCAATTCCAGAACTGCTGGGCAAGGCCACTGCCAGCCTCGGCATCAGGGAAGCCTCTGGCTGCCTCTGAAATCCAAGAAGCGGGACAGGAGGGGAGGGCACCAGACAAAAGCCTTGGCAGCTGGGGGGGAGGAGGGGCAAAGGAGAACTCAAAGGCTGTGAGTCCACTGTTCCAGGGTATGGCTCCTTCTGGGCGTGGGGGGAGGGCTAGGAGAAGTTGGTATCTTATCCAAAAGCTGGGACCCAACCCTGCTATAAGGTTCCAACAAGCAATCTCCTAGCCTAGATGCTCAGAGATCCCCATGCCTACCTGGGGCCAGAGACTGGGACCTGGGACCTGAGGGTTCTGGGCTGAATACACCCCAGGGCCAAAACCTCCTGCCTCTGCAAAGCTGGGATGCCTCACCAACACCACGACTGCCAGGCTGCCAGGGACTGCTCAGGAAGTGACAGAAGCCTGGTGCCCTCCAGAGGCAAGCACAGGCCAGCGGTGGCAAGGAGCTGGGTCTGTGTCTAACTAAAATCCATCAGCTGTCCCCTGCACTGCTAACAGGCCTTTGGCTGGCTTCCCTCCTAAGTAGCTGTGATGGGAAATGACCTGGCAGAAAGAAAGAGAGTGGAGGAGGGGTCCCAGGCTCCCCACCTCCCCCAAGTAAGAACTTGGAAAGGAAAGGCTAGCTGGCAGCCGTTATCATCACACTGGTCCATACCGTCACCTGAACACTGGGTCCTGCCATAGGCCACAGCACCCATCAAGGTCTAGAAAGCTTACCGGAGAACTCTTAACCAAGCTGGGAGAAGAGGCGCCCTGGCAGTCAGGAGCACGTGTGCCCGGGGCAGCCACAACCACAGCAGTGCATCACAGCCTCTGGCCACCTGTTGCAATGCAACCTAACTATGTTTCCACTCAGTACAACTTAAAAGACAGTGATGCACTCAGTCTCAGGACACATTGTGAGAAATGGATCTTCAGGGGATCCTTCAGACTTCACACAAACCGCGATGATCTAGGTCAGTCACTTGACTTCCCGGAGCACTTGATAAACTGTTGCAGGACCTGAGTTCAATTCGCCATTTTACGATTCTAGGGGGCCTTCCTGCCTCAGCAGCCTGGAGCAGTCATGTGACCGTGTCTGACCAATCAAAGCTTGGCTCCCTTCCCAGCCACAAACTGAACCAATGAGAACCAGCCTTAGACTCTAACTGCAACCTTGGGGGGGAGGGGCGGGAGGCAAGCCTCTCTGCTCTGTTTGGTCTCAGGTGACAGAAGTGAATTGTTGAGGCCAGCCACACAGGGGAAGGAGGGGTGATACAAGAGTAACCAGTTCGCACTGAGTTTCCTGTCACTTTCTGTCCCAGGAATCTGGGCCTGCGGACAGCTTTCGGTGAAGGACGAGCTGCAGAGGAGAAGCAGAAAAGACGACAGCAAGCCGTCCTCCAGACCCACCCCCAAAGTAGAAATTAAAGCATGTACTGTGTCCATGGGAGGGACTCTAGACAGCTCCCCAGCCACAAAAAAACCACTCCTGCAATCCTGCAAAGGACCAATCCACACCGCGGAGTCTACTGGCCAGCCCCTCTTCTCTCCTTCCAACATGGAAATCGCTTCCACATCTGGACTAATTGTGTTCAGGTGGGGAGGTGGCGTGCGGTGCCTGCATCTGCGAGCATGTCCACCCCCAGCTCTGGCGTCTGCCCCAGGAATGCTCCTTGGCAGGGAGGGATGGAGGACCCCGGGCCTCTTTCCGCGTCCAGGGGGCCCTGGGTGATGTCAGCCGCCCTTGGCGTCTTCCCGTAAACATCTGTTCTCCTTATTCTGACCCAGGAATTCCATTTCAAAAGAGTCATGGCCTCATCTGGCAGTGAGTCCCAGGCCGATTATGGTCTGGGGCAGGGACAGCACCCTCTCCTGACTGGCGCCCCTCCCCCAGTCCTGCCTCCTCAACCCACACTCAGCCCAAGCCCCTCCCATAAAGCCCTCCAGAGTGATTACTATCCTTGCTGCATTCTGTATGCTTCCAGCCAGTTTCACACTGTGTCCCGCTCCAAGCGCCTCGAGGAAAATATTACCTTGCGGTGACAAAGGCTGTTGGCTACTGGGCGCCAGCTGTGGGCCTTGGCTCACCAAATTTTCATCTTAACCCACCACAGAGTTTGTGCTCAACTTTTACCTTTCATAGATGACAAATAGGCATGTCCACCAGAGAGGGAAGGAGCCAGAATTGAGCATACATATGAAGTGCAGCAGGCCCAAAGCTGACATCAGTGCACAGAGGCTTACAGGAGCCCCCAACCCAAAAACTGAAATCTTGGGCAGGAAGGAGGGAGCGGGAAGTGAGACACCACAGCTCTAAAAGGTACAAGGTACCTATCTCAGTGTAAGAGAAGAACCTCAGGGGCTTACCCAGGAGCTGAGCAGGGAACACAGAGGTGGGAGGCATGATTATAAATAGCGGTGAAGACTGAGGAGCCAGGAGCCACTGGGCCCTTCTGGGGGACTCCATCTCTGTCATTTCCAGCCCCAAGAACACAAGCCTAGCAGATCTCCCAGATTCTCATGACAATGGAGATCTGGAACTTCACGAGCAACGTGTCAAAGACTGAGATGGCTAAACAAAATTCTTTGGTGGGTGGTCGTGGTCAACACAGAGCCCATCAGTTCCAGTTCACAAGCTCTGCCCTGCATGATGGGACCCCTAGAGTTCACAAAATTCCACCCTCAGCATGAAGCAAGGGAGGGACTCCATCAGGGCTCGTCCAACGTGGTCCAGGACACACCACGGCACCTGCTGCTGATCAGGCTTTTCCTAAGAGTGCCTCACCAAACCGATGCCTACCGGGAACTCATGGCAGTGTCTGTCAAAGGGAGCACACCCAGGCACGCTGCTCTGCAGCCACATGGGGCTAAAGGACAGGCTGACATGTCGGTGCCTGACCTAAAGGCCAGATTAGCCACTGCTGTTTGTACCCCACAGAACCACTGACTGCATAGACAGGTCCTGTGTCTCTAGGTTTTCTTGGGACAACAGATCAATGGATGAAAAGTTCTGGCCAGTGGCTAAGTGAACACAGGTGCTCCATGCTGGGCCAGCACTTGCCCACTGAGGTCCACCGGCAGCAGCATTCACTGGAAAAGAAACAGGGCCCACGTGGTAATTCCCTTACATGTTGAGCTGGACGTGCTGAGACCATGGCTGAAGTTCTTATGCCAAATGACAGTTGTTCCTTCCATACTCCCATGTAATAAGACATGAAAGGAATAAGTATTTAAAAAGAAGAGACCAAAATATTATGATTTGCAGATGACTGCATACTTAGCCCCCCTCAAACCACTCCCAACTCCAAATTGAAAACAACACGAGAAGTTCCTGAAAATATCCAGAAGTGAAATAAATGCAGTTACTTGTAGATCTAGGAATGCAAACATGGGAAACGGCCAAGGAAGGAATTTATTTTGAAGGGTTTTTTTTCCCTTCTCATGATTCTCTGTGTCATGTCTGTGCCTTTATAATAAGAGAGGACTGTTTGGCTGGAAGACAAGGGGAAGAGAAAAGTCACTGGGTACAGATGATGAAAGGCGAAGTGGG